>NW_027494608.1:0-341576 GCF_021521415.1 Bidens hawaiensis
AAAAAAAAGAAATAAAGAATAAAACAACATATGAGAGATGATGCTAGATCTGGAAGAGAATTATCTTCATTGTTAATGCAAATGATATTTAATATTATAATATATGTTCATACTGTTTGGATGTTGCAATTTCGTCTCACTTGGTTATGAATGGGTTTGTAAACGAACCGAATAAAGACAAACGAAGCATGTTTGTATTCGTTCATTTTAATCTAACCGAACAAAGGACTGAACTCAAAAGGTTAAACTACCGGGTTGGTCTTCTTGTTCTTGTTCCTTTGAGAAATGAAAATATTCATGTTCGTTCGTTAATAGCATAAACGAACGGTTCACGAGCATATACGAACGAACATAACTTAAAATAGATGAAAGAACATAACTGAGTGAGCACCAATTAAAAGCTAATAAATCTGCACATCAGGTTTTTTTAGTTATACAAATAGAATTTTACATGATATAATTAGTCATTTGTGTTTAGATCAGCTCATTTTCATTGTCTTTATTCGATTAACACTTTTAAAATTATTTAATTATCGGACCAATTAACTAAATTTGACCAGATAACTGTAATACATTATCCAAATCTATCTTTAGTGCCCGACAACAACATATCAGTAATTTGACGATAAAAAAAATGCATGAGACATAGGGCATTGGAAAAAAGATCATCACAAGAAAAGAAATAAAATTATGTTGGACATTTGCTAATGGGACTCGAGCATGGGACCTAAGGCTTAAGATTGGGAATGTAACCAACACGCCACAACAAAGAAATGGTATTGAAATTGAAGTAAGATTTTAATGTGTATATTACTATTATACAATTAAAAAGTATAGGAGTATTAGTATGTTTACAGCATATAACTATCAGTTCTCTTTTATGTTGAACTATTCTAACCTAACTGCTCTGCCACCGCTTCATCGCTCCGACTATCATATTCACCGCTTCACCTCCTCGGTTAATTAGGTTTTGCTAGATTCATCGATTAGTTAGGTTTTGCTAGTTAATTAGCTTTTGTTAGATTCATCGGTTAGTTAGCTTTTGCTAGATTTAAAATTGATATGAATGAATTCTGATTTTCTGTTGCTACAATTAGGTTAAGTCATGTACACTTTTGGTCCACTTTAGATTTATATTGGTTAAATTTTCAGTAGTGCTGGTTATAATTGATTGATTTGTAATGCTAGTGGTTTATTGTGAGTTGAATCTAATGATTCAATGATTGTTGATAAAAAATGAAATTGAATGTCAACTCCTTGTCAACAAACATAATTGAACATGTATGAACAAACGTAAACGGGCACAAACAGACATAAACGCACGTAAATGAGCGCACTTAAATTAACACAAACGAACATTTATAAAACATTAAGTAGATTAATCCAACGTTTCTTCCAAAAATGAACAAAAACAAACATAAATGGGCGATCGAAAGATGTGTCAATGTTCGTTCTTTTAATTATATGGACTCAAACTTTCGGTTCGTGTCCGTTCGTTTAATAATTGAACGAACATAAAGGAACTTCCCACCTCATAACGGTTATGAGCAGTTTACTAAACTTTCGGTTCGTTTAGCGGTCCTATTAGTGAAAATTATGACTCAGATGTTTGAGCTGACACTGAGACTTTTAACAGATTAGGAGGTTAAAATCAGAGCAGCCTCTAATGTTTATTTAACTGCAGTAATCATCCAACTGGAAAGTACAAACGTAAAACTGCCATCATTAATCCTCAAATTCGGAATTTCGGCAGTTACAAAAGCAGGTAACACGTTCAAAATGCTATAACTTTCTTTTAAACAATCATTTATACTACACTTTCCTAAAACTGATTACTCTCTCATTTGCAGGTTCATCAACATACCGATGTATTCATCTTCGAAATAGTCAGAACCAGTAACAGCATTTGCGGAGTATAGATATACAAGAAAGGCACAACAGGTTAAACACAAAAAACTACAACTTCCTTAAATATATTAATGTACTGAAATATATACTAAACATATGCAGATATCACTTACTAAGCAATTTTGCAGGCATTTCGGAGGTGATTTCATCTCCACGATTTCGTAAATTCGTGCTCAGGTTTGCTATTTCGATTTCTTCAATTCATGAATTCGTCCTAATTTCTTATGAATGTTGTTCATGGTTTAAATTTTGAGATCTCTTACAGTTGATGCATGATTTTGCAATGTTTGAAATAGTGGATTTTAGTTATAATTTTATCCTTGTATATAGTGGTGGATTTCGCGTTTGTTTGTTTAGGCTTTAATTTTAAGAGTTACTAACGTTACTTATTGCAATTTGGTATGTTATGGTTGTGATTTCTTAATTACATGACTTGTTGGTTAATTAGGATTGGGGAAAGTCTAATTCTATCTGATATGGTCTACAAATTATGCCAATTTTGTGGAGTATTGTTCTACTCCTGTTAATTTAAGCTTTTGAACTTCAATTATTGGTTGATTATTTGAAGCAGCACTTTCTTTATGATTTATTATGTATAGTGAAATATTTGAATGATTCTTTGTGTTGTTTGGTTTATTCAAAAGTCTAATATAAACTTTTCAGTATACATATATATTTGTTTTTTTCTTTCTTTAACCTCACTAATGCAAAAGTTGATTAAATTGTTGACTGAACATGGTGTATGAATCTACTACATTGTTAGTGTGCTATAAATTCCTTTCTTTGAGTTCAGGATACGATATTCCAGATGCGGTTTGTAGAATTGAATTTAAACTTCTATCATATGCAATAAATATATGAGTCCACAAATTACAACTGATTTGTACCACTTAAGTAGGCTGTGATAAATTGTCTTATCCGTGATATAACTGAAAATTTGTAGGGGTATGTTTTCAGATGAGCTCGATCGCACCTACATTATTGCAACTTGCTGGTAGGCACGCGACTGATTTTGATGAAAAAATCATTCACTTAGTGGAATGTTTATATGTCCACTCTTACAACACAAAGCTAATGGTAAGATTTCTGTATATATTCATAAATGAATTATTGTAACTTTTAGCTGTCTTTGTTAATAACAAAGATGATCTTTCATCGTTTTGTCTGTATTAGAAACAAGAAGCAAGTGGCAGTAATCAAACTCACATAGTCATATGCCCGCTTGAGCTGTTACCACACAAGCCCATCAAGTAAGCCAATGGACTCTGTTTTTACTAAAAACTTTTTAGTGGAGCATTTGTTGTATAACTATATGCATCCCTATAGTTTTCTCTGCTTTTCTCTGCTTAAAGCACAAGAAAATTTATGTCACATAATTTTTATTTTAAAATTTTCACATTTGATATGATTGTATTATGAAACTATAACATGTTACTCATTTGTCATAATATGCTGAAGCCTCTCCGCTTAAGGAAAAGATTGATGGAATAGAGTCAAATACAAAGCTATTGCTTGTAGCTGGACACAGAGAAGTATGTCATGGGCTGATATTCAAAAGTATCTTAGCTTTGGTTTTTGATTAATGTGTATAGATAGAATAACATCTTTTTTATTTGTTTTTAGAACTCGAATAACATTTTGTTAATATTGAATATCTTTGATACAAGTTATTAGTTTGATTTGTGTTTGTATTTATATCTGTATGATTTTGTAAGTATTTGTATATATAAAAAAAAATTTGGTATCTATTTTTATGCATAAAAAGGTGTGGCCTGCATTGCGACCAAAAAACCTCTAGGATTTGCGACTGCAGTAATGGTCGCAAAACTGATGACTGATAGGGTAGTCGCAAAAATTCCGACCGCGGGGTAATAGCAAAATTTGAGACTGTGTGAGCGGTGGCAAAATTTCCGACTGCAGGAGTGGTGGAAAATTTTCCGACGGCAGCGGTGGTTGTAAAATTTGCGGACAGCAGTAGTGGTCGTAAACTTTGCGACAGTAACAATGGTCGCAAACATGAAAGCAGTCGCAAAATGGTTGCAAACAGAGCAATTGAGACCAGCGTTTTTTCAACCACATTTTCGGTTGCAAAACGGTCGCAACAGAGACATTTGCGACCGTTTTGCGACCGAAATGACCGTCGCTAATGCCTAGTTTTCTGGTAGTGTCGGCATATATGATTGTGAGTATATTGTGGTCGATCCCTCCGTAAAGCTTATAGCATCTTCTAGTCTCAATAACTAAACAAGTAATCAGTTCAATTATGTGTAATCATCATTTAGTATAGGCAATGTTTTTATCCGTTTTACATTAGTCTTTATTTTTTAGGAGTTTTATTTTATATAATTGCAGGTGGTAATATATACTACTCCCTCCGTCCCATTTTAAATGTCCATTTTTCCATTTTTGGTTGTCCAAATTTAAATGTCATTTGTATACATATAAATTCAATTTCCAATTGTGCCCTTACGAATAAAGCCAAAAAGTAGTGGATTTTTTAGCCAAGGAAGAAAAAATGGTTTTTAGCCATAATAACTTAAAGGACATTATTGTTATTTTACAGCTCATAAAATAAAATGATCAAACATTTCTTAATTTGTGTGTTTTGGGTCCCATGATATTTAAAATGGGACGGAGGGAGTATTAGATTGCTAAATCAAAGCATAGTAGGTGATGTTATCAAAGACCTTAAAAACAAGGTAACTCCAGAATTTTAAGTTCTTTCAGTTTGTTAAGCTATAACAAGATTTGTTTTATTGATTTGTAATTTGTTTGCCAATCCCTGTTATGTGGTAAGTCTAAAAAAAAGTCAAAACTCAGTTAACCGTTAACGACAAGGCGTATTGTGTTCATGTCAACACTACAAATTTGTGGGTTGACCAGTTTAACTTACTGATTTTTGTTTCTTAGTTTTTAAAGTATACTTTTATAGAATAACATAAAATTGTTTATGATTTATTTACACAATACAAAATCTGAATGGGCTCGGTTCACTTTCAGGTTAAACCCGCGAGCACTGGGTTGCCCTCAGGTTAAAATCAATGTAAATGCTTTTTATTCAGTGTTACAAAGAACATCGTGAGCTTGCGGGTAAGTTCCCTTTTCTTTTGAAGAAAGATATGTTGAATACTAGGAGCCACCTTTAAAACTTGCTCTATTTTTTCACCGCACCATCTCCTGTATCTTTAAATCCCATTGACCATTGTTCATGTTAAGTTGAAATCAACATGTTTGGTTTTTTTTGTTATTTTAACCATGGATTTAATCTAAAAGTTTTAGCATGGGGATTTTAAGATTGGTGTGTTGTAGGTTTTTCCATTGGAGGTGTATTGATTCAAGTTGACGAGATGAGGAGGATTTACTATTGCTTTTCATTACCACTTGAAAAGTTCTACATATGCATGCATTTGAAAAATCCTTTTAACCATCCTTGTCAGCGGCTGCTTTAGGTTGTATTTGGTGGAAGTGGGCTACAATAAGTTCCTTAACCACCTTTCCGTTTGAATATGCGTGGGTTTTTTGGTTGTTTGCTGGATGTCGCTAACGCCGAGTGGGTTTTTTGGTTGTTTGTTGGATGTCATTAAAGTTCCCGATGACGGTTTTTGGCCATCTGCACTGGTTGTTGTACTCTTTGTTATGAGGGTTGTACGTTTGAAACTATGGTTTATTGTGTTTGATGAAATGTCCATTTTTGTTTTTGTAGTCGTATATGGTCTTGCTGCGGGGGTCGGAATATTAAAGAAACAACATCTGCGATCACAAAGATAATGAGAGATGTCTCTTTGCGGAAAAAAGGAATACCGATGGTTTGGTTGTATCCTCCAGGAAGTGTAAAAGCCGCTGCAAAGGCAATAGTAGCAATGAGGGTTGAAACCACCATGCACTGATATTTCATCCACTCACCTCCTTCTTTTAATAACTCGGCATGTGTCTTTGTAAACACATCTTGCGGTGTTTTACCATCTTTGTTCTTCCTTTGCCTATAATTAGGTGGGATCATTTTCTCTACCTCCTGCCACATATGTCAGGTCATTTTTATGAATTGAAAATCATTTTCTTCATCTGTCAAGATGGTAATTCGAATCAAAAAAGAATATTTTCAGTCAAACGTTTTTGAAGTATTTAAAAAAAATAAACAAATTAAGTAGACCATTAAATGTGATTACGTGTTTTTAGAATGGGTAGCACACACCCACTGGTTCTACTATTGCTGAATATGAGACTTTAATCATCAACCTATGTGATTTCATAAAGCTATCATATTACAATAAATATCTAATTTATTAAATAACATAATTTAGAAGGTAATATATTAGTGGACATCAGACCTGTTTGGTCAATTTAAAATAATTTTACTATTTTTATTGTATATTTATTATTTAACATCCAAGTTGATCTTATGGACACGTGGACTCGTGTTGAAAGAAAGATGAAAATTAATATTTACCTTGAACCATAATAGCTCTCTCTGCATTTGAAAAGCAACTCCAGACACATTTTGAAATCGGTTTTGTTTAGCGCTCTTTGCAACCATATGCAACATGTTATTGCCTTTGTTGTCTTTAATAGAAGTTATTAAATCTTTCATTACACCAATCTCATGAAGTAGCTTATAGATCTTTATATGACGACGTTTGATCGCTAAGTGAAATATAGTTTTTCCCTTGTCATCTAGTTTCCATATTAGATCAGGATATAAGCGAATGAGCTCAATTATAAACCGCGTGTTGCCCATTATAGCAGCATGAAAGAGCACTCGTGATGGGTATTTAGTTATATTGTTCTCCTTTAGAGGTGGCCCTCTGATTATGTCATCAATATCGCTCTTACGCATTGTGGCAACTTTTTTCCAAACTATTTTTAATAAATGCAGTGCTTCACTTTCTTTTTCGCCTGACCATAATTTCACATGAAACATTGCAAAAGCTGAAAACAAAAGCCAAGAAGACCATATATCATATCGAAAATTAATGTATGAAGCTGGCTATTAGTTGTTGACAGTTATCTAGGCAAAACACAAACGGTTTTGTTTTAAACTTTATATACATTAAAGGTACTAGCAGAAGCTCCAATAATCCATACACGAAACTCACCATTTTCTTCTCGTTCTTTGGTTTTATACAAGATTATGTGACACGGTATGGTTCTGGTAATATATATTTAGAAAATTCATGGGAAGGAAGAAAAAAAAGTGTTTTATTGAAGCTAATAGATTATCTTAATTAAGAATAAGGCAAAGCAAAATGAGTATTTATGAGTCGATAATAAATAGTTTTATTATATAGTCAAAAAGTAGTTATAGCTTACCATGCACTGTTTCTAATATTACGTTGTAATTTTGTATTCAATACGGAAGTATATTCAAGGGGAAAATTACCAAAAGCTATATATCATGGTATCACCAGTAACACGATCTTTAATTTCTAACCCTAATTGCTTACCACTACATTATATTTCTTACACATATAAACATAAACTGAACTACATCTGGATAATGGGTAAGCGAACAACAAGCAGCGCCGCTATCCCTTTTTAAATCGCAAAGCCTATTCTACTAAAGATCAATCCTTGGTTCCTCGGGCTCTGCGAATCACTATGGACCACCTTCTGCACCCGCTCCAAATAGCAAACCGCCTCGGGAGCTAGGGATCCAAATGTGTCGAAGGCAAAAGGAATGAGCACGTGCTGATTCTCCAGACACGCTGCCTCATGCTTAGCAACCTTCCTAGATTTCGCCCTCAAAACCGCATGTCCCGGAACGAAGCAACGTCTCTCAGCCCCACCAACGGGGACACCCCAGTGAGGTCGACACACGCATGCTTATCCCCTACCCATCCAAACACAAGAACGTCCGCAGGACGCAGGGTAGATCTCTCCTCTCGCGGATCAGTCAGAAAGGTGCCTCTTTCTTGGCTGAGATCCCGGCACGCCTAAGCACATCCCATAAGACATCTCTAACCCAGTCGTGACGATACTTGAATCCCGGATATTCCTTACAGTGGAGGGCATGCTAACCAAATCTATCCAAACAGACATTTTTACAAATGGGTCATGATTCATTTGGAGGGAAAAGAGGAATCATAAGCCGGTATTTAAAAATGGATTTGAATTCAACTGCCGACATCCGTTGCCTAAGACCTTCAATGGGTACAACAGTCAAAAAAATCCTGGGCATGAGCCCCCTTGAGACAAGCAAACACTGCCTTTTGTCTCAGGGTCATGTCGAATCGCTCCTCTAGATCATGTACGTGTTTACCATAAAGAGCACTCGCCAATGTTTGTTGAGGTTTCTTGGGGGCGGTCTCCTTATCAGTAAAACCGCATAGATCCGGGAGAGTTGTTCCAATATTACCAAGTGCACATGAGTAGTCAGGATCTATCCCCATAACACCAGCGCTTCGCAAGATGTGGTCCTGCAATTTCCATGACTGGGCCCTGGAAGCCACAAAGGCATATGCGGAGACATCCTCCGCCGAGAAAATTCCTAAGCCTCCGCAACACATAGTGAAGGAAGCCAACCTCTACTGGAGGTCCCCAACAACATCATCTTCAATCCCCCCCCTACGGTAGGCCCGCATCAAAGATGGACACGACCTCTTTGACATATTCAGGTTAACATTTCTGAAGCCCAAACGCTAACTTAGCAACCCCCATGCACGAGCGCAACAAAAGGAGCTCAATTTGGGGGTCCCTCAGGTCTGGCAGGCGTTTCATAAGTTCAACCGCCCTTAAAACTCTTTTAGTTGCCAAAGACCGAATAAACCCTGCATCCCGACTAACCGCTCCCCCAAGGAGTTTAACTCCCCTCACAGACCTGCTAATCTCACTAGGGAATAAACCCGACACTTTCTTCGAACCATCGCATGACAGCCAGAAAATCTTCGTTTTTCGAATATTAAGCCTAAGTCGCAGAGGCGCCCCCTCTGAGCGAATAATGCCTAATGCTCTAGCAACCTCCTTAGCCTTACCAATGATAGTGCCATCGTCAAAATACCAAGCATGGAAGGGCAAAGAACAAGTCCCCTGCACCCTAAGAATAGGCGGATGGAGGACCAACGCAAAAAGAAGAGGGCCAAGGGGGTCCCCTTGCTGCACCCCGGTAAAAGCCCCAATATGAGTATCACCCACATATAACCGGGTGAGGCGGGCATATAACAACTGGACCCATGGGAAGATGAATGGACATCTGTAGCTAACTTCCCTAAGAAGGGTCGTCCGGTCCACCTCGTTGAAAGCGTTAGAAAAATCAACAGTGAGCATAGTTAGGGACCCGTCAGAATGGAACGCGCTCATAAACCTGTTAGCACTATGCAGTACCGCTTCTGCCCCATTAGGGATCCCAACCCCGAATTGGAAATTCCCTAGATAAGCAGCCACCTTTTTCCCTACTTTGTGCATAGCGACGTTCGACACCAATCTTCTCCAAATAGCCCCCACCGCGATTGGTCTAATTCCATTGTCATGTTTCAACAGGGGGGTCAACGGCGCCGAAGCAATGAACTCCGCTAGAACTTTAGGACAAAGCCCCCCAAGCCACAAGTTGACAATATCAGTGATGGCCTTTAGGAGCCCGGAGGCGGTTGGTGACCCCTGGCCACAGACAGTGTCTAGAATATGTTGGGCCCGCAAACCATCCCTCCCACAAGAAGTGCCTTTCGGTAGGTTTTAGTACATTCCAGCACACAATCACTGTCCACCTGCAAGGCTGGTTCTGATGGCACGACGGAGGCCATGGTCGGGGGGTCTACCACAAGGTGTTTATCTATCAATGCTCTCAATGTATCCCCCAGAAGGCGCGACCCCGGATGAACACATGACTTTGATCGCCGCTGTGTAATGTCTATCCGCTACCTTCCGGAGGCACTGCTTGATATTGCCCAATCCCTCTTCTTTAGGTTGGCCATTCCTCATCATAGGAAGTTCAAGGAGGGGTAGCACCAACTCTTCTAAACCTGCCCCATCTTTCCAAACAGCCAAAGCCCGCATAATGGAGTTACATTGAAGCGATTTTCTGTTACCGGACCTCCGTTCCTGCCTAGTAGCCGGTTTGACAACACGTAACGTGCAACGAGGCAACAACAAAAGTTTAACCCAAGCCTCAATAGAACCTGGGGTATCCACCACTTTACGCAGCCCCCCTGACAAAGCCTGGGCAAAATCCATGCGACACGCAGGCGGGATACTCTTGACAATAGAAATAGGAAGGGCGAGAATGTGCTCAAGGAGAGCGACATCTACCACAATCGTCCCAGACAAACCACTCTCAAGTTCCACCTGCGAATCGCGGGGTTGAGGGACCCTCACAATAAAATCAAAGTCGCCTCCTGCACGTGAGGTGCATTTAACCACTTATTTTCCGTGCTTACAAGACCTATTCAAGGCATGCAGGGCCATGCACTCCACGCATAACCAGTTCTTAAGCAAGCGCAAGGTTTTGAAAACGTCAGTGTAGAGTTCCAAGTCCGAAACAAGACACTCATTAACTGATCTCTCCTTTTCTTTACATTGAAATGATCCCGCTGGATATGCATGAGTAACCTAGAGTACCCCTTGTATCCTAGAATATCATTTTGCAAAAATGAAAATTTTTAAGGGGGCAACGCCAAATCCCCGTGCTCGAGCTAGGACCAGGGTCCCCACCACAGACCCTAATTTGATCCCTCATCCTCTGCCTATTCTTTACAGCTGGCGTCTTCTTCCTCTACCGATACTACTCTCCATATGGCTACTAAACTCACTATCAAATTATCTTCCTGGTCAGATGACCTCTTGTAGCGCAATCAGGTTCGTCAAAATTGGTTCCGTTTTGTAGATGGCTCCCAAACGGTTCCTTCTAAAACTGTGATATGTGATGGAAAAGAACACCCCAATCCAGACTATTCTTCATGGTTCGAGACCGATCTGAGGGGGTGCGTCTCCTTCTTCAATCCTCCTTTATGGAGGAATCCATGGCCAAAGCCCCTGGCCTTACCACTTCACAAGTCGTATCCGTAAACAATAAAACACTCTGAAAAGCCCATATACAACGAAGACTTTTTTTTGCCATCGGGAAAAGAAGAGGTCCTAGCCCTATTAACATAAGAACTAGAAGTGAAAGAAAATGTATTATCCATGCATATTGATAGGTCTGTTCCATAAAAAAAATATTCTTAATTAATTGTCGATTCACCGGATCTTGCCTATTTCGAAAAAAAATCTATAAAAATCATAATACGCTCAAGAAAATCATAATACGCTCAAAACGGGTTTCATGAAAAAAGAAAAAAAACTGATCGATTAAAAAATCCAGATATGTTTTTACGGTGAATCGATGATTAACTGGGTATGTATTGATGATTCCGAGATCTTGTGTTGTGATTTCAAGGATCAATTTCGTGAATATAGGTATTTTTGTACGTTAAGGTATATTATATTCTATCTTTTATCTATCTATCTATCTATCTATATGTGGGGGGGGGGGGGGGTGATTGAGATCATGTGAGAACCATTTTATAATCAAGAATTTTGAGAATCATTTTGGACCACAAAAAAACTCTTTTAAGAAAAATAAAATAATTATAAAACAAAGAAACACGCGAAAATAAAAAAAAAGGAAAAAAAAAACCAAAAAAAATTTATCTTTCATTCCGTTATCATAAAAAAATATCGTTATAACAAAATTATACATATATGTATAATACTTATTTTTTTAATTTTGTACATGTTATTCTTTATACAGATATGTATAATTAAGATAAATGATAATGTACATATGTGTACATTATGTAAATGAAGATTAAATATAAATATACATATTTGTAGAATTAAGCCTTTTTTTATGAAATCAGGATGAAAAATATAAAAATGTTCTTTTTACTTTTTTAACAATTTTTTTGTTTCATAACTTTTTTTAATATTTTTTTTAAAGAGGTTTTTTTGTGCTCCAAAATGGTTATTAAAATTCTCAATTTCAAAAATTTTGCTTAGGATCCTCACTATATATACACACACACACACATCGCGTAATAGTTACAGCCCTTGGATAACCACGTTAAATTTCTTGTCATTTATATTTTCGTTTCATCATGTTTATCTTTGTGAGTGTGTGATTTTTCTTCCGTGTTGCGTCGCTTTGTTCCTAACAAGTGGTATCATAGCTTTTGGCTCGTTCTTACACATGGTTTTGCCTTAGATTAATTGCATAGGTTCATTTAATAGGGGTGTGCACGGTTCGGTCATTAGCATTAACCCAACCTAACCGATCGGTTATCAGTTCGGTTTGGTTAATTTCGGTTAATAACTAGTATCAAACTTGGGCTAAAATTTTGCTTAAAAATACATGCAATGAATGTTTAAATACATGAAATGAATGTTTAAATATATAAAATTGAGATATTAGTACATCAAATAGATATATAAATACATAAAAATGATAGTGTATATATTAAGAGAAAATATCAAATAAGATGTTTGATTTTCCTAGGAATGAGTGTATTTGTGTCTAATACCTTAATATTGATAACCCACTTAATTTAATTTCAAAAACCCACTTAATTAAAACCCACTTAATTAAAACCCACTTAAATTTTCAATAATCTCCTACAACCACCACCGCCCACCGCCACCCACCGCCACCACTGCGCCGGAAAAGTCATAGGAAATTTTCCCGGAAAATAAAACACTATGAAAAACACAATGAAAAAGACGCAATGTAAAAAACACAATGGAAACACAATTAAATAACATAATAAGTGAGTTTTTACAAAGTGTGTTTTACCATAATTGTGTTTTACAAAATTGTGTTATACAAAAACACAATGAAAACACATATAAATAACACAATGTAAAAAACAGAATGCAAAAAACACTATGAAAAAATAAAACACAATTGTATAACATAATTTTGTAAAACAAAATTATGGTAAAACACACTTTGTAAAAACCCACGAATTTTTTTTTTATTTTTATAAATCAATATGGTACTCATATAAAAGATAAAAAAAACACTCGTTTTACTGGTGAAATTGTTTTGAAAAAAAAATGTCGTATAAAAAAGTTATTGACGTTTTAAAATGATGGGGGAATTTGACATGTGCCTTGAATGTGGAGAGAGAAAGTCAACAAATGTGTTATCCCTATTATGCCCTTACTCTTGTTTTACACTTAATGATCTCTATTATCTAATCTCAATCATTCAATTCTCAAATGAATGGAAAAGATTATTTCGTATCATTCCTAGGAAAACTAATCTTCTTATTATAACTCAACCTTATATATTAAACTATTAATGCATATAATACATGAAATAGAAGGAAAAACACTTGAAAATATTAAAACATGAAGAGTTCGGTTCAGTTAGATTAATTTCGGTTAATTCGGTTTTCGGTTATATTGATTCGGTTTTGGTTAACGATTCAGTTATTGCTCACGCCTGTCATTTAATCGGTTCACTATACGGTTAATTGGAAGATTGCAATTAAGGTTTCGGGCGTTGCAAACCAAAACCGATAAAGCCCTTTCATAAAGCTGGGAATAATTTTCAATTGAATTCGTCGTTTATTCTTTCCTCCCTGTATGCCACTCAAGCCAAAAATAAAAATAAAAAAATAATAATAATAATAATAGGTAATATTTGGATTATTTCTTTGGGAATTGCACGACACAACAATAAAAAATAGATGTTTGTTGCTTAAATTTATTTTGCTACCATCGAAAGTTGGAATGATTTCATAGCAAAGTTTTCTCAGCATTTTAGTCAACAAAAGAAACATAACCGCGACCCTTCAGAAATACTAGATGGTACAAGGCGAAATAATGAGTCTATTGAAGACTTCATTACTCTTTTTACTAACGAGAGCCTTAACATTGGAAGGGTTACCGAAGATATGCTAAGAGGAGCATTTTGTAAAAACGTCTGTTGTGATGATTTGATCCGCACACTCACAGGGAGAGACGGAATGCCCGAATCATGGGATGAAATCATGAAGGCATCAAAGCTGTATGCAAGAACTGAGAAAACTCTGAGTTCCAGTAGTCAAAAGCAATCATCGAGGGTCGAATTTCAAACTCCGACACCGAACAGGCAAGCTAAGGGACCAATATGGTCAAGACTTCAGCCAAGTGCGGAAACATCTAAACCTTTTGATGCAAGGTCTTTAATCGGCAACAAAGGTAAACGTAATTTTTCAACTCGTTCCCCCAACAGTTGGACACGGTTATCAAAAACCCCATCAGAAATTCTCACCACTGAGAATCTGACTTTCCGGAAGCCTCAACCATACCAAGGAAGTCATTCCTTGATAACGAGAAACATTGCTCATATCATAATGATGTTGGACACAACACGAATGAGTGTGTAGCCCCAGAAAATAAATTGAAGCAGCTGTTAAAAATGGTAAACTCGAACATTTGGTTAAGGGCGCACGAGCAGGGACTGGCAAACCTCCCGTAAAGAATAGCCAGGGCCCAGCTAAAAGGCAAATCAAATATCTGAATGTCCACATGATTCAAGGGGGACATTCGGGTAAGGGAAAGAGGAGGGACCGTTCGGACGAGGAATGGAAGAACGAACCCGTGATCTTTCCTCGGATCAAAGGAGGTCCGTGTAATAAAAACCCGTTGATAATTACTGTTAATTTTGGTCATTACCGGTCACAATATGTGTTCTTTGACACAGGCAGTACGTCTGACATTATGTACGAACAGTGTTTCGAACAGTTGGACGAAGAAGACAAAGAAAGATTAAAACAAATTCATGCTCCCATCTATGGTTTCGGGGGAGAAGTAATGCATCCGCTCGGGGTGATATCATTCCAGGTAAAACTTAGTGATGGAGCACATTCAAGAACAGAAGAAGTTGAATTTTTGGTCTTACTAGAAACTTCTAAGCATGACATTATTTTGGGACGAGAGGTAATTGGAGACTTCAATGCCCATCCGTCCATAGCCCATGGTGCAGTAGGAGTTCCAACTCACACTGGTGTGGCGATAATTCATGTAAACCGACATTGTTTTACAACTGAAAGTTCAAGACTAAGCAAGGTTCCAAGACAGGCTCAGAGAACCGAACCTGAGAAATGGGTTTTGAATAAAGAGTTTCCGGACCAGACAATCACAATAGGACCTGCTATCTCGGAGATAGTAAGGACCTTTTTGAAACAATTGTTGACCAAGAACATGGACATATTTGCTTGGTGCCCCGCGGATATGACTGGTGTCCCACGAAGCATCTCTGAACACAAGTTGAGGGTAAACCCGATATTTACTCCGATTGTTCAGAAGAAGCGGAAGATGGGCACGGAACAAACGAAAGCCATGAACGAACAGGTACAAGATCTTCTTCACGCTGGGATCATCCGGAAAAGCAAATATCAAACATGGGTAGCTAATCCGGTCATTGTCCCAAAGAGCAATGGGACATGGCGGATGTGTATTGACTTCAAAGACCTAAACAAAGCATGCCCGAAAGATTGTTATCCATTACCTGAGATCGACCTCAAAGTAGATGCTGTGGCCCCGTTCAAATTCAAATGTTTCCTCGATGCCTATAAGGGATATCACCAAATCCGTATGGCAACAAACGACGAAGTCAAAACAGCATTCCAAACCGATCAAGGCACTTTTTGTTATAAAATGATGCCTTTCAGACTAAAGAACGTGGGCGCCACATACCAGCGATTAATGGATCAAGCTTTCCAAGGTCAGATAAGCCGAAATCTGGAGGTTTACATGGATGATTTAGTAATCAAAAGCATTGAAGAGGATCAGATTCTAAGAGATACTGAAGAGACCTTTGAAACACTAAGAAGCATCAATATGAAGTTGAATCCGGCTAAGTGTTCGTTCGGCATGGAGGAGGGTAAATTCTTTGGAGTCATAGTAACGGGCGCGGGCTTCATAGCCAACCCTGATAAGGTCCAGGCTATAGCCCGCATGCCTTCACCCTCTTCCCTCAAAGAGGTTCAAACACTTAATGGTAGACTTGTAGCATTAAACCGATTCTTAGCAAACCACGCGGCCAAGTCTCATCCATTCATGTCGACACTTAGAAATTGCCTCAAAAAGGCACATTTCAAGTGGACCGCGGAGACTGAAAAAGCATTCTTGGAAGTTAAGAAATGATTAATGGAGCTTCCTACTCTAACAGCACCATACGCGGGTGAACATCTGACACTGTATATATCTGCCTCGGATATTGCCATAGGAGCCGTTTTGCTGACCGATAGAAAGAACGTCCAAACTTCAATTTACTATGTCAGTAGGACATTGTCAGACCCAGAGAACAGGTATTCGATGTTATAAAAGCTTGTCTTAGCACTGATCTATGCAGCTCGACGGCTTCGGAGATATTTTCAGGGACATCCCATAAACGTTTTGACCGGTTACAAACTCAAAAACGTGTTGAGTAAACCGGAATTATCCGGACGATTGGCCAAATAGGCCATCGAGTTGGGTGAACATGCAATTGAGTGTAAGCCTAGACCAGCGATCAAGGTCCAGGTACTCGCGGACTTCATCACGGAAGTTCCGCAATACAAAGAGCAAGAATGCTTAATTTAACAACAACCCCAAGCACCTCCGGAACAAGGGCAAGTTTGGTCATTGTTCACGGAAGGAGCCTCAAGCAGCGAAGGATCAGGTGCAGGTTTAAGGCTAGTCAACCCTGAGGGACATGAATTTACGTACGCCATTAAGTTGGACTTCAAAAGTACCAACAATGAGGAGGAATACGAGGCCTTCCTAACAGGCCTACGGATAGCGAAAAATCTTGGGGTGAAACATTTGAAAGCCCGGGTGGATTCTATGCTAATTGCGGGACAAATAAATGGAACATATGAAGCCAAAAACGATGTCATGGCCTCTTATTTGTCACAAGCAAAGGTCTTGATTCGCCAATTTTCCTCCTTCAATATTGTCCACATTAGGAGCGAGAATAAATCGGCGGACGCTCTTAGCAAGCTAGCTTCAATGAATTTTGAGCATTTCGCCAAGGATATTCATGTAGAAGTTCTAGACCATCCATCCGTTCCACAAAACCAAGTCCTGGTAATTCAAACTGGTGTTGAGTCTTGGATGTCACCCATTATAGCTTACTTGTCTTCCGGAGCACTTCCAACAGGAAAGGCTGAGGCTCGGAAGATTAAGCACAAAGCTTTGAATTACCAGTTGACTGATGACATCTTATACCGGAGATCATTCCTTGGTCCACTATTACGTTGTGCGGACGCGAAAGACGCAAATTACCTAATTCGAGAAATCCACGAAGGTATTTGCGGGTTACATGCAGGACCAAGAATGACGGTTGCAAAGATCATGAACGCAGGGTATTATTGGCCCGGCATGCACCTGCACGCTGTACAAGAAATCAGAAAGTGTGAATCATGACAACGTCATGCCCCCAATACTCTGCGTCCGAAGAACGAACTGATTCTAGTAACATCTGCCTGGCCGTTCCAAAAATGGGCTATTGATATCATGGGACCTTTCCCAGAAGCCCCGGGACGAGTCAAGTTCCTGATAGTGGCCATTGATTACTTCACCAAGTGGGTGGAAGCCAAACCGGTTGCATCAATCACGGCTTCAAGTGTGAAAAATTCCTTTGGGAATTCATCATTTGCAGGTTTGGTCTCCCACAGGAGTTGGTAAGTGATAATGGGACCCAATTTGCTGATAGCGGATTACAAGGATGGTTGAAAGAACTCCAAGTCATTCAGACCTTAACATCCGTAGCGCACCCACAAGCAAATGGTCAAGTCGAAAGGACCAACCGAACTATCAAGGAAGGGATCAAGGCAAGGCTAGGGACGAAACTAATGGGTTGGGTGGATGAACTATCTCACGTACTCTGGGCATTCCGCACCCAAAAGAACTCCAGTAATTTGGAGACACCCTTTAGTCTAACTTATGGCACTGAAGCCATGATCCCCGCAGAAATCGGGATTCCATCCGCAAGGGTTTTGCTGATCGATGATAATGATCACGAACTTAGGATGAATCTTGATTTATTGGAAGAAAGAAGAGAATTAACATCGATTCGCGAGCACAATTACAAGCGACAACTTCAGAAGTATTACAACTCGCCGGTCCAGACATGCGAATTCGATACGGGAGACTTTGTCTTCCGCAATAACGAGGCCTCTGGACAGGAGCTTCCGGGCAAGTTAGCCCCAACTTGGGAGGGACCTTATAAAATCAAACAAGTACTATCCAAAGGTGCCTACAAGTTAGAGAAATTGGATGGGACTGAAATCCCCCGAACTTGGAACGCATCACAGTTAAAGAAATGCTATATGTAGCAGTTTTATTTACTCTTTTACCTTGGCCTGCGCACCCATATAGACTAGCAAAGTAATGTAACTTCCTTTATTGTAAGAAGGCTTATGCCCAATGTATGAAAGTGTCAAGTTAGTTCCATGTTATCTTGGTAAGTTGTAATCTTTTACTGACAAAAACGAAGTTCTGGACATACACTTATATTATAACACATAAGACAAAGTGCAAAGGAAGGAAACAAGACTTCTTATTATAGATCAAAAGAGATTACAAAAAGAAGAAAAAGTTACAACATAAAGTTTATATACATTTATGGAGCGTCATTTTCGTTGCCCACAGTATTATCAACTTCCTCTTCTTCTTCTTCCTCTCCATCAAGATCTAATAGCTCCTTTAGTTGTTCTACGACATCCTCCTTATCCGCAAGCTCGGATATCTGCTCCGTCAAAGAAAATTTCAAAGAATCAAAGTCCTTTGATTTCTGTTTTAGGACGGCAGTAGTATCCTGGCCAGATAGAATATACTCCTCGGGAAGTCTGGACATTGAACCAAACTGGTAACCCTCCTCGAAACCCAGTTTGCGACCAACTTGCTTGGATGCCTTAAGGAGAACAGCAACACAGTTCCCAAGCTCATCACTCGCCCGAACATCGGCGATGACCTGTTGGAACAATCATGTATAAATAACTCTAAATACTTAGATTATTTATAATAAAAACAAGGTACATACCTTGGGGATAGCTTCTGATAATAGCCATTTTCGGTCCGCCTTGGCTCTGACAAGATCCATCTTGTGGCCGGCACACTCTAAGGCCTGTTCTCGGTTCTTGGCATTAAGGTCAGCCAAACGCTTATCCTTAGCCGCCGATTCAGCTCGAAGAACCTCCACCAATTTGGCTTGCTCATCCATTAATTTGGATTGTTCATCTAGTTGTTTCTGGAGAGCAGCCTTGGCATCCTCGGCAGCTGTCCGAGTAGCCTTCTTTTCCTCCAGAGCCTGGCGGGCCTCTCGGGCCTCGTTTATAGCTTTCAGACCTTCCTCCTTGGCTTCAGTTGCAGAGGCCGCCAGCTCATCCCATTGCTCATTCATCGCCAACCAATCCCTGGTTATTTCCTAGTTAGTGGAAATAGTATTCGCCAGATAATAAGAATTGGAGTTCAATAATTCTTGGCGAATACTACGGCGACGTCGCTCCCTCTCAGTAGGCGGAAGACTCTCCCGCAAGTATTCAAAACATAGGTCCATGTCACGGAATGTTGAATCCCGACGTAATGACCAACGTGGTTTGTGCGGAGTTGGATCTTCCTCCTGAGGAGCTGGAGAGGTCTGAGGAGCATGAGGGAACATACTCACACCTCCTTGATCTCTAAAATGATGGGCATTATAAGAAGGTGACATACTGACATGATCAGTATGGTCAACCTCCTTGTCCTTCAAAGGAGAATCATCCGCCACCTCAATGGGCTCCTTAGCACTGTTCAGTAGTGGTGGCGGAAGGGAAGTCGAACCCTTCAAACCAGTAACACCTTCAGAAAGGTTATCCAGGTTCACTGAAAAATATTAACAGTGAGTTAGATATATTCTAATTTTGCAGCAGTTAACAAGTAAAAAGGGTTCGCTTACCTAACGAAGGATCGTTTGCGTCAAGTTCGTCCAAACGTGTTTCCAAAGCAGAAGGATTCGCCTTCTTAGACTTCTTCTTGGGGGCGGCCTTGGCAGGATTAACCTTGCGCTTGCCAGCCACCTTCGAATCGTCCGCATCAGCAATTGGATGTTCACCTTCAGTGGTGACATCATCAGGTTGAGGACGCAGTGGTGACATCATCAGGTTGAGGACGGTCTTCCCCCGCAGCAGCGTCAACACCATCTTGACCCGCCGCATGGCTAGTAGTGGCTCTCTGCCGGGTAAGACCTGCAGTTGAGTCCACAACTTTGTTAGAATCAGCCAGAAAACTTCCTTCACAGAGTGACGACTCTTCGCTGGAGGAAAAGAGTACAATCACCCTGCTGGAAGTCACAGCAGTCACAGGTCGGGGTTTTAGAATGCCCTCACCTTTTTGGACGCAATCTTTAACGTACGCCTCACATTTGGCATACATCGCCTCGGAAACTATGGGTTCCGGGCGAAAAGCGGTGGGAAAAAAAAATTCGGGCGGGTGCGCTCAAGAAAGGGAGCATCCCTTTCATCGATTGGGCGACGCACCATCATTCCCCCCTCATGATCCAACAAGGTACTGAAGGCGGAACCTTCACCTACACGAATAAGTGATAACAGTCAGATATCTGACAAGTATAAAAACAAGAGAAGGAATACCCCCTAAACTTACTCATATCAGTTTTCTCGTAGTAAGGTTCTAAGGTAGGAAACGGCCATAGCCAGCTCATCTTCGCACTCACCATCGCCCCCTCATGAATAGGGCGCATAGGAGTCGATGTAGAGGTCAGCGTCTTAAACCATGTTTGACCCTCATAAGTAGCGGCCACAACCACCGGCATGGCCTCCTCCACCTTGCGTTTGGTCATCACGAAAGGAATAACATCCTCTCGGATCCAGAAAACTTTGGTTCCCAACCATGGAGGCTACGGATCCATTCCGTACCTATAACCCTCTTTTCTATGGATGTGAAACTGAATCACCCATCGCGGAAGGTCATTTTATAAAAAACGGCAAACAAGCCAGTGGAGGGTTCAAGGTTGCGAGCTTGGCAACAGAATTCGAAATGTCGAACCCTCAGCATCCCAAAGGGATGGATCTGTGAGAAATGAATCCCATAAGTCGTCAAGATCGATTGGACAAACTTCGTCACCAGAATCCGGAAGTTCCCCGTCGTAAAGTGGTCTATATATACAGCCATTTTCTTCGGAGGAGGACTAGTGGCAACAGAACCACTAGCCGGATGTTTCGGCTCCCACTCTGGTGCTAAGCCATAAATGTTTACAACGTCGTCATAGTCCTTTCTCTTAAGGGCCACATTGACCTCGGTAATGGTAGGAGTATCCTTCTTATCTCTAGCCATCTAAGAAGACAAATAAAACTTGGGTGGGAAGGAGAAAGAAGAAAATCTCAGAAAAGTTCTTATGATTCGAAGGTTTGATAGTAATAAAAGTTGAATAAAATCACAATGACTATATTTATACTCATCGCAATTAATGCGATTGATGGAGTGCCAGAAGAGAGAGAAACCGCGGACCGCCAGATGATTGACACGTCAGGCGGGAAACTCAAGAAACTGTAGACAGACTGTCAAAGACGTCAAACACGTCTTGTCAGTTGCTCCCAGAAACTTCTCTCCCCGCCACGTCATACAAGTTATCCAACTTTCAAAATTCAAAAATATCTTCTAAAGATATTTTCTTTAAAACAGTTGGACATTTACAAAAAACGAAAAGTTCTTTCTCATTAAATATTCAAAAAGAAATATTACAAATATAGAAAGAAAAATTACAAGTCACAACATCTAGGTCTATTCTAAGGGTTCAAGGTGGTTTTGCCTTCCGGATCCTTCAATGACGTGTCTTCAGAAGAGTCATCCTCAGACTCCTCGTCCAAATAGATCTTTAACTGTTGCACACCACCATTAGCGGAAGCAAATTCTGGAAGCATGTCCTGGAGCGGGAAGCGCAGACCATCGTGTTCCTCAACCCGTATCCCCCGCTCCTGTTTGACGTCAAGGCCGTGAAGAGGATGATCTTTGAATGAGTGGTTACTTTGAGCATAATTCATCCCTTCATGAAAACCTATCACACGTCCAAGAGAAGAAGAAGCAGTCATTACATTAGCAAAGCTGTCAGTAAGCTCCTTGCTTCCCTTGATATGGCGGACGACCTGTCAGGATAAAAATACAAAGTTTTTAGTATAAAAAATAAGAAGTAAGAAATGAACACTCAAAGAGGAAAAAGCTTACAACATCAACCCCTCGGGTGAGGAACCACTGACGGTCCTGTTCCGCACGTTCGGCTCACACTTGAAACACCCGAGATTCCGCGGCCATTTTTTCATGAGCTTGCAGGAGGGAGTCATAAGCAGTTTGAACCTCAAGGGCACTTCTGTCTTTAAGATCATTTTGCTCCCTCTGCAACTTCAGCTCGGCCTCAAGTTCCTGAATGCGAATGCCCTGGAGAGACACTTGATTTTCCAGAGCTGAGTTTGCTCCTTGCGCCCGGACTAAATCATCCCTTTGTTGTTGAGCCTTGGCCCGAGCAGCCTCAAGAAAGGAATTTTGCTTTTCACAAGCTTCCTTCCATCGGCGAGCAGCTGCAGCGTTACGATCCTGCTCACTCTTGAGGGCATTCTCCGCGTCGACCTGCTTCCATTTAGCAGTATGGGCCGCAACGCGGTACTCCTCAGCCTCCTTCTTTGCAGCGTCAGCCAGATGATAGTCTACATTCGTATGAAGGTCGTGGCGGGAAAGGTCACGTTGATATGACATTTCATCAGGGGGTGCACAATGTTTCATAAAACTCATACAGACCCCGGGGTCAGTGAACCGGGATCCGTTAGTAATGTCCCAGGAAGGGACAAACAAATCATGCCTGTCACCCAAGTTCGCGTCCTCATAATAGCGGGAACTTGAGGGTTCTAGACGAACTGGGAAAGGTGATGATTGTTGAGAAAGAGGGCGAGGAGGAGTCTCATTACTCCTAAAACCCCTTGCATCCACAGGCGGGTCATCCCTCTGTAAATCTGTACCACCCCTAGCCTAGAAAAGATAGTCAAAACGATTATCACTCACAGACTAGTTGTTGGGATCTTCCGCTGAAGTGTCAACTGAAGGAGTCGGCACCCTCTCTTCTATAGTAGTCTCAATTGGAGGAGAGGTCGGTTGATCTTCCACGTTAATATTACTTGGCGGAGTAGAAGGTGGATATTCTACCTCTTTTTCCGGAAGAGGAGAAGGTTGCTTTTCCATTTGAGGAGTCGGAGTAGGAAACCTCTCAGACACGTCTTCTGGTAAGATCGATGGATCTGCACAAAAGTTACACTCAGCTAAACAGTCCAAAATGGTAAAGTATTTCAAAAGAAATCCATACCTTCTACCGTGTCAATGCGATCGGCAAGACTGTATTGTGGCATCTTCAACGATGGGTTTTTCGTTTCTTCTTAGAAGGACCTGCCTCAGCACCGCAGTCTTGGCACCCACTTGACCTGCTTGAAAAGCCAAAAATGCCCTCTTTTTCTCTAATTCTGCCAATAAATGGGAGACAGAAGAAGATTCAGGTGTATCGTCATCAGAACTTCTCTCCTCTTGAGAGGAGGAAAAATCGGAATCATCGCCATCATCATCACTCGATAATAAAGTGGTGATCGTCCCATCAGAAGTAATAGCAATAAGCGGATGAGGGTTTAGAACATACGCACCTGTCTCAAAGGTGGCGCCCGAGACAATAGGCTCAGCTCGCACCTTCTTTGGAAAAAGGAAACGAGACTTGGTTTTCTCAAGAATAGGTTGGTCCCCGGCATCCCGAATGCTATGTCGTACACAACCTCTATCCTCAAAAAGGGCATTAAGCATAGAACCTCGACCTGAAAAGATAAGAATTTAATCATAAAAAAAAACTTCAAAGAAGAAGAAAGAACAGTAGGGGTAAATTACTTTCATACAAGTCAACAAAGATAGGCTCCATAATGAGGCCCATAAACGGCTCATGCCTGCCCACACCAGGGCTTCCTCAGGTAGTGCCCGCATCGGCGTTGGTTCCACCATTAGAGTGCGGAACCAGCCACGTCCTTCATGGGCAGCTGTAACAACGTCTGGAAAACGAGAATTAACCAGACGACGAACCATGGAAACAGGTACCACGTCCTCAGAAATCCAAAAAAATTTGTTGCGCCAATCGGCGGACACCTTCTCAACCTCGTATCCAATACTTCGGTCGGAAAACCCTTGGCAGGTGTACCAACCATCGCGGATGGCAAGACGGTAGAAAACGGGAAAACGATCAACGTGTGGCACTAGGTCACGTGCTATACATACGAATTCGTAATGTCGAATTCGCATTACAGTACATGGATGTAGTTGGGATAAATGAATCCCATAGGCGGTTAATACATTCATAAAGAATTTCGTCAAGGGAAGACGAAAATTCCCACAGGTAAAATAATCGTCATAAACAGCCATTTTACCAGGTGGAGATAAATTGGCTATAGAACCCGGGGAGGGAAACTCCGGTCCCCACTCCGGTGGAATGCCATGCGTCTCTAACAATCATTCGTATTTCGAGTAGTCCCATGAAATTTCTACCTCGTCAACTTCAGTCTGAACGTTCGACATTTCAGAAGAATTTGGCAGAAGGATGTATGAGAAAATTCAAACCTTTATCAGAAAGAAAAGTAAAAAAAAAGTTAAGTAGAGAATAAAGGCGATAAAACTTCAATCAGAAGAATTCTCTTCCTTTTATACCCATCGCAATTAATGCGATGGGATATGAACAATGGAGAGAGAAATTCGTCGCCTAATCACAAATCGCCACATCACGCGGGAAATTCGAAAAAGAGAAAAGCAGTGCAATCGAGTAAAGTGACAGCCGGCGTAAACGTCCCATCATCTGTTCACAGCCCCTGCGAGTGGTCAATTTGTCCTTTTTCATGATTATCTATACCTGCAAGAAGATATTTTCTACCTAACTTCAAAATCCAAAAACCCCAAAATACATTAAGTCCAGAATTTTACCCGCATAAAAACTTCACACGGAAGAAACACTGGACTGGGGGGACTTATAGAGGTAGGGTACCAAAAAGATCCAAATACCCTTAAGTACTACCCGCGGGACATTGAGGAACCTCTCCTATATCACCCGCGGGGCATTCAGATCACCCGCATACCAAGGGTGAGTATAGAGGTAGGGTACCAAAAAGACCCAAATACCCTTAAGTACTACCTGCGGGACATTGAGGAACCTCTCATATATCACCCGCGGGGCATTCAGATCACCCGCATACCAGGGGTGAGGAAGAACGTCCTCATACCGCGCGCGGAAGCATCTTGGCACCCTCAGAAGTCATCCGCAGGGCTAAGCATTGGTCTGCCAAATATGACCGGAGGGCGATGCCATCGGGGCAGCTGTCAATAACTAACTATACTCCAGAAGAACGTCCACGATTGTTACTCGAAGAGTACGTGACTTGCTCACCAACAAGGGAAGGACACCTGGCAAGTTTGTTATAACTGTGCACATGGCCAAGGTGCAACTCGTCCTATCATTAGGTGACGCGTGTCCAGGTTGTTATATCCATGCACATGGGACGCATAGTTTAACCTATCATAAGAGGACACGTGTCCAGGCAGTTATCGAGACCTTTTAGAAGGGACAGCTGGCCCAATCATCTTCCCATACCCTTCGGCTATAAATACCCTCTCAATCATCATGAGGTATTCATTCACCATCACTGTACTCTCTCAATTTACTTAAGTACTTTATCTCCTTGTCATAACTATACTTATTCTCACGCCGGAGGGTGGTTACGGGAAGACCCCCCACCTTGTCCTTCCCGTAACGAGCTCACGGTGTTCTGTTTTGCAGGATTCACGTCATTGGACTTTGGGAATTGTATTCATATCGTATTGGCAATAACCGTATCCTACCCTGTGGACTCATCGGATCTAGGATCCGTTAGTGGGGAGTAGATCCGTGTTTCTTCATTTTGGTTAAAAACTCTTGAATTCATCAGGTTCTTATTTGGGTTTTTGCTTCAAATTGTTTATGGGTTAGTCTTTAGCTGTGTGTTTGTTGGGATTAGTGATCAGTGTTAGCTGGCTAGATTGCAATGGGACAAGGTTGAATCGAGGAGTACCTAAGTTAATTCTTGGAACCTGTTTGTTTTGTATTTCAGCTTTATGAATTTATCTATCCGCTTCGTGTTGTTGGTGAAAGGGAACTTGGATTCGACCGGGTTAGCATGTTAGGGTTTGGAAATCCTATTTTAGCTTTTAAAACATTTCAAATACGGTTTCTTGATTATTCATTGTTAACAATAAACCAGGAAACCGGGTTATATGAAAATTCAGCGTTCGAGTTCAGATTTGTTTATAGCAGACTGTTTATAGTGTATTTATGGTTCTTTGATTTAGCGGATACTGCAGCAGCAAATCGATTAATTTGATTTACAGTGTCCAGTTGTACCTTCAAGTTCAGACCCATGCCAATGCCCAATGCTATATATATTCACTGTTTTCAATATGTTCAGATTTGTTATTGCTTTAGCCAATGATTACATGAGGTTGTGAACGGAATGTTACACGATTATGGATTTTTTTGGCTGATTGATTTGTTAGAGGGAAATTGGATAAGGTACTGATGATGGATAAACTAGAGAAAATGGAATCGGCAGGCATGTTGCTAATGACTAAAATGAAAATAGAGTTTAGTGGCAAGTCATGTGATATGTTGGTTGTTTGGAAGACCTTTTGGTTAGGGTTTGTGTTAACTGATTGTGTGTACGATCATAGAATTCTTAGTATAGCTTGCTTTCCATGAAAGCTCTATTGCTTTTATAACCGTCTACAAGTTACTTGGTTTGAAATTATGATTATTACTTCTTGTTCGTTTGGAATTGTGAAGTTATATCTTGTTTCGTAGTGATCACTGGTACAACATTTAAGGAGACGAGAGATCTTGTGTAGGGTGAAATCATTTGCTAGGGAAGTATTGTAACATTCGTTAATATTCAAACTCGATACATCACCCGATTTATTATTCAAACCGATCCATTTAGTTATACATATAACCATATGTTACATATTCCATATGTAATAATTTTTCTTAAAGTTATTTAATAATATTAATCGTTACTAGTATATATATATATATATATATATATATATATATATAAAATTTATAACACTCATATTTTTTTCGTAATTCAAATGTCATATAATAACATTATTTATGCATAACAAAAGTACATTTTTTTAATTTAATTATGTCACATTTTTTTTACCTAAAGTAAATTTTTAAAAGATGAAAAATATTTTCCTACTCTATTTTAGTTTTGGTGAAACACTCCTTATAATGATAATAAACTTGTTTAAATATAATTTGTATGTTTCAACTCAATTTTTATGATCAATTCAAGGTTTTGAAAGGTATTCAACTCCATTAAACATTTTTGACTAATTTAATCTAATTGTAACAACTCTAGGGTTGTGCAACGGTTCAGAACCGCGAGAACCGAACCAGAACCGAAAATGACTGAAAATTATAACCGGAACCGGAACCTTTTATAGTAAACCGGTGCGGTTCCAGAATCCGCAAAGTCGGTTCTCGCTAATCGGCTCTCGCCAGAACCGGTTCCGTTGTATATTTATTAAATGAGTTGTGCAAACTTTGCAAATTACAAAACAAGTTTATATAATTGTATGTCTTTTTTCATGATGAAATTAATTTAGATTACAATATGAACATCTGTTATATTTTTGATTAAAACCTAATTGTTGAAGTTAAAAAAATCACTAGCAACGATAGATTAAAGGAAGATCATATCATTTTATTTTTTAAAATTACCTTGATACCTTAAATCAAAATTAATCATGGTTGCTAAGTCTTGAACGCAAAGAAAGAAGATTTGAAATAAAGAATGATTGAATGGATGTCGGATAATAAGTTACTCTATAAAAATTGAGGATTGGTAAATTTAGTTAAAACGTTTTTAATATTCCGGTATTTTGATTCCAAGTCTAGAATCGCCGGTTTTATCCGGAACCGAACCGCAAACCGTTTAATGCTAATTCTGAAAACCGAGAACCATAAGGTAAAACAGGGACAAAATAGCAAAAGACGTCCTTTATGTTTAAACGTTTTTTCAGTGGACGTCCTTTAGCAAAAGAAATGACAGAAAACGTATTTCATGTTTCAAATTCCATTCATGTTACGTCATTTAGCACTAACCCAGTTAATTTTTATTTTTTTTTAAATATGACCATGTACTTTGCACATGAGGACAGTGTGGTAAATTCACACATTTATTTAATGATTAATACTAAAACATATATAATTAAAAAAATAATCTCTCTATCTCCCTCTCTCTCTCCCCCTACAATAATCCACCATCACCACCCACCCCATCTTCCTACTAAAAAGGTGTTTGGGTAATGTAACTTTTTTATGTTTTTAAAAAAGGAAAAAGGAGTTTTGATAAGTTAGAAAAGTATAACTTATCAAAAACTCTTTATTTTAGTCAAAAGGAGGTGTAAATAAAGAATCCCAAACATGGTTGTAGAAAGATGGGGTGGGTGGTGATGGTGGATTATTAACTTACAAAAGTTGATAAGTTATAAGGAGGTAAAAATAAGGAATCCCAAACACCACCAAAACCAAAACAACAACCGCCACCATCACCAACTAAACAACCATCCTTGGTCACCTATTCTGGTTCAAGGCCATCCCAGCCAATTCAAGGCCACCACCATTACAACCAGCCATTGTCGTCGCCAAACTTTTTCCTCAACAAACACGCTCCACCACACAACCTCAATCAACTAACACTGTCAACCCACCATTGCCAAAGATCTCAAAACCCAACACTACAACATCGATCGGCAACCCAAATTAGGGCTAATTCACCAGATCCGCCATGTTTGATTATTAAAGAATGCAACACTGGTGGTGGTTAGCAGGTCCGGTTGAGCCAAGAGCCATTCGCGGTGACGGAGACGGTGACGGTGGTGACATAGGGTCCCTCGTTGTTTCGGCGGCGTCACCATGCTCTCTCATCCATATTTTTCTATTTTTTCTTCCATAAAATCACCGGTCAAGGCCGCCGCCACCACCGCGATCTTAACACCACCCAAGAACAAGGCATCTTTGTTATAGAGATGCCGCTGATTAGATTCGAAAAACGAGTCGGAAGCTCCAACCCCAAATGCTACCAACCGTTTTCCAGTTGTATTGTCAAACCCCACAAGCAAAAAATCGAACTCAGATCCGGCTTTATTTTAATTTGGGGCTATCAATTTGAAGGAAATCGAACTCAAATATCTCTTTGGCTCGAAACCCAAGTCATCAGCGGAGACTGGGTTTTGTTCAGATTGTTGGTGGTCTCCATGGTGTTCGTCTGAGATGATGGCGGTGGCGGTGGCGATTCGTATGAAACGGTGGCGGCGGCGACGACGTTCATCTACGACCATTTGTTCAATTATTTTGTGTGTTTGTATTATACTAACACTATAATATATAATGTTAAACTAGCCATTTTAGTACGCTTGTAACCTCGCAACGGTACGTGCATAACCCGACGGTGGTAGGCGTTTAACGTGGCATCGGGCGTGTAACCGGTGCCAGTAATCGCGCCACATAATGCTTATACGCGAGTAACCCGGTATGTATAAACAATGTCATCCACGTAACTGATGATTGGACGCGCATAACAAGTGCCCACAAGTAAGAAGCAAATATGAAATGTACAATAATTTCAAATAAACTATTTTTATCCAAATCCTTTTTGACGGACATGTTCCGACCCGAAAATGTTTTAACCCGAAACCCGTTTTGACAAGAACCCTTTCGATCTAAACCCATCTCAACATGAACTAAATTAACCGTTTTTGTATGAACTTGTTCCAACCCAAACCCGTTCTAACACCATTACCCTAAACATGTCCGAACCATTGCCAGTAATAACCGGTAATCATGTAACATGTTAGTTTTTAAAAATTAATAACCTATAGCAATATCATACTCAAATTAGAGATAATAAAATGCTCGTGTTTATGGTGTAATTTTTTAGAAAAAATATTAGCGTGTGAAAAAGTTACGGCCGTTAAAATGTCGTGGGGTGGTTGGTTAATAATTAGGGGGAAAATGTGTAAGTATTTAATATATTAACAAAACTTTATTGAAGAAGGACCATTATTATATATTACTTTTGAATAGACAAATACTATTTTACCCCTACATTCTTAAAATTATATGCATTGCTACTTGTATAATACACAACAAAAGTGGTACCTCTTAAAATTTAAGAGGTCCCTCACTCCTATATTATATATAGTATAGATAAGGTGTGTGTAATAAATATTATATTTTTTTAAATTGATTGTTAAATTACAAATTTACCCCATGTGTCTTGCACGTGACAAGTTTTAACAAAAAAAATTAACTTGGTTAGTGCCAAATGACGTAACATGAACGGAATTGAAACATGAAATACGTTTTCTGCCATTTCTTTTGCTAAATGACATCCATTGAAAAACGTTTAAACATAAAAGGACGTCTTTTGCTATTTTGTCGTAAAACAGGTTAGCGGTTCTGAAACACCGGTTCGGTTCCGGTTCCTTGGTTCTAGCGGTTCCAAACCGTTTTTTGCTCACCCCTAAACAACTCTAGCTCAATTCACTTATAAATAGAGCTTTTTTCCTTCTCATTTTATATTTCCGCAACTCAATTTACAAAGCATTGTTGTTATTCTCTTATTTTGGTGATTTTTACCTACATTGACTTCATAGAGTCAACCATTAAAGTTCAAGACCTTTTTTTTATTATCTTAATTCTTCTTCCGAGAATGTTAAATTATATTTTTCCTTGCGTGTTCGAGTCATTTAAAACTTGAAGCAATGTTAAAAATTAATTTAACAATAGTGTTAGTTTATCAAAAATGATCTTGTATCACTTATGCACGTATTCAATTCGGTTTAGTTTTTTTTTCTAACATCTAAAAACTGGTTATTTTCATCTCATCAACTCAATAATAATAATTTTAACAAGACGGAAACGAACCTAACATAAAAGTTGAGTTAGAGTCTGATCGGAAACGAACCACTCGCTTAAACTCGATTTGGGTCCATGTGGGATTTTTACTTGTAACAAGCCCGGCTTAATAACAAAATTAAGAAATATTATAACCCAACTTTTTATAGAAAACTAAAATTAACCTACTTATAAACTTTAAGGCGGAAACTCTAAAAATACAATTTTAGAGTAAACATGTATTTTTTTCTTTAAAGGTTTAAAACGTTAAACTATGAACCGAATCTCCTAAGTCTTTCATATGCGTTTATTTTCTTGAATCCTATATTGAACCTAGAAATATTTTCTAGGATTGCTTGTCGAACCGAACTCGTCCGATTTAGCTTGCTTAAATGCTTAATTTTATCTTGTGTCCGCTCAACTTTATCAAGTGAATTTCATAACCCATTTTCATATTTTTAGCGTTTTTGGGGTGTAACACGTTATCATGTTTTCTCGTTATTTCATGTCCATTGTTTACAAACTGGTTCACAATTATGGCATGCATGTTAATAATATTTCTTTCATATTGTTTATAATGACTATACATGTTAAATGTGTAATGTGTTTATCGCTTTATGGTTAGTACATCAAACATCAAAGTGGGAGGGTCCGACGCGACGTACATGCGCTACCTATCCTTCAACTTCGGTTGTAAAGAATGGTTGTATCGTTATAAATCCCCTATGTTGGGGCGTTATTTTGGTTGCATTTCATTTACTTTATTTTTGAATATATTACATTTATGACAGGTGAATCGACAAACATTTTTATATTATATGTGTACCAACTTATTGAATCTCACCAATATACGTGTTGACAATGATATATTATTGTAAACGTGTTGCAGGTTAAACCCGATAATGTTCTAAGGACGAAGACAATTAGTTTACCTCGGGATATATTAAATAAGACTTATGTATTACCCGATAAAATGTTCTTTGTTTGTTTTTTTCAATTATGAGAAATTTTGTACTTGCTACTCTGTGAAATGGAATACCTATGATTATTGTCACCTTAATAGTGTTACGAGCTTATGAGTGATATGTACGTACCACCTAAACGTATTCCGTTTAAAGTCGTGGTGTTACTAGTACGATTGGGATTCATCTCATGGAGTTTTTTTTTGGCATGAGTTGAGATTATAGGGGCAATGGGAGTTGGGCATAGTTGACATGTTGGGCTGCATGGAGGAAGGACATTTGAAGAGTTGATGCCCATATGATTTGAATTTCTACTTTGATGATGTGTCTGTGTTGATGCGTCATGACCTAGTGAAGGAAGTGAAGACTCTTGGGTTCAAGATACGAGTATGGTTCATTTCTTGTTACTCACTTCAATGAAACATTGGAGAATCTTTTGGATGATGACTTTAGGAAGGTAAAGGTTTATTACTGTTGGAGGAAGCGAACCAACTTCCGAGTAGTAAAGTTTGTCTCACTGAATCTGGTAAAGCTAAGTGGATTCATTTTGCAAGTGTTAATCCAAGTGATGCGTAGATGTTAGTTTAGCATGTTTATAGATGTAAACCAGGTCATGGGTTTTAGGAATATTGGGAGCATGAGGCATGTTCCGGGTAAGGAAGTGAAGACTCTTGGGTTCAAGATACGAGTATGGTTCATTTCTTGTTACTCACTTCAATGAAACATTGGAGAATCTTTTGGATGATGACTTTAGGAAGGTAAAGGTTTATTACTGCTGGAGGAAGCGAACCAACTTCCGAGTAGTAAAGTTTGTCTCACTGAATCTGGTAGAGCTAAGTGGATTCATTTTGCAAGTGTTAATCCAAGTGATGCGTGGATGTTAGTTTAGCATGTTTATAGATTTAAACCAGGTCATGGGTTTTAGGAATATTGGGAGCATGAGGCATGTTCCGGGTAGACTTAAAATCATTGTTAGGTTTTGAAGACCCGAAATATGAATGGTAAAGTTTCTCGATTACTTGTATTTGGAGAATGTTTAACCTCTTGAAGTCATTTGAGCCAGTAGTGCGAGTAAGTGAGAGCCGTTGAGAGATGACTTGATTAAAGCCCCTTAGAGCTTCAATGGGCCTTTCGGGAAGCAGATGCAAAGGCTGCTGCAACTAAGTGGATTTTTAAAATCTTAGCTTGTTTTTTGGAACTGTAAGCTTGGATGACTTATATTATTTGAAGTATTAGCTTGTTTTTAGAAAGAACGGTTTAGAGGATTTCTCTTACCAAATACTAGAGTTACTAGGTGATAGGGATTGTTGTTTGCTTGGATGGCGGGCTGGAATTTATCACAATGCCTTCAAGTGGGATATTACTGGTTTATGAAATCCCTTTTGCCGGTTTTAATAGGAGACCCGATTTTGGTTCCTAGTTGTGTTTAACCGTAATGTTGTTTAGTATGTATATTCCATCACGTAACTGCAATCTTGGTTCTGTGCTAATAAGAAAAAAAACCTAGTTGTAGTTCGTGGATTTAGGTCCTCCTCAGGGACCAAACCACGTTACAATTCTTGTGTTGTTTATATTTTCGTTTCTGCGTGTTTATCATTTGTGTGTGTGTGTTGACGTATCCGCATTGCCTCTCCTAACATCATGTTCTATCTCACGATTAAAATCTGTCTCGCACAAATCTTCTGAGTGATCTCTCATAGATCACAACCATTGCAACTGTTTGAACCGCTTACAGTTTCTTCTCCTTGATGATTATTGATTTATCTTCACTTCTAACCTTGGTCTTTATTTCTCTTATATCAATGTTAGGAAACCAGCACTGGAAAAACAAAGACAGCACTCTGTATTTTGTTTTAACTACTAGGAATCCTTTTATAAATATGACGAAATAATAAAATCACACATTACAAAGACTCTCAACCCCTAACTATGCTTACAAACCGTGATCAAACGAGCTACCCTAAACTAGGAAATTCAATCTGTATTTTAATGACTCAATAACCGCATAAGCTAGGCCACGCTTAACTCTTGCTTAGACATGGACTCTTATCCTTAGACAATTAACTTATCAGCCTTAACCAATTTATTTTTGACCTGGACTTTGACTTTAAATAGAATTAACTTATTTGAATGAAGCAAAGACAACTGAGTAAGGCGCATATAGTTACTTGACTTGATGATTCTGAAGACAACATTTGGTCTTATTCCATTAAATGCATGAGTGTTCTGTGCCATAGCTAAGAGAACATTCGTAAGTACCCCATTCTGTAAAGTTAGTTCTGGGCGATCAGTAACTATTTTTAGGGCAACATCTACAAAAGAATTTATGGTTAGTTTAAAAGAGAAATTCTATAGAAATACCAACTTGTAAAGTTACCAAAAATTTCAACTTCAACACACTTTTGAAGGACCCAGCCACGATTAGCATATGTCCAAAAATCGTCGGCCATATTCTTAGACTTTCCATACAAATACCTCACCATCTTATGTTTTGCAAACTTAGTTGCCATATAGAGTGGCATCATTCCGTCTTTATTAGGGATCTCAATCAATCCCATGTTTTTTTCCACCATTGTCTTTGATGTCTCTACATTTCCAGCTGCAGCTGCAAAACTAAGGGCAGTATTGTGATCACTATTCTGTAGCTCCAAATCTTTTTTATCCATTAAATTTACTAGATTTATCACAAATGCTTTGACAGCCTTGGTGTTTTCTGCTGAAGCTGTAATGTGAAGCAGCGTTTCGTATTTTTCGGTGATAGCAAAACGTAACAGATCTGGCTGTTTGTCAAGAATTCTTTTAGCGGCCTTCCAATCCCCTTTAATTCCTGCTTTGTATAGTAGAACACCAACCTTGATGTAGTCTTCTCTATGACCTTCTGTTTGGTTATTACATGTCACACTTAACATGAGATACTTCAAACAAAAGAAGTGTAACAGCTAGAGTTTCTAATTAAATGTGATATTTATTTAAGAACAGACATCAAAACACCTATAAGAATGTCTTACACGATATAGGAGTAACAGAAAGTTTCACTCAATGAGAAATTACCAAGTAAATCAAAACGAGGTTGATTCGGTGTTGGAAGCGTGGGTGGTGGTGGAACTAGCTGCTCTGGAATCAAAATGATAGTTTGTTGCTGCTGATGGTGGGTGTGGTGGTTTAAGGGATTGGCTGGAATTGCATGATCATAGCCAGTACTTGCGTTGTTCATCTTTTCAACTGCAATATCACAACGATTAGTAATTAACATAACTGGAATGGAATCACAAGAACACCAACCTTGATGTAGTCATGTCCTTTAATTCTAACAGTTTTATCAAACACAGTTTTCCTCAATATAGCTTTTTAAATTGACTAACCAAATTAATAGACTACAGAGTTAGGGTCTGTTTGGTTGGGGGTAATTGAATGGAGGATTGGAGGGGGGATGGAATAGAAGAGGGATTTGAATGGACAAGTGGATGCAATGGATTTTTACCATTCATTTATCTTATTTAGTAAACCTATGATAATGAAATGAATTATTATTTTATATTGTTTGTTTGGTAGCCATAAAAACACGCAAAAATGATAAAGAGATGATAAATATACTCCTATCTCAATACACACACACACACACTAGTTTTTATTCTTCGTATTACGGGGGTTGTTTTATATTATTTGTTCTAATATTTATTTTTTTATTGTATGATAGTTAATAATATATTTATGGTTTGATGATAAATTGTTTCACAAATAAATGAGATGGTATAACTCGGCTTAAAAGCTATATGAGTTTGGTGAGACCCAAGACCCGTTTTATTTTTTTTACTATTAAATTGGTTTTTTAATTATAAATAATATATATCGTTTTTTAAATAAGATATTAATTTTTAGTATATCCCTACTTTATAAGATTTTTATATCAAATATTTGGTGAGATTAGTTTTTAATTTAATGAGATGTTATAACTCGTTTAAGAAATATCTAAGTTTGATGAGACCCATACCCGTGAATTCGGGTCAAATGCATGAGAAACTTCAATTTAAAAATCAAGCAAATCTGGTGAGGGGAGCTACCACATCGCGACACGTAAGATTTTTATGGTTTCGTTCATATATATATATATATATATATATATATATATATATGGTGAGGTTATTGTAAAAAATGAGATGTGTCTAAAAAGTGTAGGAAGAAATTATGACCCTTAGATCAAGTCTTTTAATGGTTAAGATTAATTATGAGTTATAAATGTTGTGTGTTTTATTCTTTAATTATATTTTGTTCCCCAAAAGGGCATTATGGTCTCTTCCAAAACAGACAAACAGATTAAATAGGAATTTCTTATGCACACATGTGAGAGAAAACACTTCTATATCATAACACAAAACACTTCCAAAAATCACCACCACCGTGAACCACCCTCAACAACCACCATTCTTTCTTCCTTCGGTCATCGCCTCCTTCTCTGGTAATATTTACTGATTTCTCGGCCTTGTGGGTATTTAAAAAAAACACTTTGCTCGTAAACTCACATATCTGAAAACTTGTTCAACACTTGCTACCACAAACTTGTATGAAGGATAGTGCATATCTTGATGATATTCAACCATGTGGGGATGTTATTGTTGAGCAAACTGAGTTATTGGCTTCGGATTATTAAAAAATGGGTTGCAATTTGATAACTCTAAAATCAATTTAGGGCACCCGTATTCAAGCAAATTGAACGAGTGGCGGTGTTTGTTGGCAACTGTGGTGGCGGGTTTGGAGGTGTTGACTGGAAAACGGAATTGGGGAGTGTGGGCAAGAGATCGATGGTGGATTATAAAATTTTTTAAATTCAATCAAGATCATTGTGTTATATTTAATTTTAATGTAGTGTGTTATTGGTATTTATTATGTAAGTGTTAACATAAACACAGCAATCAATCGAATGGTGTGTTGTGTTTCTAAGTTGAAAGTGTTGGATATTTCCATTATGGTCGATTGAAAAAAATAATTGATCTTGGTAGTGTGTTTTTGAGTTTGATTAACATAAACAAACTAAGATTTGTATTGTGTGTTGTGTTATGTGTTCAAATAGAATGGTTTTATTAGTTTTGGTCCATTGATAAAGATAAACACAATATGGTTAAGTATTGATGATATTATAAAATTGGAAGTAGTTTTAAATGATCATGGTAAGATCGGTGTTTTTTTCAAATGTTATTAAATTAAGCATAAAAATAGGAAGTTCAATTAATATGAATTTTAATACCTATTATAATATTAGATTGTTTACCATCCTACCCTTATGTGTTTTATTTAATCTAATGTTCTTAATTACTTCCTACACTTTTTAAAAAATATTTACTTTTTATTATAACCTTGCTCTTTCTCTCTCTCTACATATATATATATATATCAGGATCATGAGAGAACCTTTTTAAAATTAAGAACTATGAGAACCATTTTGGACCATAAAAAACCCAAAAATAAAAAAAATCATAAAATAAAAAAAAAACACAAAAATAAAAAAAACCAAAATTCTTATTTTATCATCCCGGTTTCATAAAAAAACTCGGTTTAGCTAAATTATATACACATATGTATAATATATACATATATGTACATTTACATGTTTTTTTACACATGTGTATAATTTAAGATAAATGATACTGTACATATGTGTATATTACGTAACTAAAAATAAAATTATACACATGTGTATAATACGACATTTTTTTTTGTTTTTTTTATTTTTTTTATTTTTTTAATGAAACCGGAATGAAATATAAGAATTTTGGTTATTTTACTTTTTTAAAATTTTTAATATTTTTTGTTTTATGATTTTTTTAAAATATTTTTTTAAGATATTTTTAGTGGTCCAAAATGGTTCTCAAAAGTTCTCAATTTGCAAAGGGTTCTCTTAGGATCCTTACCATATATATATATATATATAGGGAAGGGATATTTTGAGAACTTGATGAGTTGTAAGAACTTTAAGAACTCAATTTTGGACTACACATTTAATTAAATGAGTTTGAATATGTGGCTAAGATTAAATTTGATTAAAAAATGAATCAGGAGAGAGAATAAGTATTTTTGATAATTACACAAGTTTATATGTTAGTTACACATGTGTAATAAGTCGATTCGGTGTGTAAAAAATTACGGTAATGTTTTGTACATTACTTACACTTACGTATTATACATGTGTAAAAAAAATTCAAAAAAAAAATTGTTACGTTGAGTTCTTTCGAGTTCTTAAAGCTCAAAGCGGTTCTCAAAAGAAATCAATCCTATATATATATATATATATATATATATAATTAGGATCATGTGAGAACTATTTTAAAATTGAGAACTTTGAGAACCATTTTAGACAAAAAAAACTCTTTACAAAAAAATAAAAGAAAGATAAAAAAAAACATGAAATAATAAATGTAAAGAATCCAAAATTTTTATTTTGCATCCCAGTTTCATAAAAAAAATTTTTAAAAAAAATCGGTTTAGCAAAATTATACATATGTGTAATACTTATTTTTTTAGTTTTATACATGTTATTCTTCATACATATATATACAATTAAGATAAATGATAATGTACATATGTGTACATTATGTAAATCGAGATTAAATACAAATATACATATGTGTATAATTAGAGTTTTTTTTATGAAACCAGGATGGAAAAATAAAATTTTTTGGTTTTTTTACTTTTTTAAAATGTTCATTTTTTTCGTTTTATAATATTTCTTAAGAGGTTTTTTTGTGGCTCAAAATGAATCTCAAAGTTCTCAATTACAAAAGTTCTCTTAGGATCCTCACTAGGGCTGTTCACAAGTCGAGCCCGAGTCGAGCCAGGGTGGTTTCGAGCTCGGGCTTGAAATTAAACGAGGCATCTCAGCTAAGGCTCTAGCTTGATTTGAAGCTAAATGAGATTTAAATCGAGCCAACGAGCCGAGCCTAGGTCGAGCCGAGCTTGATTACAAAAATGAGCCAACTCAACTGAGAATGTTTCAAATCAAGCGTTTTAGCTAATTTTATTCGAGCTTTATCGAGCGAGCCACGAGCCCGAGCTTCGAGCCACGAGCTTTTTGAACAGCCCTAATCCTCACCACATATGTATATATATATATATATATATATATATATATATATATATATATATATATATATATATATATATTAGGATCATGTGAGAACTATTTACAAATTGAGAACCATGAAAACCATTTTAGACAAAAAAAACCCAAAATTTAAAAAAAAATCATAAAACAAAAAAAACGCAAAAATGAAAAAAAACTAAAAAAACTAAAATTTTTATTTATCATCCCGGTTTCATAAAAAAACGTCTCGGTATTGCTAAATTATACATATATGTATAATGTGTACATACATTTTATTTTTATACGCATATATACAATTAAGGTAAATAATAATGTACATATGTGTACATTACGTAACTAAAGATTAAATGAAATTATACACATGTGTAAAATACGAAGTGTTTTTTTTATGAACTAGAATAAAATATAAGAATTTTGGTTTTTTTACTTTTTAAAAAATTTTTGTTTTCTTTTAATAACTTTTTTACATATTTTTTTGAGGTATTTTAGTGGTCTAAAATGGTTCTCAAAGTTCTCAATTTTTAAATAGTTCTCTTAGGATCATTACCTATATATATATATATATATATATATATACTAGTTTGATCCTCCCGTGTTACGGGAGTTTATTTAAGTTTTTGTTTTTTAATCGTTTTGCTATTGTATGATGATTTATTTTTTTTAATGTAATTTTGTTTTAATTTAACACATATATATTAGTTTGTTATTATATTTTTAGCGTTTAGGCTTATTCAGTTGATATGTGTAGATACGAACATGAGCATGTTGATTTTTTTATATGAACAAACATGAACACAAATATTTGTCTAATGAAAAAGGGGACGTTGATGTAGTTGACGATGATGGATAGTATCGGAAGTTAACCGGCGATGGAGATGATAGACCAACATTGGAGAATATATAAAAGAATATAAACGAAATTAGGGTTTCATGAAGAAAGTGTTTACCAATAAATGAGATCTTATAACCCATTTGAGGCTATTAGGGTTTGGTAAGACCCATAACCCGTGGAAGTTATTCTTTGATGATTAAGGGGTTATTTCACAAATAAATGAGATGTTATAACCCGTTTAAGGGTTATACAGGTTTGGTGAGACCCATGACCCGTGAAAATTAATGTTTAATTATGAAAGAGTTTCACATATAAATGAGGTGTTATAACCCATTTAAATACTATCCGGGACCCATACCCGCGAATTCGTATCAAATGCATGAGAAGCCTCCATTTAGAAATCAAGCAATCTGGTGGCTCTAGAGAATGAAGGGAACAACCTGAGAGCGACATATAGGATTTCATGGTAGACAATTATATATATATATATATATATATATATATATATATATATATATATATATATATATATAATACTATAATAAGAAAACGGAAATTGCGACAATGGTGTTGGTGATACGGGGACGAGGGTGGAAGCGGCGACGGTAGTGGAGGTCAGATAGCGACAGTGGTGATGGTGACAGTTGCGACAACGGTGACAATGGTGGTGGTGGCTACGACAACGGTATTGGTGGTGGCAGGGGTGTTGGTGGCGGGGCGGTCAACCAATGGTGGTGGTGCTAGTGGGAACAGTGGTGCCAGTGGTAGCGCTAGTGATAAGGTGGTAATGACGGCGACGTGGCAGCTATGGTGGTGGTGGTCAGGTGGTGACATTGGTGATAGTGGTGGTGGTGGATGTTGTTAGGTGGTGGTTTGTGGTTATCATGTCGTTTTGTTAAAATATGGTGAAATAGGAATGAAATTTTTTAAAAGAAAAATGAAAGAGTGGTAAGAATGAATGGTTTTGATGAAATGATATTCCTTATGTAATCACTGATTCATTTCATTTGCCTACCAAATACCTTTTTTTTATTACCTCACAATGATTCATTCCAATTCCACTCTCAACTCGTGCATACACTGGATTGAATCGAATATACACTATAAGAAGAAAAACTCAAGGGGTGTGGGTAACTCGAGTCGACAACACTTGGGCCCACCATTGATTACTTTTAATACTTTTGTTCCAAGAGTTATGTAAAGATACCTCTCACAAGAGAAAATTCATTTTTACTATAACAGTTGAGAAGTTACCTTCAAGTAGATTATTATCTGAACGAGGTAGGTTCGGCGGTGGTGGTGGTGGCGCCCGCGGTGAAACTGGCCACAAAACATTTGGAACGAGTTGGTTTGAAGGGTTGGAGCTTGTACCTGAGTTGTTCATCTTTTCGGCTGCAATGTTATAGTTATTAACAAGTAATTTAGCATGTCACAAGAACATCTAGACGTAATTTTGAAAATACCTTCGATTAATGAAGTGATCGATGAAGCCTCAAGCATCAGTGTTCATCCTCATTAATGCAGTTTCATGGGCTTCCTCCTGAATTTATTATGTCAAGTCAACTCAAGGTCAATACAAATTATTTATTGCTAAAATCTGCCTACCACAATAAAATGCGCAAAAGACAAATTCCGGAAGGCCATGGATAATGCGAAGCAAGCAACTTGATTTTAACAAATTTAATACATTAAAATTATTAAGTACAAAATTCCAGCTGCCCCACAACACCCCCTGTTTCTGTCACTCGTAATTTCATCAAGGTTGGACTAGCACAATGACTCCGCGGGAGAGCTCCTATGGATGCGTTAGTTGTTGAAAGAATTGGATTTAGCACAGGATCAACCAACCGCTCAGTTTTGTAATAATCAGGCAACACGTCACACAGCTAATGATCTCATGTTTCATGAACGCACGAAGCATGTTCAGATGGGTTCTTGTTTTGTTCGTGAACGTGTTGACGTCCAACTTGTCAAGTAAAATCGAAGTTGCTATGCTTCAAGAATATCTGTAGTGAATAAACGGTTAAATACTGACACATAGTCTCAAATCACAGGTTTATTTACTAAAGATCTTGAAGCATAGCAACTTCGATTTTTTACTTGACAAGTTGGACGTCAAGAATTTACACGCTCCAACTTAAGGGGAGTATTGAGATTTTATTTATTCACTAAAGGTCTTGGAGCACGGTTTTTTCCTTTTGTCTTTTCCTCGAATCACTCCTAACTTGTCTCTAAATTCCATAAATAACCATATTTATATGGTTATTTATTCAATTCATTATTCAATCACAATAATATACAGGAAACGAATTCTTCTTCGATATCAACACTTTTTGGAATATACTGAGGTCGGGTTCCCTTGAATTATAACTACACATCATATATTTTGCCATTCACGTTCCAAAACAAACTTCAGTTACTATTATAATTTTATATAATTAGGATTGACAAAATATTAAAAAGAGTCTTAAAAGTACACGAATCTTGGAAGAAAAGAAAAATAAATGATACAATGATTTTAATAGTAAAGAATACGTTTTTTGGGCTTAAAGAGATATCTAGATCGGTATGTTGAGTCAAAAACATCACCTAGAAGACGAAATTGCAGTATAGCAAACAAAATAACTGGCATGCCAGCCAAACCGGTGATAGTGATTGGTACCCATTTCACTTTTTTATTATAAAGTACAAAGAAACTCGCACTAAACGCGACCATCATGGTTACAATAGAGAGAAAGAGCGTTGCAAGACCGAACATAAGCTTTTTTGGTAACGACTCCAAAAAATCGCGTTCGGCATAACGCGATGTGAGGATAGATAAGAACATGAGGATCGAGGTTGATGAGGATATTAAAGAAACTGCGTCTGAGATCACAAAAATAATAAGGGACGGTTCTTTGCGGAAAAAAGGAATGCCAGTGTCCTGGTCGTATCCACCCGGAAGTGTAAAAGCAGCTGCAAATACAATGGTCGTGATAAGGGTTGCAACCACCATGCATTGAGATGCAGTATTTTTCATCCAGTCCTCACCTTTGGTTACCAATTCAGCATGTTTCTTGGTAAACAAGTCTTGTGGTGTTTCACCAGCTAAGTTCTTCCTTTGTCTATATTGAGGTGGGATCATTTGTTCTACCTCCTGCAAATTATTAAGCCATTTTAACGAGTCAAAACTCTTTTCCTACACGTGTTAAAATGGTATGGATCAAAACATATAAGTCTACAATGCGACTCAGATAATTACAAACAATATTTGTGCATTTTTAAAAATGGATAAATAATTAACACATTAAATGTGACTACGGAAACAATGTTTTTAAGCTAAGGTTTTAAATAAAATGATTCAAAAGGTTTTATGCACTGTACACTAGACATGCACAAATCGATTTAAAAAACCAAACCGGTTTGGCCAAAACATAATTGGGTTGGAAACCAGTTTGTAGACAAGAATGTTTTAACTCTATACGGACAGGTTTTGATCACGTTGGAACAGGTTTGGGATAAAAAGCTAGTTTTTTGGCCCTTTTTTTTTCTTAATATGGTCGGTTACAAATCAGTTTCAGGGAACAGGACTACAAATTGGTATACGAACTGGTTGGTTGGGTCGGGTTATAAACCGGGTTGGCAGGACCAACCAGGTTTTTTTATATCTACTGTACGCACTTTGGTTTGCCCGATTCATGACCCGTCGACCAGCTTTAGAGATTCCTGTTTATCTTAGATTTTTTTTATTTGACCAGTTTTTTAATTTTAATATATTTAACATATGAAGAAAGAATGATGTTTGATAAGCTTAATAAGAAAGATGTACCTTGAACCATAACAGCTCTCTTTGCATTTGTAAAGCAACTCCCGACACATTTTGAAAGCGTTTTTGCTTAGCACTCTTTGCAACCATATGCAACATGTTATTGCCCTTTTTATCTTTAATAGGAGTTATTAAATCTTTCATTGCACCAATCTCATATAACAAGTTATAGATCTTTGCTTGACGACGTTTGATTGATAAGTGAAATATAGTTTTTCCTTTGTCGTCTTGTTTCCATATGAGATCAGGATATGATCGAATGAGCTCAATTATAAACCGTGTGTTGCCCATTTTTGCCGCAACAAAAACCACTCGGGAAGGGTAGCCTTTTATTGTATTTCCCACCTTTACCGACGGCCCTCGGATTATGTCATCAATCTCACTCTTAGGCATTGCAGCAACTTTTTCCCAAATTATTCTTAATAATTGAAGGGCTTCACTTTCATTTTCACCAGGCCCTACCTTTACACGTAACACTACAAAAACGTAAAAACAACCAAGAAGAACCTCATATAAGATACTCTTAGAGTCTTAATAGTTGATGACAAGAACAAAATATTCATTATTATTATTTTTTAAGCCTGTAGTATGCTGCATGGGCCTTTATTATATTCATCATACGTATATCTCTAATCTTGATATCTATGGTAAGAATCTTCAAAGCTCGTATACTTACTCGACTTAATGATTCGGAAGACAAAATTTGTTTTCTTCCCTTTAAGCGCGCGAGTCTTCTGAGCCAAAGCTAAGAGAACTTCAGTAAGTAACCCCTTCTTGGCAGTTAGTTCCGGGCGATCATCAACTATCTTTAGAGCAACATCTAAAAATGAATTTACGGTCACTTAATGAAGTAACAAAGAAACAATCACTATTACAAAAACCACACGAAGTTGTAAGAACTTCTTACCAAAGATATCAGCTTCAACACATTTTTGTAACACCCAACCGCGATTATCATGGTCCCAAAAATCACCCCCCATTTTCTTAGAGATACCATACAAGTACCTCACCATTTCAGGTTTTGCAAATAAGGCAGCCATATAGAGTGGCATCATTCTATTGTTACCAGGAATTTCAGTCACGGCTGGATTTTTTTTCACCATTATCATTGCTGTTTTTACATTTCCGGCTGCCGCAGCTAATGCAAGGGCAGTATTGTAATTTTTATTCTGTAGCTCTAAATCCTTTTTTTCCATCATAGGTACTAGATTTGTCACAAATTCTTCAACTGCGTTAGTGCTTTCTGCTGATGCTGCAACGTGAAGCACTGTTTCATAGTTTTCGGTGATGGCAAAACGTGTAAACTCTTTTTGGTTCTCAAGAATGGGTTTAGCAGTCTTCCAATCTCCTTTGATTGCTGCTTCATATAGTGGAACGGCAACCTTGATGTAGTCTGCTCTTCGTCCTTAAATTGCAACACAATTTCATAAAAAAATGGTATCACTTTCACCTATGTTTAGCTTTCATGATACTGATTCCTTTTTCAAAAAAAAAAGGGTTAACCCAGATTATGTCGTTATATAAGATAGTGGCTTCAGAGTTGAAGTTGCTAACTCAAATAGCGAATTCACTAGTCGGGTTGAAGTTCACGAAATTTTAACTTTTTGCTACTGAAGTAATCATATAGTGAAATCGGCATCTGAAATAGCGACTCCAATTGTGAAAAGACAAAAACTCCAACATAAGAACCACCCACCCTATTGTCACCATGGATTTTCCAAAAAAAAAAACCCATTTTTGTAAAAATAATAATAATAATAATAATAATAATAATAATAAATCACAGATTATTACTTATACAAAAAAAACTAGCGGCCTCAATTCCTAACACGACACAAAATAATCAGTTTTCGGTCCGCTAGTATAACTCTCTTCCGGTAATCTCATCTGAAAAATGGGTTGACCTGTTAATTCGTTTAAGTTTCAAAATGAAGTTTATTATATCTTCCTTTGTAGAAATGATTGCCCATTTACTCTTGTGTTTAGTGTTTACCATAAAAGAATTGATCTACTTTTAAAACTTTTATTTAGACCACTTTTCAGTTTACCAAAAATAATTTGGTGATTTTGATTTCAGTATCCATATATGGCTGGTTACAAGAGTGGTATTTTTTTTGTTAAACACTATATTATCTATCTCTAACAAACCCATTGACAGTATAAAATCCTAGCAAGAGATCTTGAGGTACAAAAGAAACTACACACGAGCTGCTACTAAAATCTAATATTAATTGAGAAATATTATTACCTTCAAGTAGATCAGCTCGAGGTAGGTTCGGTGGTGGTGGCGGCACCGGCGGCGAAACAATGGGAACGATTGTATGGTTCAGCTGCTGCTGGAGGTGGTAATTGTTGTTCATCTTTTCGACCGACTTCAAGTAAGTTTGACTGGAAACAAATCACAACAACATCTAGATGGTACCTGGCTATGATCTTTGAAGGGAGTTCATCTTAAGTGAAGTCAACTGCAGAGCACCTTCTTAATTTTATTATTTTTTTATAATAGTATTAATATTTAGGGAAAATTCTCCTTTTAGGGTCCTTTTAGAAGATAGAAAAAAATAAAATAGCCTTAAATTCTCAAATATTCTTAAAATAGTTCATTAAATTTGGACTTAGACGAAGTAGAGGGAAAAGATCCGACGAGATTTTTAAGCCAATAGATTTTTGAAAATCGATCATATTTTTGAAAATAGTGAGGGACCCATCCATATTTCTACTAAATCTTCTTCTAATAAAACAACCTTGTTCGACGGTTTAATAATGTTTCCTATCAGATCGCTATAAATTCTAAAAACATGGAAAATTGTGCATTTAAACTCAGTCTTCCAAGACACATTTGTGATAAATTTGTACTAAGAAGACGAGCTATTGGTTTATTTCTTATGAGTTGAAATCTAGTCCACACCGACAAGATTAATTTTTATTCCGTCCACACCGACAAAATTTTAGTTAATTCCGTCTAATCCGACATGATCGTCCAATGAATATAACTTTAATTGTTTTTCATCTTTGTATATATGTTTCATCTTCTTCTTCCTCCTTCATACATTTATAAACCTTCATACATTGATAAACCTTTATCTTTCATGGAATTTGATAATGTTATTGTTTGTTATGGTGGTAAATGGCATACCAGTAATGAGAACAAGTGTTTGTTATGTTGTTTCTATGGAATATGATTCAAGAACAAGTGTTAATGAGATGATTGTGGTAAAGAAGGTGGATGATTGAGGAAGATGAGATTCTACATATATTATAAGTTATGGACGGACCCGGAAGATATAAACCAAAATATCGTCTGCTTTACAAATTCACCACAAATGCATCTTGAAATTCTGAGTTGAAAGACACATTTTTCCACGTGTTTAGAATTTGTAGGGATGAGGTAGGAAACCTTAAAAAAACGCCTGACAAGACAACTTTTGAGAATAAGATTTAGTGAGAAATATGGACGGGTCCCTCGATATTTTCAAAAATGGTCTCCTTGGTACAAATTAACCACAAATGTGACTTGAAAGACTGAGTTTAAAGAAACAATTTTCCATGTTTGTAGAATTTGTAGGGATCTGGTAGGAAACATTATTAAACCGTCCAGCAAAACTGTTTTATTTGAAGAAGATTTAGTAGAAATATGAACGAATTTTCAAAAATATGGTTGGATTTTCAGAAATATTTACAAATGTCAAAAATCTATTGACTACAAAATCGCGTTGGATCTTTTCCCTATGCGTTGCCTTCAGGGGTGAGCAAGATAAGGGTCGGACCCTTGAAACCCGGTTACCCGGATCTTAAAACCCTTAATTAGACCCGAATAAATAATATGGGTAGGGTAAATGGTATTTAAATTTAACCTTAAAGGGTAAAAGGGTTTCAAGGGTCCGACCCTTTTTCAAACCCTTGACCCGTTTACTAGATAGATATACATCAGATTTACGATTAATCTGAAATTTGAGTTTGTATTTCATATATGATTCATTAGAAATTTCCCAACTACTAAGAAAAATAAAATTAAAGGGTCATACTACTGAATGGAGACATATATATATATATATGAATCACTGAATTGTTCTCTACATGTAATTTGTGAATGTGAATATTGTTTGCATCAATTCGAATGATTGATAAACTTTCGAAGTTAGACTTTACTATGTTATTAAATGAAAGTATAATTGTTCTAGAATTCATATATTAAATTCATATATGAGATATGAAACTAATAAATGCAAAAAAGGATATGTGATTAATGTCTTAAAGGGTAAAGGGTTGAACCCTTATTTATACCCGACCCTTTTATTGTTTAGAGGGTAGGGTCTAGGGTCCACGTTTCTTCCTAAAAGGGTAAAGGGTTCGGGTAGGGTATTAGGTAAAAGGGTCGGGTCTTACCTTTTGAACAGTCCTAGTTGCCTAGTCCAAATTTAATGGAATATTTTTGAAATATTTGAGGATTTAGGGCTGTTTTATCCTTTCTCTCTCCTAAAAAGGTTATAATGAGAATTTTCCCTAATATTTATAAGAAGTGTAATATTTAATTGGTACTTTTAAACAAGTTGTATCAATCAAGAAAATAAAAAATATTTTACATATAGGTTCAACAAAGAAAAATTAAATTGAAGCTTGAAAACTAGGCACACCACTAGGCTGTTAACAAAGCTAATCAAACTGTAGCATTGCTCATACTTGGTTTGGTTTTGTAGTGAGTTGAATTGAGTGGATAATATTTAAAGAAACAAGTGATATTTTTATGTTAGAACTTGATTGGTTTGGTTTGACTCTGAGCAGCTTGGTTTGGCTTAATTTTGTTTGGTTTCGTAGAAAGTTTTTAAATTTTAGATTCCTAGAACTTCAAAATATCACTAAATGTCTAAGGCTTCCAACATTAAAATGTCTAAAACTCAAAATTAACAAGAAAACATATAAGTTTAATATTGAGCTTTGAAGTCAACACAAAAAAGAAAAAAATAAAAAACTTTAAGAAAAATAGTATTTTAGCATCCCAAGTTTTGTTCGGTTGTTAAAAGAGTTTGGTTTAATTGAATTATAAAAAGATAAATATAATTATTTAAAGTATAAGGGCTCTAAGTGTTATTATATGAAAAATTAAAAATGAAACCCTACTCCTTACTATAAATGTAGCCACCATCTGTAACATCCCGTTTTCTAGTTTCTGTTAATAAAATGAAAATATGAGTTATTAAGAGTCGGGCTAGTGTTGGGTTAAATGGATATGAGTTATGGACTTGGGTTATGAAGGAAAGAGTGAAAGACCGTGGGCTTAAGCCCATGACCCATAATTACATAAGCCTTAATTACACATTTAATCATTCATTTCACACATATTACATACACCACCAAAACACACACTTAAGCTCTCTCTAATTTCCCTCATTTCTCTAGCCGAACCAAGATAGAAAAACGATCCCGATTCAAGGTAATGATAGTATGATGTTGTATGAGCTCAAACCCGTTAGATTTAGTCACGAAACGATGAGCCGGAATCGTTAAACCGTTAAAGACACAAGATCCGGGTGGAATCGGGTATAAACCGAACCTAGATGAGCTTAGGGGTCACCCTAGCTTAGATCTGGATTGAACGGGACGAAAAACGGTGGAAAACGAGTCAGATATCGTTTTTCCGGTGAAGCCGCGATTTTCCGGCGATGGCGCCGGAAAGGTTATGTTAGAGAATGTTTCTGACATTCTCTGACCTAACCCTAATTCGTTAACGGGGAATTAACGAACAAGGGGTAATTCGTCTAACGATTCGTTAAAGGAAGCCTAATGAACCAGACTTAGTTCGTGTTCAAGATCGTTAAGGAAAAGATAACGAACTAACTCCCAATTCGCTATGATCATTCGTTAAAAAAAATAATAACGAATTAGAAGGTCCAATTCGCTGCATGGACTGATTCATCATATGGACTGATTCGTTATAAGGACCAGTTCGTTAGAGGGTCCAATTCGTTACAAGGACCAGTTCATTTTGATAAGTCAATTCGTTAAAGAGCTGAGTAACGAGCTAGAAGTTTAACAAAATGACAGAACAGTCCTTGGACTTAGAAAAAGAATGATTTAATTACAAAATAGCCCTTGGACTTTATTAATCTATGGAAGATACCTTAAAGGATTAAGAGGTTAACAATAAAATATTATCATGAAATCCTAATGGAAAATGTGCTAAGACAGTTAATGAAAATAAAATTTTTCCAAGCTTAACCCCGGCTAGGGGCTCTGCCCCTTAGACCCCGCTAGGGGCTTCCGCCCCTAGAACCCTGCTTCCAGGGGCGCTGCCCCCGGACCCCCGTTCGTTGAGGGTTATAATTAGACTAGAAACGCAATATGGGTAGTGATAGTTAATTGATACATGCAATTGTTATACAGTTAGTCGCGCACAGCTAAAGAAGGGAATAACTATTAACGGTGAACGTAACCGTGTTCAGGTGAGTTTCTAGCCCCACTTCGTTGTTATGTTTTCGGGGCTGTGTGCATACTCGATGTGATAGTTAATACCCTTACCTTAAGTGGTAAGTGTATGCCTCGTATGATTTATATATGATGATTTCTTGACGGTGCGTGAACGATCTTCGGATATTGCATGTACCGTCAGGTAGTAGTTAAAGATATGATTGGTATATATGATGTATGAATGATGTATGTATGATGTATTTATGATGTATGAATGACGTATGTATGATATATATATATATATATATATATATATATATATATATATATATATATATATATATATGATGTATGAATGATGTACATAAGATATGTTGGCAATACGTGAACGATCTTCAGATATTGCACGTATCGTCAAGGATAGTATGTAAAGGCAAGTATGGTACGGTGGCACGAAACAAAGGGACCAGACCCTAATAATATCTGTGAGGATAGGGACCAGACCCTAATAATATATGTGAGGATAGGGACCAGACCCTAATAATATCTGTGATGTTGGGCACCAGACCCTTATAAAATCTGTGAGGTTATAGGGCGGAACGCTCTTTACGTAGTATGGATAGTTATCCATGTAAAATAAAGTATAAATAATGTACACACCTACGGGCATGTGTGAAAGTATGTGAACAGATTGTATGTAGTGTGATTAACTAGAGCTCACTCAGCGTAGCTGACTTTTAGTATGCACATAGGTGAGTAGAACGAGATAGCTCGCTTGAGGGGAAGCACATGGCATGGAATTGAAGACACTGGCATCTCAATGAAATGTTATGTTATTTAAAAGACATGTTTTTATGATTAAATGATTCGAATGCTTGTTAAGACAAGAAATGATGGTTATGTAATATATGGTTGAATGTTTTTGATATTCCGCAAATGTTTTGTCACACCCTCAAAATCCACTAACGGAGTTTTACCGTCAGAGGGTGTGAACTAACAGGATCGGAATCATCAGTTATAATCAAACCATAAAAACGTTTAAATGAAAATAAGTGCGGAAGCGTAAAACCATAGAAACAATGTTACGTCACGCAGGACGATTTAAAACCAATGATAACAGTTAAAAGTAAGTTTGCATAGTTAAAAGTTTTTCAAGCAATGCATGTTCCTAAACTGCGCGCCCGCCTCGGCTACCTGAGAATAACATACTAAAAGTGTCAACACAAGGTTGGTGAGTTCACAAGTTATATAAAAATAAATCGTTTAGCGTTTGCGTTCAGCGTTTTGCGTTACAGCGTTACAGCGTTTTGCGTTTCAGCGTTTTGCGTTACAGCGTTACAGCGTTTTGCGTTACAGCGTTTTGCGCTTCAGCGTTTTGCGTTACAGCGTTACAGATAGTGTTATGTCAAATTATATATCGATAGGTAGCTAGTCTATACAACAAGTATTTCTAAGTGTTCGACACCGAAGCTGACTCGTTTATTAAGTGCCTTGTCACCAGGTCCTCCAGACCATGGTACGTGTTAGCCAAAATTACACCCGCTCGACCTCCAGTCGAGTTTAGCGTTGGGTGGGGTTTGTCAAACCCAGTAGTACTACTCAACAGTGACTCGCTATTCTAAATATTAACCGGTTCGATGTGTAGGACTTCAAATATTTCGTTTGCCACTTAGCCTTTACAAGTGATATATAATTTATAACAAAATCTTAAATGCGTTGTGGAGTATGTTATCTCCCCCAAGTGAAAAGCGTTTGAAAACAGTTTAAAGAGGGGAAAGTGAAACTCACTGTTTGCGAAGAATTTCCCAAATTAAATCACCAAGATGCGCGTCACCGAAAAACTCTCTCTAACGTTCTAAAACAAAAAGAGATTTTTCTAAGTGTCGGAATATTATCGAGTCTCTAGACCCGGCACATAATACCTATGCACATAACATGTTTCGTGTTTCGTTTGTGAATCGTGGGTGAATTAAACAAGTGTTTTTGTGACACATTACATGTGTAAGCAATCATATACGTGTCATGTATTCATAACGTACGTTACTAGCAATTATTCCCCGTAAGGGCATTTTGGTCAACAAATAACAATTAATTAGCCATTATTCCCCATGAGGGAAATTTGGTCAAATCATGGCAATCAATTAGCAATCATTCCCCGCAAGGGTATTTTGGTCAAAACATAACAATTATATAACAAGTATCATGTTTCATGCATTTTTACACAACTCAGCAGCTAGTTTCACCGAGACAGAAATCCTACTAGAAAGATTGTACTATTTCACCGATCATAGCATCTCAATTAATTTACCAAAAATCATCACAGAAGCACATATGTCTTAGGTTTCCTGAACATATTTTATTACATTTTTATTCCTCATAGTTTTCTCACAATCATCAAATCATTACAGCAAACTCATAACAGTCAAATTCATGCGCAATCAGAATGTTATTTGCAATTCCTGTTAAACGAAAAATCCAATAAATGCAGGACCACTTGGGTTAGGTTCCTAACTCAATGAGTCAACTTCCAGAAGTGGAACCAACCCAATTGGTCTCGTAGTTCATGAGATATAACATTTACAACATAACCTAACAGCAGGTCTAACAGCTCAGCTTTGCACAACGTTTTTGTAAAATCATAAAAGTTAACCTTTACTTGTCCAAATATTACAAATTTATACTCTATAGAAACTAGACTCAACCTAGTTTACTGTAGTACCAATAATTTCAACCAATTTTCATATTTACACTTCGTTACAGTCACTTAAACATCAAATACGCATTCTGTCCAGAAACTGTTTGCATCCAAACTCAACATATTAACAATCTATGAACTATCATGCGTTCATATGACCCTCTAGACTCCATAAACACCATCCATGCACATCAATTACATATTACATACTTGATTAGGGTTTGTGTTTGAACTCAAATCAAAGACACAACAATCAACATGCAACAAGATTCAATCTAGTTATCAAATCATCATTCAATCAACCACAATCATATTAGCTATATACATACACAAAATCGGCAGCTTAGGGTTTGTGGTTAACCCAACAAACATCAAAATCAAGCAACAAGAATGTATAGAATGATCAATTATACCATCCTAGCACCTAGTTCTTCAATCACAAGCTTGATTTCTTGGTTGAATGTGTGTGTATGGTGGACGGCAGCCAAGGGAGCAAGTGAGGGAGGGCCGATCGGAGCTTGGGGTTATGATAATAAGTTAGGGTTAAGTGATTAAGGTTATATTTATAGACATACAAGTTACACTCAAGTCCCTTCACTTTCAATTGTTGTTTTTCTAACTTAACTATCTTAGTTCTTGTTTCTTGTCTAGCATTACACACATATGTGTGTAACTCAAGTCCATATAATCAAGTAACACATATGATAACACATAATTATCACATAATTATTATGTTGACGTTTTTCGTTTAATCCTCAATCGTTTGCGTCAACTCGTTTGCGTTTCGGTGCAAATCCCGAAAGACTACACATGTAGTAAGTGTTATGCGTCATTTAAACCCTAGTTTAAATGTAATGAAGTGTGCGTTATAGATTTAGTGATCTTAAGTTTGAATTGACGGAGTTGAGTTAACGGAGTTAACCTGAAATTGACGATTGTCACATCATTCCCATGTTAAAGAATTTTCGTCCCGAAAATTTGAGTCAAGTCGTGATGAGTGTCTGAAAAAGTAAGAAAAATTTTCGGTTTGTCATATGTTTTAATTAACTCTGATATTATGAATGGTTTTTATGAGTAAATCCAACGACCAGTGTAGGGCACCGGTAACGGGGCCTTACACCATCTCGGTATAACCCTTCTGGCCTCCAACCTTATTCAAACCCAAAATTCTCGTTTTTGAAAAAGAAACCCACAAGGACCTGACGATTCCCGGAGATCTAACCGTCGGATCGGTCCCAAATTTTAACTTGGTGTTTATAGCATAGAAATGAAGATTACCACCAGTCAGAACTTCGATCAGTTTTTATCAAGGAAAACGTAACAGTGAAAATGGAGTTTTCCGACGATTGTTTGGGATTTCTGGCCACTGTAGCGGCGTTTTACGGTGATGACGAGCTGATGGGTTCGTAGATCGTGGCAAGACGGTTCCGTGGCCGCTTGAATCACTCAATTCCGAGTTCTTTGATATAGTTTTGGTGTATTCGAGTGATTTCAAAAGTAAACCTCAAAGTTAGCTATTCCCAACTGAAGAAATGTGTTATAATCAATTCCGAAGGAAGCAGGACTCAGGTAAGTTTCTAGCCCCTCTTCTCTGTTATGTTTTTCGGGGCTGTGTGTATACTCATATGTGTTTAGTTAATACACTTACCTTAAGTAGTAAATGTATGCTATATGATTGTTTAATAAATGATAAATGAATGATATAGAAAAGGTTAAAAGTATGTATGTAAATATATGAATGATAGTATGAAGTAATATATGTATGATTGTATGAAAAGAAAGGACCAGGCCCTAATAATATCTGAGAGGATAGAGACTAGACCCTTATAATATCTGAGAGGATAAGGACCATACCCTTATAATATCTGAGAGGATATGGAAAAGATACTTATAATATCTGAGAGGATAGGACTAGGCCCGTGTAATATCTGAGAGGTTATAGGGCGAAAAGCTCTTTAAAACGTAAACATACGTAAGTAATAAGTAAGTTAAAATATGAGAGTATGAAGGATGAAAGTATGAAATAGTGAAAGTATAAAAGTATGAATGTACATTTGTATATATGAAAGGAAGGTAAACAGGTTATGTATATAATATGTATCTTCGGATACATGTATGTAAGTATGTGTATGTAATGTGTGTTGCCTGATTAACTTGAATTCACTCAGCGTAGCTGATTTCTAGTATGCACGCAGGCAAATGGGTTAAGCAATTAGCTTGAGGGAGACACATGGCATGATTTGAAAAGGCTGGAATCTGAAGAAGAAGTGTTATGATATTCTCAAACGATGTTTTATGTTAAGTTTAAAGACAAGATTTGAATATTTTGTAATGAATGTTTGATGTTTTTATATTCCGCAAAAAATTTTAATTCATTATGATATTTAGAACTATGCTTATGAGTAATCCAACGTTAAAGTAGGGCACCGGGACCGGGGCCTTACAAATATATTTTTGTATATGTGCATAAAATAGATATCTAAAAATAATAAATAAAAATTAATTCAAGTAAATAGAACCAAACTGAACAGAGCAAGGCTTTGCTTGTGATTGGCTTGTTTTCAAACCGAATCAAGTCAAACGACTCATTTCCAAACTGAGCCAAAATTGAACGAAATTTTTTCGAGCAATTTTTGAACGACCGACAAGCGAGCGACAAGCAGTTTGGACACCCTACACGACACATGGCCTACTGTATGTTTTTTATATAGGAGTAAATCAATTATTGTTTCAATAATGTGGTTTGGCATATTTATGTAACATTCGACGTTTTAAAATGAATAAATAAATTTTGTTATTTAATTACGCGTATTTAATTGTCGTCAATTAAATATTAAATGGGCAATTTCATATATACCCTTACAAAAATTGAAAATATCATATATACCCATGCAAAGCTAAAAATATCGCATATGCCCTTACAAACTTATTAATATATCATATATACCCAATTCATTAAAAATTTAAAAAATGGCCATATTACTCTAGTTTGATTAGATGCGATAAAAGGTTTTACAATGTATACCATTCGATGCAATAAATTTTCAAACTATTTGCAATTTTAAAGAAGTGGCGAGAGATGATTTGGTTGTCGTTAAAGGTGAGGAACGTCGATTAAAATTAAAATAATAACATAGGGTATAAACACATTATGTAATAGAAAGGGGTAGAATGGTCTATTAGTTAAAAAATAGCATGTATGAAAGCTAATATTTTTAACAAATAATAGTAAAATGGTCATTTATAAAGGCATATACGATATTTTAGTTACTTTTTAAGGGTATATGATATTTTAAGTTTTGCTTGGGTATAAATGATATTTGTAATATATGTAAGGGTATATATGAAATTAATCCAATAATAAAATAATATAAAGGATGGTAGGCTTAAGATAGACGACTAAGAATTGATTATGGACTTAGTGTGCTAATGGACCTAAGGTCCATGGGACTAAGGTATAAGTATACCTTAAATCCTTAAACCCTAGCCACTTTCTATTTTTGAAACACACACTCAAAACACACACACTTGAAACCAAGAATTTTTGCAAGAACAAGTCCAACCCGACTCAAGAAACAACAAAGACGTCCAAGATCTAAAACCGATTCTAGGTACGTTTTAAGATATAATTTTTGTTTTAAGTTTGGGCCATTTGGTGTTTCTTAGATCTAGCTAGAACAGGTTACACAACCCAATAAACAATCAAAGCTCATTCTTAAACGAGTTACATCTTTGATAAATAATAAAAAAAATAAAAGCAATATAAATAATTGTCACACCCTCAAAATCCACTAACGGAGTTTTACCGTCAGAGGGTGTGAACTGGCAGGATCGGAATCATTAGTTATAACCAAACCAAAGAAAACGTTTAAATGAAAAATAAGTGCGGAAGCGTAAAACCTTAATTCAAAAGTTGCGTCACGCAGGACGACTTAAAACCAAATGTAAATGTTAAAATTAAGTTTGCAGAGTAAGATGTTTAACAATTAATGCATGCTCCTAAACCGCGCGCCCGCCTCGGCTACCTGAGAATAACATACTAAAAGGGGTCAACACGAGGTTGGTGAGTTCACAAGTTATATAAGATAAATCGTTTAGCGTTTGAGTTCAGCGTTTTCGTTAAGTGTTTTGCGTAACCACGTTACAGCGTTTAAAAGTTTTGCGTAACCACGTTACGGCGTTTAAGTGTGTAACCACGTTACAGCGTTTAAGTGTGTAACCACGTTACAGCGTTTAAGTGTGTAACCACGTTACAGCGTTTAAGTGTGTAACCACGTTACAGCGTTTAAGTGTTACCAGATAATGTTATGTCAAATTATATATCGATAGGTAGCTAATCTATACAACAAGTATTACTAAGTGGTTCGAGACCGAAGCTGACTGTTTATCAAGTGCCCGTCACCAGGTCAACCCAGACCATGGTAAGTGTTAGCCAAAATTACACCCACTCAACCTCCAGTTGAGCTTAGCGTCGGGTGGGGTTTGTCAAACCCAGTAGTACTACTCAACAGTGACTCGCTATTCCAAATATTAACCGGTTCGATGCGTGGGACTTCAAATGTTACGTTTGCCGCTTAGCCTTTACAAGTGATATATAATTTATAACAAAATCTTAAATATGCGTTTATCTCAGAAAAATGCGTTTATCGGAGTATGTTATCTCCCCCAAGTGAAAAACGTTTGAAAACAGTTCAAAGAGCGGGGTAAGTGAAACTCACTGTTTGCGAAGAATATTCCAAATTAGATCACCGAGTGATGCGCGTCGTAGAAAACTCTCTAGCGTTCTAAAATAACAAAGAGATTTTCTAAGTATCGGAACGTTTAACGAGTCTCTAGACTCGGCACATAATACCTATGCACGTATCATGTTTCGTGTTTCGTTTGTGAACCGTGTGTGATTTAAACAAGTACAATTGTGATACGATACACGAGTGAGCAATTACTTTCGTGTCATGTATTAATAACATATTTACAAGCAATTATTCCCGTAAGGGCATTTTGGTCAACAAACAAAGACTAACTAACTATTATTCCCCATAAGGGCAATTTGGTCAATTCATGGCAATCAACTAGCAATTATTCCCCGCAAGGGTATTTTGGTCAAAATACCACAATTATATAAAAACTATCATATTTCATGCATTCCTATACAACTCAGCAGCTAGTTTCATTGTGACAGAATTTCTACTTGAAAGATTGTACTATTTCACCGATCATATCATCTCAATTAATTCACCAAAAATCACCACTGAAACATACATGTCTTAGGTTTCCAGAACATATTTTATATTATTTTTATTCCATATAGATTTCTCATAATGATCAAAACACTACAGTAAACTCATATCAGTCAGATTCATGCACAACAGAATGTTATTTGCAATTCCCGGTAAACGAAAAATCCAATAAATGCAAGACCACTTGGGTTTGGTTCCTAACTCAGTGAGTCAACTTCCAGAAGTGGAACCAACCCAATTGGCCTCGTAGTTCATGAGATATAGAATTTACAATATAACCTAACAGCAGGTCTAACAGCTCAGCTTTGCATCACGTTTTTGTAAAATCATAAAAGTATACTTCCACTTATCCAAAAATTACGAATTTATACTTCATAGAAACTAGACTCAACCTAGTTTACTGCAGTACCCACAATCTCAATCAATTTTCACGTTTACACTTCGTTACAGTCAGTTAAACATCGTATATACATTCTGTCCAGAATCTGTTCACATCAAAACTCAACATAATCACAACCTATGAACTATCATGCATCCATATAACCCTCTAGACACCATAACTACTATCCATGCATATAAATCACACCATACATACAAGATTAGGGTTTGTGTTTTAATTCAAATCAAGAACAACAATCAATCATGCAACAACATCAATCTAGTTATCAATCTATTATCCAACTAACAACTATCATATTGATCACATACATACATATAATCGGCTGAGTTAGGGTTTACATACAACCCATTAAACATCAAAATTACACAAGGAGGTAAGAGATGATCAAGTATACCTTCCTAGCACCTAGTTCTTGGATTAATCTCTTGATTGATGTGTGTGTGTGTGATGAAGGTGGACGGCAGCCGTGGATCAAGAGAGGGAGAGAGAGCCGATTTAGGGTTGTAGGTTAATAATAAGTTAGGGTTTGTTTATTAGTGATGTATTTATAATAATACAAGTTACACTCTAGTCCCTCTTCTTTCCAAGGGTTGTTTTTCTAGAACATTCCATCATACTTGCCCAATAAGTTAACATGACCATAGTTTTATCACATAGCACATAATCCTAACACATAATAATCACATAATTATTGTTTTTACGTTTATCGTTTATTTATCAATCGTTTGCGTCAACTCGTTTGCGTTTCGGTGCAAATCCCGAAAGACTACACATGTAGTAAGTGTTACGCGTCATTTAAACCCTAGTTTAAATGTAATGAAGTGTACGTTATAGATTCAACGATCTTAAAGTTTGAATTGACGGAGTTGAGTTAACGGAGTTAACCTGAAATTGACGATTGTCACATCATTCCCATGTTAAAGAATTTTCGTCCCGAAAATTTGAGTCAAGTCGTGATGAGAGTCTGAAAGAGTAAGAAGAAAAATTTTCAGTTTGTCATATCATCCCCTAGTAAAAAGAAATTTCGTCCCGAAATTTAATTCATACCTTCGGTGATGTTTGACGGTTTGCCGGGTTTCGCGGTTTTCGGTGTTTGGTTAGCCCTTCAAAAAGGTGAGGATACTTTTTCATCATTTGATCCTCGCGTTCCCACGTGAACTCCGGTCCACGTCTCGAGTTCCAACGAACCTTAACGATTGGAATTTTGCTGTGTTTGAGTGTTTTGGTTTCCCAATCCAAAACTTCGACTGGTTCCTCAATGAACCGTAACTGTTCATCAACTTGCAGTTCCTCCAAAGGGACTACTTGGGTTTCATCAGATAGGCATTTCTTCAAATTTGATACGTGGAATACATCGTGTACGCCACTGAGTTCTGTTGGTAGGTCCAGTCGGTACGCCACCGGACCAATGCGCTCAGTTATCCGGTACGGACCAACATACCGTGGGTTGAGTTTGTTTCGCTTACCAAAGCGAACCACACCTTTCCAAGGTGAGACTTTGAGTAACACCCGATCGTTCACTTTAAATTCGAGAGGTTTTCGGCGCTTGTCGGCGTAACTCTTTTGGCGATCCCGTGCTGCTGCCATGCGATTTCGGATTTGAACAATCTTTTCCGAGGTTTCGAGTACCAGTTCTGGACCAGTGATTTGGCTGTCACCCACCTCTGCCCAGCAGAGTGGTGATCGACACTTCCGTCCGTACAGCGCTTCAAACGGCGCTGCCTTAATACTTGCGTGGTAGCTGTTATTATACGAAAACTCTACCAAGGGTAAGTGGGGTTCCCAACTTTTTCCGAAATCTAAAACGCATGCACGCAACATATCCTCCAGGGTCTGAATAGTCCGTTCACTTTGCCCATCCGTCTGAGGATGGTATGCTGTACTCATATCGAGACGTGTGTCCAGTGCGCTTTGCAGCGACTTCCAAAAGTGTGAGGTAAAACGAGAATCTCGATCGGAAATGATCGAGACAGGCACTCCGTGTCTAGACACCACTTCTTTCATGTATACTCGAGTCAGTCTTTCCATTTTGTCCGTTTCCTTAATCGCTAGGAAATGTGCCGATTTAGTCAACCGGTCAACGATCACCCAGATGGTATCGCATCCCGTCGGTGTCTTAGGCAAACCCGTAATAAAATCCATTGAGATGTGCTCCCATTTCCACATTGGGAGTTCCGGTTGTTGCAGTAGACCAGATGGTTTCTGGTATTCAATCTTGACTCTGGCACAAGTCAAGCATTTGCTCACGTAGGTGGCAATGTCGGCTTTCATGTTCGGCCACCAGTAAAGTGCCTTTAAATCATGATACATTTTATCTGAGCCAGGGTGGATAGAATATCGGGACTTGTGAGCTTCGTCCATCACTAGAGTTCTCAACTCTCGGTATCGTGGAACCCAAATCCGGTTCTCAAAATATCGGACCCCGTCCGATCTGGTTTCAAGTTGCTTGTTCATGCCCCGCATGAGTTCCGATGGAAGATTATCATCTTTCAAAGCTTCCAGTTGCGCATCGCGAATCTGATCGGGTAAGCTGGCATGAATCGTAAGTTGCAATGCTCTTACTCGTCTGGGTTTTTCTGTTTCTTTTCTGCTGAGGGCGTCGGCCACCACATTGGCCTTGCCAGGGTGGTACTTGATGGCACAATCATAATCTTTAAGCAGCTCGACCCAACGACGCTGTCGCATGTTCAGCTCTTTCTGATCGTAGATATGTTGGAGACTCTTGTGGTCGGTGTAAATGGTAAACTTGGTACCGTACAAGTAATGCCTCCATATCTTAAGAGCAAACACCACAGCTCCGAGTTCCAAATCATGGGTCGTGTAGTTCTTCTCGTGAACCCGTAGTTGTCTAGAGGCGTAGGCTATAACCTTCTCGAGTTGAATCAGCACACAACCGAGACCTTGTATAGATGCGTCACAGTGTACCTCAAAGTTTTTCGTTCCCTCGGGGAGGGCTAAAATAGGGGCGCTACAAAGCTTGGTTTTCAATAGTTGGAAAGCGGATTCTTGCGCGTCACCCCAGTTGTACTTAGTGCCCTTGTGAGTCAAAGCGGTGAGGGGTTGAGCAATCTTTGAAAATCCCTCGATGAAACGCCGATAGTAGCCGGCCAGTCCTAGGAATTGTCGCACTTCAGTCGGAGTCTTAGGTGCTTCCCAGTTTTTGATGGCCTCTACCTTACCGGGATCGACATGGATACCATTCTCGTTGATCACATGTCCTAAAAAGTGAACCTCGCGAAGCCAAAATTCACATTTCGAGAGTTTAGCATACAGTTGTTCCTTCTTCAGTAGTTCCAGGATTATCCTTAAATGCTCTTCGTGGTCAGTCTCGTTCTTGGAGTAGACGAGAATATCATCAATGAAAACAATCACAAACTTGTCGAGGTACGCCTTGCATACTCGATTCATGAGATCCATAAATACGGCTGGTGCGTTGGTTAGGCCAAAAGGCATAACCGAGAACTCGTAGTGACCATACCGTGTTCTGAAAGCCGTCTTTGAAATATCTTCTTCGCGCACTCTCAACTGGTGGTAACCGGATCGTAGATCGATCTTCGAGTAGTAACTCGATCCCTGAAGCTGGTCAAATAAATCATCAATTCGGGGTAAAGGATAACGGTTCTTGACCGTCACCTTGTTCAACTCCCGGTAGTCGATGCACATCCGAAAAGTCCCGTCTTTCTTTCGGACAAACAAGACAGGGGCTCCCCATGGCGATGAGCTAGGTCGGATAAAACCCTTATCCAACAAATCTTGCAACTGAGTGGACAACTCCTGAAGTTCCGCCGGTGCGAGTCGATACGGGGCTCGTGCTATGGGTGCTGCACCGGGTGTCAACTCGATTTGGAATTCGACTTGACGAATAGGAGGGAGTCCGGGCAAATCCTCCGGGAAAACTTCCGGAAAGTCTCGCACAACCGGTATGTCTTCAATTCGTTTCTCCTCTGCGGGTTTCTCAACAATCTGCGCCAAAATTGCCGGATGACCCTTTCGTAGATACTTCTGTGCTTTCATAAGGGTGATGATGCTGTTGGTCATGCCGCTTCTCTCGCCTCGGACCGAAATGATCTCGCCGGAAGGGGTGGTAATATGGACTATTTTATCATGGCATATAATCTCCGCTCGGTTCTCGGATAACCAGTCCATGCCGACAACGACATCGAAACTACTAAGCGTAAAAGGAATAAGGTCGATGTCAAAAACATGACCTGACAGTTTCAACTTACATCCCGCAAGTATATGAGTTGTTACTACAGTTTTACCATTAGCTAATTCAACAGGAAACTTAGCGTCTAACGGGGTTGGAGTAAGGTCTAAAAGTTGGCTAAAGGCTTTCGACACAAAACTCCTATCAGCTCCAGTGTCAAACAAAATGGAAGCAAAATAATCGTTTACAGGGAACTTACCGGACACCACATGCGGATCATTGCGGGCTTGACCCGATCCAATCACAAACGCTCTTCCTTTGCCATTTCCTCCACCGTTACTGCCACTTCCATTGCCCCCATTGTTGTCATTATGTTTCAGCTTGGGGCAATCCTTCCGGAAATGACCTTCCTGTCCACATTCAAAACATCCCTTAGTCGTCATCGGTTGCTTAGGTGCACCCTTTGCCGCAAGGTCTCCTCTACATTCTTTCGCTTGGTGACCTATCTTTCCGCATCTTTGACACTTGACACGGTCACACTGGCCAACATGATGATAGTTGCACCTGTTGCACTTTGGATACTTCCCAGCATATCCGCTCGAAACCTGCCCGCTACCGTTGTTGTTGGAGTTGTTGTGATTCTGAGTGTTGAAACTCCGAGTGAACTCGGGTTTACGGTAGTGTTGTTGCGGTGGGAGGTTCGAGGATGAAGATCTGGTGTTGTCGAACTTTCTCTTCCCGCTGTTCGGGTTGCTGTTGTTGTTACTGTTGCTGGCGTGGTCATTACTCGGGTTGTCACGGGCTTTAACAGTCGAACCCCTCGGTGGTAACGCACCCTGGGTCACAGCCTGATCCGTCAGTTTGTGAGCCAAACGGATCGCTTGTTGGATCGTGGCTGGTCTGGAAGACGTCACCATACCCTGAATCTGTGGTGCTAACCCATCAATGTACATCTCTATTCTCTTGCTCGGCGGATCCACCATCCGCGGACACATCACTGCCACTTATTAGTCTAATTAAAAATTCATGATTAAAACCATTGTATTCGCTACAAAGTATTTCCAATCAATCCTTAAAATTATAGAAAAATAATAGTTCGGATGGAGACAACCCCTCCATCTAAGTGTCATCCTCACTAGATGTCGTCATCTGAGGATACCTCTGAATGTGCCTCCTCCTCAGCCGGTTCCTCCTCCGGCTCCTCTTCGGGATCTTCCTCGGGATCCTCCTCAGGCTCCTCTTCGGGATCTTCTTCAGGTTCCTCTTCAGGCTCTGCCTCGGGTTCTGCTGCGTTCTGGGCAAGTTGCATATGTAGGATATCGCAACGTTCTAATGCTATTTCGGTTCGGGTCCTTGCTTCTTGGAGTTGCTCTTGCAAGTCTATCATCTCGGCTTGCATCTTCATCATAACCTTGGTTTGTTGCTCACTAGTCTCTTGCATTTCTTTCGTTGCCGCTGCCATGCGGGCAATCTCCTCCTGAGTCTCGGTTCCATCTTTAAACAGTCTGGCAACATTTTCTCTAGTGTAGCGCATGTAACCCACATCACGCTCCAAACAAGAAACGACAGCTGCGAGAACTCGCTCTACAGGTTCGGGTATAGGTGGTAGAGTGTTAGGGTAAGCAGGGTGGTTCGGGTGAGGCAATGGGGGAACTTGTTCACGGTAGACCATACGTCTGATCATGTTGGGGTACCACTCCCAGCTAACGTCGTTGTCATACAAGCCTCCGGATAGGCGGTACCTCTTTGGTGCAGGAGCTTCGAGTTCCGGGACTACGCGGGGTGGCGAGGCAGTAGGTAACTGCGGTTCCTTCCCGTGAGCATGCGTCATCGAATCGGATGATGATGAGGGTGGCGTCGACATTTCTACAGGTAAGCCGTGTATATGCGCGCGTATGAGTAAAGGAGGTAAGGGAATAAGATTTCAAGACTACACAAACCTATGCAGTGCGTATCATTATAACTAATGGGTCGTCGCGGTTATAGTCTAGTATGCATGCAGCTTTCTAGTTCGCTATAACCAATGGCTCTGATACCAATCTGTCACACCCTCAAAATCCACTAACGGAGTTTTACCGTCAGAGGGTGTGAACTGGCAGGATCGGAATCATTAGTTATAACCAAACCAAAGAAAACGTTTAAATGAAAAATAAGTGCGGAAGCGTAAAACCTTAATTCAAAAGTTGCGTCACGCAGGACGACTTAAAACCAAATGTAAATGTTAAAATTAAGTTTGCAGAGTAAGATGTTTAACAATTAATGCATGCTCCTAAACCGCGCGCCCGCCTCGGCTACCTGAGAATAACATACTAAAAGGGGTCAACACGAGGTTGGTGAGTTCACAAGTTATATAAGATAAATCGTTTAGCGTTTGAGTTCAGCGTTTTCGTTAAGTGTTTTGCGTAACCACGTTACGGCGTTTAAAAGTTTTGCGTAACCACGTTACGGCGTTTAAATGTTTTGCGTAACCACGTTACGGCGTTTAAATGTTTTGCGTAACCACGTTACGGCGTTTAAATGTTTTGCGTAACCACGTTACGGCGTTTAAGTGTGTTTTGCGTAACCACGTTACGGCGTTTAAGTGTGTAACCACGTTACAGCGTTTAAGTGTGTAACCACGTTACAGCGTTTAAGTGTTACCAGATAATGTTATGTCAAATTATATATCGATAGGTAGCTAATCTATACAACAAGTATTACTAAGTGGTTCGAGACCGAAGCTGACTGTTTATCAAGTGCCCGTCACCAGGTCAACCCAGACCATGGTAAGTGTTAGCCAAAAATTACACCCACTCAACCTCCAGTTGAGCTTAGCGTCGGGTGGGGTTTGTCAAACCCAGTAGTACTACTCAACAGTGACTCGCTATTCCAAATATTAACCGGTTCGATGCGTGGGACTTCAAGGGTTACGTGCCGCTTAGCCTCTACAAGTGATATATATAATTTATAACAAAATCTTAAATATGTGTTTATCTCAAAAATGCGTTTATCGGAGTATGTTATCTCCCCCAAGTGAAAAACGTTTGAAAACAGTTCAAAGAGCGGGGTAAGTGAACTCACTGTTTGCGAAGAATATTCCAAATTAGATCACCGAGTGATGCGCGTCGTAGAAAACTCTCTAGCGTTCTAAAATAACAAAGAGATTTTCTAAGTATCGGAACGTTTAACGAGTCTCTAGACTCGGCACATAATACCTATGCACGTATCATGTTTCGTGTTTCGTTTGTGAACCGTGTGTGATTTAAACAAGTACAATTGTGATACGATACACGAGTGAGCAATTACTTTCGTGTCATGTATTAATAACATACTTACAAGCAATTATTCCCGTAAGGGCATTTTGGTCAACAAACAAAGACTAACTAACTATTATTCCCCATAAGGGCAATTTGGTCAATTCATGGCAATCAACTAGCAATTATTCCCCGCAAGGGTATTTTGGTCAAAATACCACAATTATATAAAAACTATCATATTTCATGCATTCCTATACAACTCAGCAGCTAGTTTCATTGTGACAGAATTTCTACTTGAAAGATTGTACTATTTCACCGATCATATCATCTCAATTAATTCACCAAAAATCACCACTGAAACATACATGTCTTAGGTTTCCAGAACATATTTTATATTATTTTTATTCCATATAGATTTCTCATAATGATCAAAACACTACAGTAAACTCATATCAGTCAGATTCATGCACAACAGAATGTTATTTGCAATTCCCGGTAAACGAAAAATCCAATAAATGCAAGACCACTTGGGTTTGGTTCCTAACTCAGTGAGTCAACTTCCAGAAGTGGAACCAACCCAATTGGCCTCGTAGTTCATGAGATATAGAATTTACAATATAACCTAACAGCAGGTCTAACAGCTCAGCTTTGCATCACGTTTTTGTAAAATCATAAAAGTATACTTCCACTTATCCAAAAATTACGAATTTATACTTTATAGAAACTAGACTCAACCTAGTTTACTGCAGTACTCACAATCTCAATCAATTTTCACGTTTACACTTCGTTACAGTCAGTTAAACATCGTATATATATTCTGTCCAGAATCTGTTCACATCAAAACTCAACATCATAACAATCTATGAACTATCATGCATCCATATAACCCTCTAGACACCATAACTACTATCCATGCATATAAATCACACCATACATACAAGATTAGGGTTTGTGTTTTAATTCAAATCAAGAACAACAATCAATCATGCAACAACATCAATCTAGTTATCAATCTATTATCCAACTAACAACTATCATATTGATCACATACATACATATAATCGGCTGAGTTAGGGTTTACATACAACCCATTAAACATCAAAATTACACAACAAGGAGGTAAGAGATGATCAAGTATACCTTCCTAGCACCTAGTTCTTGGATTAATCTCTTGATTGATGTGTGTGTGTGTGATGAAGGTGGACGGCAGCCGTGGATCAAGAGAGGGAGAGAGAGCCGATTTAGGGTTGTAGGTTAATAATAAGTTAGGGTTTGTTTATTAGTGATGTATTTATAATAATACAAGTTACACTCTAGTCCCTCTTCTTTCCAAGGGTTGTTTTTCTAGAACATTCCATCATACTTGCCCAATAAGTTAACATGACCATAGTTTTATCACATAGCACATAATCCTAACACATAATAATCACATAATTATTGTTTTTACGTTTATCGTTTATTTATCAATCGTTTGCGTCAACTCGTTTGCGTTTCGGTGCAAATCCCGAAAGACTACCCATGTAGTGAGTGTTAAGCGTCATTTAAACCCTAGTTTAAATGTAATGAAGTGTGCGTTATAGATTCAACGATCTTAAAGTTTGAATTGACGGAGTTGAGTTAACGGAGTTAACCTGGAATTGACGATTGTCACAATCAATGGTTAAGCTGTAGGGGTAATTAATTGGCTAAGCTGTAGGGATAATTAAGTGGTTGAGAAGTAGCGGGTTAGACAGTGGGTTAAGTGTCTTCAGACACGTATATGATGCATGTAGTGGTTGTATGATAAGTTGCTTGATTAACTAGAACTCACTCAGCGTAGCTGACTTTTAGTATGCACGCAGGTGAGTAGGATGAGGCAGCTCGCTTGAGGAGACACGTGGCACTGAATAAGAGGCTGGCATCGAAAGACTCAAGACGTTTAAGTTTAATGTTTCGTTTATTTTGAAAGACAAAATGATGTTTTAAGACAAGACGTGTTTTGTTATGAAATGTTTTATGATAGTTTTTAAATTCCGCGAAAGTTTTAATAAACTCTGATTTGCAGAACTGTGTTTATGAGTAAATCCGACGCTAAAGTAGGGCTACCGGGTTCGGGGCCTTACATTCCTTCTTTCTTCTATCGCATATCCCGTCACGGGATGTATGACCTGTCGCAAACCGTGCGCTGCTAAGATTTTCTCCATCATAATTGACCATACAATATAGTTTGTTGTGGTCAGTTTTGGGCATCGCAAACTCACGTTGCTCGGCTCACAAATTGGTACAACAGAACCTGCACCTTTTGCCATATTCATATCACATTCTGACATCTCCTCACCAAACTACCTTATCACCCACAGGTCACAAATTTGCTCCGCACATTGGTTGTTGTCTACTTACAGTCGACTACACTCGCTCAGATTTTGATCACTCTCTAAATAGAAACTAAAACGTGAATCACTCATGCCTCATGCCTTCTCCTTCAGTAATTCTTCCCCACAAACAGTGCGACTTAGTCGTTTCACACAACTAAACTATCTCACGTACGCCTTCTAGAAGTTGTTCACAGCCCCCCCATTTTTCCAGCAACTTTCGCAGTTTGATCTATCACAGATCGATTTCTGTAGCTTCAATCGACCAGAACAAGGTTTGCTGATAACAGTCTTCTTCAGAAAACATTTACCACAGATCACTTCTTCAACAACCCTTGAACATGTCACAAGTTCTGGGTTGGGGGTAGTCAACTTTCTTTTTTTTTCCTTTCTCGAAAAACACTTCGTTCTTGCAGCTCTAATACCAATTGTTGGAATCAAAGAAACAAAACTGTTTTTGTATTATAGGGATTAAGTTACCACATCTAACAAAGACACTTAAAATACCTATTTATACTATGTCACACCCCAAACTACGGCCTAGGCGTATGACACATATGTTGGTACCACAATGGTAATTAAATCAGAGTTACGTTTTAATAGCGGAAGTCTTTAAAACTTGTGGATTTAAAATGTAATATTTACATACAAAAGACGGGATTTAAAAGTTCCCGTATATAGTTTAAAAGATTACTTGTTTAAGTTTTACAAAACAAACCACCATTTAACATTATATTATATTTAACAAAAATATCCGAGCCATCAGATTCTTGCACTTCATCATTCCAAGTGCTAACCTTGATCACCTGCAAAATGTAAGAAAATACGTCAGCAATGAATGCTGGTGAATATGCTGACGCTAATCAAGTTAAATCAACACAATTCATAAACTCAAGTCTCTATACTCGGTCCCCCCCAGCAAACACCGCAGCGTTCGACTAGTTGAGTGCCTATACATATACACAAGGTCATACTCCCCGCAGGAGAGCGTAATTGTGACCAGGTGTGATGTGCCCACCACATATGTAAGGATCCAGACAAACGTACACGATAGCCCGAGGCCAGTATTTATACTCTTGTTTATAAATGTTTTAGAGATACTTAGTCTCATGTAAAGTTTTTCATATAACACGTTTGACTCGTTTAAAAACAAGTTTGTAAAAGTTGGGGCGTATGCACCTTTTGATTTGGATCGACTTCAAACACCGTCCGAGGGTCTTTCCTGTTGTTATCTCGCACCTATAGTACAAGTATAACCAATTGTTAGTCGGATATAAAATCCGGCTTAAGACCTTTAGTCTTATTTTATAAACTTTACCTCGATAAACCTTTAGTTCGAAATCTCTTTTTACTTTAAAACTTTTAGTTTTAAAAGTAATTTATAAACCTTTAGTTTATTTATAAAACCATACGTTTCTTCATCTCTAAGAAACGTATTTCTTTCTTTTTATTATTTAAGAATAGTTATTTATTCCTTAAATAAAATTTATAACAAAGAATATATATATATACTTACACACATATATACATATTTCTAAATGCTCATAATCTATCATTTATTATGTCTTTGTTATATTTTCGTTTCTTTTATCGAGGTATCGAGTATAACCTCGACTTATGGTTTAAGCCTTTTATAAAATTTTATTATTATTTTATTCGGGCATTATGCCTACCTTTTTCTGGGCTTATAAACCCTAAATTCTTTGAGCGGCACTTCAGCAACGTTTCACCTTCTTTATCTTCTTGTTCAACCCTTCTTTTCGTTTATGCTCGCCAATCGATTAACACCAAAACTTTCACCACTCGTCGACACGCTGTTCAATACTAATATAACATCCCCAAAATTTCGATCCAAATTTGACAACTTAGGAAAGTTGAGGGATCAAAAAATAATCTCAAGATAAGTAATGAGAAAATATTAAATAAGTAATTATGAGAAAATTAAGGAAATAAAAATATTTTCTAAGTTTACTTACATGAAAGAAAACTCCATCCTACATTGGAAGATGTAAGAAAGTCGAAGCATTCCCCTAAGGTATAAATAAGGAAGATGGAATCCATACCACATGGAAAGTGGTAAAGAAATGGAAGCTCTTTATAAGAAAGGAATTTTCCATAGTAATATTCTTTTATGGATATCATGCACCAAGTGGTCCTAGCGGAGGGTGCACAGCACCCGACGCGCACGCGCACGCGCTCGGGCTCGGGCGAGGACGATGGCGATGGCGAAGGCGACGGCGAAGGGCGTTGGGCCCAATGTGGCGCTTTGATGGCGCACTTCGCACGCTCGTAACGCCGCTTTAAGAGCCGCCTTAGCATTTTTGGACAATGGGAATTAGACCAGAATTTACAAGCTACAAAAGATGAAGGACCAAAAGTGAAAAATAATATCCAGGAACCCATCGCGTTACGCGCTGAGTCCAAGGAGACGGCCATCGCGTACCGCGATGGGCGTGATGATGCATCAGACACGTGTCGCACTCCGGCGACACGTGGCAGAACGTGTCAGACCACGTGGCAGAACGTGTCAGGCCACGTGGACGAGGACGAGGACGGTGGCGATGGCGATGGCGAAGAGGGTTGGGCGCAATGTGTTGCTTTGATGGCGCACTTTGCACTTCGCACGCTCGTATCGCCGCTTTAAGAACCGCCTTAATATTTTTGGACAACGAGAATTAGACTATAATTAGCTACAAAAGATGAAGGACCAAAAGTGAAAAATAATATCTAAGAACCCATCGCGCTACGCGATGAGTCCAAGGAGACGGCCATCGCGTACCACGATGGGCGTGATGACGCATCAGACACGTGTCGCACTCCGGTGACACGTGGCAGCATGCCAAGACACGTGGCAGAACGTGTCAGGCCACGTGGCGACACGTGGCAGAACATGTCAGGCCACGTGGCGACACGTGGCGAGATCTCAGAATGGTACCCGTCGCGATACGCGGCAGTGTTGAAAAAAGTACCCACCGGGTACCGCGATGGGACACGAAATTGGCTATAAATAGGAAGGGTTACGGCTCATTTCTCACAACCCACAGCCACTCTCTCTCTAGAATTTACACTCTCTCTACCTCGTTTTGCGTGCCACCGACTCGACAAATATTACCTCGTAATCCGTGCCAAATACATGCGTTTTCGTAGAAGTGCGTGCCACTCATATAACCCGACATTTTGTCTCGAAGTACGTGCACGACCCGACGGCATCTGAACATCGTCTCGATTTGCGTGCCAAGGAAGGTGGATCAAGAACGCCGCAATAGACGTGCATAGAGCAGAAGTGCTGCCCGTATAAACTTAGGAAGATCTAACTCCAAATACCCATGCGAGGTAGGGGTTCTGCCTAAGTTATTATTTTATTATTATAAATGGCTTAGACCATAGTCGGGGGTATAGCCCGAACCTTGATTATGATTAAGAATAAAATAACTTTTCTTAAGCGAAGGTTATAATTAAAATAGTATTTCTTTATTGTTAAGAAATATAATGTTTATATAGAAAGATTATAAAGTTAATGTTTCTTCTTGAAGAAGAAACATTATATGTAAATGATAAACAAACAAAGGGACTAAAGGTCCAAACGTTTTGAATGAACAGATGTTTTTATCAAGGTTAAAGCTATACAAAACGGACTAAAGGTCTGAAGCTAGATCGATGATCTAGTTGTTTATATAAAGGTTATTCTCGTACTATAGGTCCGAGATAACAAAACAAGAAGAAGGAATCAGAAAACAGGAACCAGTAACAGAAACTGATTATCAACAGAAAAGGTGAATACGCCCTAAACCTTTTATAACGAGTCTGAATGTTTGCATAGGATTTACGAATCCTTAAAAACTTTGTGTACAATAATTAGAAACGGTCACTCTGATTAAGAGTATACATGTGTCTGGATCCAAACATACATGGTGACTCGGAGTTCCCCGAGGCCACGCATATCATCAACATGCCTCTGAAGGTCTACGGGACTGTTCAGAGAAATGATATTATGTATATAATTAATTGTACATGGTACTTAGGGTAATTTGATCCCAATTTAGTTGGGTGCCTAATGAGTAGTCACAAAGGTATTATTGTTGGTTTCACAAAGGTTTTGAAAAAGAGATTTTAGAGTAAGTGATCCGTGTGTGCGTGTAGTAGTATAAAATATGATGGATGGAATGATTTGATTTTGCACAAGATCATGTTTTAAATTTATAAAAGTGATTTCTACAAAGACTAAACACACACCAAATAGGAAAGTGTACCTATCGTATATGTAGAATAGTATTGGTAAGAACCAAGTATCGATCCCTGGACACAAATGTTTCTAATAATAAATCGTTGTTTTACTTCAATCAGAGGTTTTAGTCATTTTGGGGTTAATTTTTGAACTTTTTATAAATTGTAAATACTTATATATATAATATATAGGTGACCAAGACAAGAAATTCCAAACGAGTTGTTCAATTATGCGAAGGTTACCATCTAAGATCAAGAATCCACTCCATTTTAGCATTGATAATTAATATGTAGACATGTGATAAACTTGCCGTAGTAATATATGATAGATAGCTCCTTAAACCTTAAGTGAGCATCTTTGGCACTAAGGAGATGGTATGCGCATTTTAAAGTCCACCATTTCCTAATGTCATACCATCTCAATGATGTCAGTTTAAGTTGGCAAGTAGTTTCGTAAAGTAGAAAGATTAGGATTGACTTCAATTTCTCGAATACCAATTCTAACAACTTCGGGTGGTTGTAGTTCATCACACAACCTCCCCTTGGTTGATTTAAGTAGGTTATAATTACACATTCCGTTAACATATGGTTTCTTTAACTAATTTGATATCCTAAGCAAAGCCATTTTCGGATTACCAAGGTTTAGAAAAATACACCATAACTTATATCTCATCATTTCTAAGTACAATATAAGGATCCATGTTTCGATAATGTATCAAAGTATTTCTATCTTTCAAGAACATGAATCGATCATGAACGATTGCCAATGAGATTGACAACCACCAACTTTGAATTAGTGATTTAAGATGGTGAACATTTCTCATCAAAAGATAATTGTAATATAACCATGTACCTTACTAGACTACATCACATGTCTTGATTATTGTAAGTCCCCCGCGGGGCGTCGCTGATCGATTCGAGATCCGCACGAGGTCTAGGAGTGCGGAATCCTCCTAGACTCGTTTAATGGTGTAGAAGACGAAGAACACGATTACACACATACAAACACACGAACAAACACACGAATGGGATAAACACATCTGCAGATCTTTTATATCATAATCAAAACCACGTTACATACCAAACACGAAAACAAATGACACGGCCGACCCGAGGTGAGCTCTACCTCGGGCCGTCCCACACGACTCTCCCTCTCGGTTTCTCTCTAGACAATTAAACTGATCACAAAACACTCTAACTTTCTGGATCCTCAAACCTAACCAAGACACACACATATATATATAAAAACATCGCGGGCTTGGGCCTGTAGGCGAAGTTGTTACAACTTCGCCTAAGGAGAAGTTGTTACAACTTCGCCTATGGCGGAGTTATTACAACTTCGCCTATGGCGAAGTTGTTCTAACTTCGTACTTCGTTTCCGCTGAACAGAATTGCATAGCGATGGTCACAAAATGCACCAACAGACTCCCCTTTGACCGTTGCTCTCAATTCTAACAAACACAAAAGATCATCTGTTACAAAACATGCACCAACAGACTCCCTCTTAACTGATGATCTTCTGTTTGCTCTTCAACCAGCCGTGTCTGAAACTGTCGTGTAGCTTCACAAATCTACCAATCACCCAGCGTCTTCCATATCCGATCTCCCCTTCAGTGTAAGCTTCTCCGACTATATAGATTGAGGTCTTTGAAATGCATGCATCCCCGTGCCTAATTAATCATCTCAACCAATCACGTGAGTCCTTCTGATTTCACAACATGTGAAGTTCTTCTAACTTCACCAACACGTGAAGTTGGGCTCCCTCCACAACTTCACCAACACGTCGGCATACGATAAGGTTTAATCTTCAACTACTCAACATCAAGTGATCAATTTCATCACAAAACCACCTTGACAGAGTCTAACACACATGACCATTACTTAATCCGAAGCATCTTCAATCACCAGGGATAACGATCAAGAACATAAACACTTTAATTCCCGATTAAATCCAACTTGTTCCAGAATTTTCACTTAAATAAATAAGCATCACGTTTCAGGATCCAATTCTCGAACGCCTTGAAAATAACATAAATAATATGCTCTGACCGCAATCCAGTAATGACGAAAACCTTCAGTTCAATTTGACTTTCTTCAGTTGGTCAACCACGAACAACAACTATTTCATTGCCCACAAACACCCAAATATGTGTCAATATCCAGTTTCAATCAATATCCCATTCACAACCTCAACTCCATATCCAGAGTTGACACGTATTTGTTCACACGTAAGACCAAGAGATAACAAGTTTCACTCGTTGACAGAACAACGTCTTCGGTCTCACAATAATCGTGTACACCTGGCCATACAGACGAAAACTCCAAACACTTATTTTTTTTTAACTTCGCCTAAAGTCAACTTCGCTCCTCCTTAACTTCGCCTGTCCATAACTTCGCCTGAGATAAGCGAACTTGTGAGGTAGGCGAAGTTGTGAATAACTTCGCTTAACCTTATATCTTCGCCTAAACCCTAAAATTTAAGCGACAACTTCGCCTGAACCCCATAACTTCGCCCGCGGCGGCTGTTCGGCCAGAAACGCATCAGAAACGTGCCAGAAACACCAAAACGCAGATCTCGAACCATAGCATAAGAGCTTAAGGCTCTGATACTACTTGTAAGTCCCCCCGCGGGGCGTCGCTGATCGATACGAGATCCGCACGAGGTCTAGGAGTGCGGAATCCTCCTAGACTCGTTTAATGGTGTAGAAGACGAAGAACACAATTACACACAAACACATACACGAACAAACACACGAATGGGATAAACACATCTGCAGATCTTTTATATCATAACCAAACCATGTTACAAAACGAACAAAAACAAAGACACGGCCGACCCGAGGTGAGCTCTACCTCGGGCCGTCCCACACGACTCTACCTCTTTGTTTCTCTCTAGCTACTTGAACTGAACACACAATACTCTAATTTTCTGAAATACTCAAACCTAAACAAAACACACACATATATATATAAAAACTTCGCGGGCTTGGGCCTGTAGGCGAAGTTGTTACAATAAGAACTTCGCCTATGGCGAAGTTGTTACAACTTCGCCTATGGCGAAGTTGTTCTAACTTCGTACTTCGTTTCCGCTGAACAGAATTGCATAGCGACGGTCACAAAATGCACCAACAGACTCCCCTTTGACCGTTGCTCTCAATTCTAACAAACACAAAAGATCATCTGTTACAAAACATGCACCAACAGACTCCCTCTTAACTGATGATCTTCTGTTTGCTCTTTAACCAGCCGTGTCTGAAACTGTCGTGTAGCTTCACAAATCTACCAATCACCCAGCGTCTTCCATATCCGATCTCCCCTTCTGTGTAAGCTTCTCCGACTATATAGATTGAGGTCTTTGAAATGCATGCATCCCCGTGCCTAATTAATCATCTCAACCAATCACGTGAGTCCTTCTGACTTCACAACACGTGAAGTTCTTCTAACTTCACCAACACGTGAAGTTGGGCTCCCTCCACAACTTCACCAACACGTCGGCATACGATAAGGTTTAATCTTCAACTACTCAACATCAAGTGATCAATTTCATCACAAAACCACCTTGATAGAGTCTAACACACATGACCATTACTTAATCCGAAGCATCTTCAATCACCAGGGATAACGATCAAGAACATAAACACTTTAATTCCCGATTAAATTCAACTTGTTCCAGAATTTTCACTTCAATAAATAAGCATCACGTTTCAGGATCCAATTCTCGAACGCCTTGAAAATAACATAAATAATATGCTCTGACCGCAATCCAGTAATGACGAAAACCTTCAGTTCAATTTGACTTTCTTCAGTTGGTCAACCTCGAACAACAACTATTTCATTGCCCACAAACACCCAAATATGTGTCAATATCCAGTTTCAATCAATATCCCATTCACAACCTCAACTTCATATCCAGAGTTGACACGTATTTGTTCACACGTAAGACCAAGAGATAACAAGTTTCACTCGTTGACAGAACAACGTCTTCGGTCTCACAATAATCGTGTACACCTGGCCATACAGACGAAAACTCCAAACACTTTTTTTTTTAACTTCACCTAAAGTCAACTTCGCCTAAACTCATCAAAGTTCAGACATTGGACTAATCCAGGTTTTCAAAGAAAACGATCTCAGTTTTTCTCTGCTAACAACCAAACCATAAGTAATAGTTCATTTAATTCACGAAGGTTTGGATGGCCTCATAGTCAATCTACAAGAAGGTATCCTTTTAGGACTTACAGAAATTATACTGATACTAACTTTGGACAGCCAATATTGGTCTTGGGTCCCCAGATTTTAATCCTCTGCTTTAATCGTGCAGGAACAGTTGAACAGGGCTGCAAACAATCTATGGGTTGTGGATTGCGGCTGTTCCTGGCACATGACGGGTAACAAGAATTTGTTACACGATTGGAAACCTGTTCAAGGAGGAAGAGTGAGTTTTGCTGGAGAGAGCGGTGGAAGGATTACAGGAATTGGGACGGTGACTAATGGAAAAATGACGTTAGAGAAAGTAAATTTCGTTGAAGAACTGAAGCATAATCTGCTGAGTGTCTCGCAGATCTGTGACAAAGATTACACCGTGCACTTTACCAAGAATGAAGCGATCGTGCTGTATCCTGGTTTCAAGATACCAGAGGATTGGATTGTAATGAAGGCTCCAAGAGAAAAGAATACGTATATTATGGACATGAGGTCGACTGAGATGGCAACAGAAGAATCGTGTCTTCTGTCAAAAGCAACTGAATCGGAATCCGAATTATGGCATAGAAGAATGGGGCATATTCATCTTCGGAAAATGAACTACATTGTCAAGAATGGGCTGGTGCTGGGTGTTCCCTTGAAGAATTTCAACTTTGAAGACCAATGCTTATCGTGCAAAAAGGGAAAGCAACACAAGAAATCCCATCACACCAAGAAGGTTAATTCAATAGTCAGTACCCTAGACCTACTTCACATGGATCTCTTTGGTCCCGTGAATGTAAAAAGCCTAGGAGGAACATCTTACTGCTTGGTGATTACTGATGATTTCTCTCGATACTCTTGGGTATATTTCCTGAAGTCAAAGGATGAAACGGTCCAGATGGTAATAAATTTGATTACCAAAGTTGAGAATATTATGGGTAAAAGAGTTAAATACATCAGGAGTGACAATGGGACTGAGTTCAAGAACTATCAGATGGAGATCTTCTGCTTACAGAAAGGGATAGAGCACCAGTACAGCGCTCCGTATACTCCGCAACAAAATGGAGTGGCTGAGAGGAAGAACAGAACGTTAATTGAAGGAGCCAGAACCATGCTGGCTGATTCGAAACTTCCTGTGGTGTTCTGGGCTGAAGCTGTTGCAACAGCCTGTTATATCCTTAATAGAGTTTTAACTGTTAAAAGACTGAATAAAACATGTTATGAACTTATGCATGGGAGAAAGCCCAACTTGAGTGGTCTCGAACCATTCGGGTCCCCGTGTTCGATATTAAAGACAAATTCTAAATTTGGTGAAATAGCCGACGAAGGTATTTTAGTCGGATACGTTGTTGGGACTCCCAACAGACGAGTCTTTAATACATCGACCAGCAAGGTTGAGGTGGTGTGTAACACTGATATCACAAGTTACAAATCACCAAAACCAAGCACGGGACCCGATGGGGTTTTCGACTATGATAGACTTTTTAAATCTTTTAACATACCTTACTTGGATTGTGTAGAAGTTGATGAAAGAATTGCTACGAAGATGCTTTACGATGAGGAAGACAATGTTGTGCAAAGACCGCTGTACGATGAATGTCAGCCTTCCTCGTCAAATGCTGTCGATACCTCTGCTGCCTCTACAGAAGAGGAAATCTTCAATCCGTTTCACTCTCAACAACAATCACCCATTGATGAGCTACCTTCGAACCTGGAAGACAATCTGCAAGTCAGTTCGGTTCCGACTACGAGAGTTCACAAAAATCACCCTTTGGAGAACTTGATAGGTGATCTATCCGACGGTGTACAAACAAGACAAAGCTTGAATGAGCACACCTATGTTTACACAAGCATTAAAGATACGGGCATAATTAACAAATTCTTGTACACCTGCTTAATCAGCCAGATTGAACCAAAGAACTATCAAATGGCTCTCAAGGACAGCTCGTGGGTCGAAGCCATGCAAGAAGAATTAGCCCAATTCAAAAAGATGGAGGTATGGAACTTGGTTGCAAAACCGAAGAATGTGCATGCGATTGGCACCAAATGGGTTTTCAAATGCAAGAGAGATGAGAAAGGGATTATTATCAGGAACAAGGCAAGGCTGGTTGTAAAAGGTTTTAATCAGCAAGAGGGGATCGATTACAATGAGGTGTTTGCTCATGTGGCGAGATTGGAAGCCATTCGACTGTTTTTGGCATTTGCAGCACACAAGGAGATGAAGGTATTTCAATTAGACGTGAAGAGTGCGTTCCTTAACGGTAAAGTTGATGAGGTAGTGTACGTTGAGCAACCTCCGGGTTTTCCTGACCCAGATTTTCCCGATCATATGTACAAGCTAAGTAAAGCGCTATATGGGCTACATCAGGTTCCTCGTGCCTGGTACTCAACACTATCTGATTACTTGCTTGAGAATGAGTTTGAAAGGGGAAAGATTGATAGCACACTGTTCTTTAAGAGAAAAGGAAGCGACTTTCTTCTGGTGCAAGTCTACGTGGACGACATCATCTTTGCTGCATCAAAAGTCGCCATGTGTCAGGAATTTGAGGCCGTCATGAAAAAGAGATTTGAAATGAGTGCTATGGGTGAACTAACTTTCTTTTTAGGACTGCAGGTTGATCAGAAGAAAGATGGGATGTTCATTCATCAGACGAAGTATGTCCAAGACGTTCTCAAACGCTTCAAGATGGAGGACAGCACTCCATTTGATACTCCAGTCTGCGTCAACCATAAATTGGGTGCTGATTCAGACAGTGATGCAGACATGGACCCAACCCAATATCGGGCAATAATAGGTTCTTTAATGTACTTAACTGCTTCTAGACCTGATATTATGTTTGCAGTTTGTCTTTGTGCACGCTTTCAGGCAAACCCAAAAGAATCTCATTTGAAGGGTGTGAAGAGAATATTGCGATATCTCAAAGGCAAGCCTAAGCTGGGGTTGTGGTACACGAAAGGAGGAGACTTGGAGTTGGTCGCCTACACGGATTCTGATTATGGAGGGTGCAATCAGAGTCGGAAGTCAACAACAGGTGGATGTCAGTTTCTTGGTGGCAGATTAGTGTCATGGCAATGCAAGAAGCAGACCTCAGTCGCCATTTCAACCTGTGAAGCAGAATACATGGCAGCATCTAACTGCTGCTCCCAGGTTCTTTGGATACAACAGCAATTGCGCGATTATGGTCTGAATTTCACTCATACTCCTATTTGCATTGATAACACTGCTGCTATCTCAGTAACTAACAATCCCGTAAAGCACAGTAAAACTAAACACATTGACATCCGTCATCATTTTATACGGGATTGTGCTAAGAAGAAACTGATTGTGCTCGAAAAGGTTGATACGTTAGATAATTTCGCTGATTTGTTCACTAAAGCGTTTGACAAAAACCGTTTTCAAAACCTTGTTGAGCTGAATGGGATGATCAATTCCGAGTAACCGTGTATTTAGTCTTTGTTTAAAAAAAAAAAAAAAAAAAAAAAAAAAACGTCACTATTGCTTAGAATTATGTCGGTTGCCTCAGTTTGAAGGACATATCTTCGGATATGTTTGGTCCTCATTTCTACCTGTAGAATATGAGGATAGCTATTAACCAGATGACTGAAAGTGACCGGGGCGATTTATGATGTGTTTTTATTCTTTCGCTGAAAATTAGTCGTTCATATGTAGTTAGAAGGACACATACTTGTATGTGGTCGGTCCAGCTGATCCATTGGATCTTCAGGATAGCCGTTTACCTGAAAACTTCAATTTGATCGGGGCGATTGAAGTTAAAATTTTTCGGGAGATGAAATTATTTTTCAAGTCTACTACTTCGTAAGAAGTTCCTTTACTATGTTTAACAGAAAATTGATCCAACCTTGGAAAGTGATAGATATACTGATTCTGTGTGCTTAACTAGTGACGTTATTAGGCCTAAAAGACTTTAGAACAGTCATTGTATGTCATGGTAGCTTTTTATGGTGCGTAAAAGTAGAAGTGATACTAACTAAATCTATTCGATTTTACGTGGAAACTCCTTAAGAGTTGTGTATGTCTCCGCATATATCTTTCCGAATGATAGGCAGAAAAGCGATTACCCAGTCATACACGAGCCCGTAAGTGTTCTGATTCCCGTGAAGATAGCGTGTCAAGAAACTGCAGTGATCCAGATTCGTGACTTGCAGTTATTTACTACTCTGAAGTTGTGTAAATACATTAAAAAAAAATGTGTGAGTTATTGAGACATTCTAGAGTTCATAATGTTAAGACTTCTCAATCAAGATACAAGATAGAGAACGGGAAGAAGAGTCTAAAGATCGAAGAGTAATTACTATTTAATCAGACACTACGGGTCGAGGTCAACTCGGGGTGACTTGGGGAAAGCCAAATACGCTTTGAGAATAGATATGAGGCATTATAATCTCTGAGTTGTTGCCCATTTAATTTTTGAGCTTAATTGAACCTAACCCGTATCACAGAAATGATGAAAACCATTCTAAGTTATTTACCTGCTTACAACCTGTTTCTTTATGTCATAATACAGCTGAACACGGATCTGTGTGACAGTCACGTAGTTAGTATGATTCCTGTTCGGATCTTTTCTAAAACGTAGTAGTCCCTGTCGAGACTGAAATTTGATCCCGTGTACTTTATTGTTAAATTTTATTTTACTTATGTAGTTGTATTATTTTATACCTGGTTACTTGGTCTTGAGCGTATCATTTAACTCTTTAAAGGATGTTTTTAAAACTTAATTGCAAATTGTTCAAATTATAGAGGTTTGTTTTGTAAAGTTTAATATATAGGCGAACTTATCGATAACTTCGCCTGCAATAGGCGAAGTTACCCATAACTTCGCCTGTATAACTCTAACCCTATATAAAGGATTTTTAAGGTCAAACTGGTTATTATTTTCAAAACCCATCGAACTTATCTTCCGTAACCCTAGGCGAACTTATCTATCAGTTCATCAGTGTTTAACTTTTCTCGATTACAAGTCCGATTAAAGGTGTGTGGGGTTATAGTGTCGTATAATCAATGTTATTGACTTTAATCATCGGTCGTTTAGACCCGAATCTCGACCCCGTTTATTCGAAAACTAAATACCCGATTTTCAAACTTAATTTCACGTGGTCGTAATCAACTTGTACGTCTAGATCGTCATAGAAACATGTTTTACGGGATCCGCAATCTCCAATTTAACCGAATTCATCAAACTAGTTTTGTTTCAAAACCTTAACTGTTGCCGATTCATATTCGGCGAAGTTACAGTTTAGGCGAAGTTATCCGTAACTTCGCCTGAGGTTTAACTTCGCCTGACAATTAATTATGTAACAGTTTATGAGGCGATGTTGTGGTTAGGCGAAGTTATCATCAACTTCGCCTAACCCTTTTTACTTAAATGTTATCCGACGAAGTTCAATTTGAGGCGAAGTTGTTCCCAACTTCGCCCCACCTCTAACTTCGCCTATACAGAATAAATCACAACTTCGCTCATGGTAACAGGCGAACTTGTGATTTGCCTTGACGTTTATCTAACTTAATCTGTTTGTTGCAGAAATGGCTGCTGTAGCTGGAGCAGGCGGCGCAGGTGGTGATGATGGAGGAGACAATCAACGACAGTTCTTCCCGGGTCATAACATGTACATAACATTAGACCCGGATGCGAGCGGAGTTGATGATTTCCTCGAGATCATCACGTTTCTCCTTCGCTCGCGTATCTTTCACGCAATTACTACCACCCTGCCTATCTCTTTGCCAAACATAGAGGATTTTTGGCAGACGGTGGAGTATGACTGTCGAGTCGAGCCCCCGGTCATGCGTGCAACGGTCAATAATCAGATTGTTCAGTTCTCATCTGAACAGATCCGGGCGGCTTTGCGGTTTGGAGTTGAAACGAGAGACGACCCGACAGACTTTGTAGCTCCTTTCCGAGATGGAGCGTTTTTGAGAATGGGATACTCTGGTCCCTTGGGGGATACTCAGAGAAGGAAGGGGTTCTTGCTAGACCAGTGGCACTTTCTATTGCACGTCATGATTGTGTGCATGTCAGGGAGAAAGGCTGGTACTGATGGGATGGGCGCGACCATGCAGTCGGCGATGACTGCTCTGACTTACAATAAGCGTTACAGCTTTAGTCAGATGGTCTTCTACGAGATAGATCGACAAAAAAGGGCGGTGGCACGTGAGAGATTTCTTATGTATCCAAGATTCATTCAGATGATCTTGAATCACGTTGCTCCAACGTTACCTCAGCGCCGCCCAATCAGATATGTAGAAAGTGTGAGTAAAAGAATCTTCGCCCGGTGCAGATCTTCCAGTGCGAGGAGTAAACCTGAGCTCCGTCCTCGACATACTCCTTTATTCGGGTACTTGATCAACCCAGAGTATGTGCCAGCTTGTGGGGACGAGTTTCGGGATCCTCAACCACAACAGGCTGGAGCGCCTCAAGCTATATTTGCTGCTCCTGTTGTGTCACCGGAGGAGAATGTAGACCTTGATGCTGCATTTGGTGGTCAAGGCTTCTTTGATATGGATCGGGTTGATCCTGAAGAAAATGTGCAAGTATCATTTGAAAGGGTTTCGAGTGTGAATGTGACTAGGGCATCTACAACGGTGGCTGACTCTGATTCTGATGATGAAGTGGATGAAGCAAGACGAATTTTGGTAACTCAAGAACGAATTCATGGGAAAAGAAAGAGAACTGATGATGACAGCGACTCAGATTTTGAGGAAGAAGTACATCAGTTGATTCGAAGATCAAGAAGGGAGAGGACAGGTGCAGGATCGGGAGCTGGTGAGAGCTCAAGGGTGGTACGTTTCACTCCACCCGCACTGTCCGGTATGACAATAGTTCCTTCATCATTACAAGTTACAAGGCCAAACGCCACGGATGTTCCCGTGGTGGCTACCTCATTTGCATTCGGCCTCCCACCCACTACATTCCAACTATCGGCTCCTTAGATTGTATCGTTGCCGCCTCCAACTCTTACTCCAACGGAGGTCGTGGCAAGATTTATTGAGTCGACAGTTGTGGCCACGGCAGGGTTATCAGTTACGATACCACCTGCGGTTACGTTTACGCCTACTTCTGAGGTCCCGGTTACATTGGAAATCCCTCCTCAGTACACTCAAGATATATCACATCTGAGGTTTGATTTCGATGCAACCTTATCATACTCTGAACGAATAGCAGCACTTGAAAGGGTTGTGGCAGAACAATCAAGGGTGAATCTTATCCAGACTAATGCTATTCAGCGCTTAGTTGCAGAGAATCAGATACAGTCGTCCCTGCTGATAGAACATGGCAAAATCATTGATGCTTTGAAGGAGTTCTTGGCATCTCAGGGGGAGACGAGCTGTAAAGGCGATGAGTTGAGGACTAAGAAGAGAAATGATAGAGACGATGATCCCAATGCATCGAAAGGTGCAGGTGGAGAGTTGCCAAGAACTGAACAAGCTCTTGGGACTTCCACAACTCAGGGGGAGTCAAGTGCAGCGGGCGGTACAGGTGATGAGGTGGTGGTCGTGGATGTTGAGGAGATGGATGATGAGTTTATAGGTGATGATGATGTTTTACCAGTTGAAGAGATAGAGAAGATTGGTGCAGAGATAGTTATTGATAATGAGATAGAAGAGGGAGAGATAGTAGAGGAGAATGTGGAGTATGAGATTCCGGATGTTGATAAGCCAGATATGGGTAAAGATATGGGAAATGATGAGACATAATGGGAAGAGCTGTCAAGATGGAAAGAAGGCTACGCTCAATGGTTCGTAAAAACGAAGAAACCAGCGGTCCCTACTACGTTTATGAAGAGTTACAACATTAGAGGTTATGCTGAATCGAGAAAGGGGATTATATGCTGGATATATGATGAGCAGTTGAGGCTCTTTGTGATTAAAAGATATGATGGTGTTCAGTACTTCAAAAGGCTGTTGAGATCATTGAATACATTGCCAGAATGTGAAGTGAAAGACTTAGCCAGATTGGGGTTAATAAACAGAAGTGATGATAACATGGCTAGAGTCATTGGGAAGATTGTTTGGAAGGAAAGTATAAAAGAGAAGAAGTTCGAGCTGTTGAAACCACAAAAGGGAAAACTCATTGAAGATAAAGATAGAGGGATGAGAGCAGATGGCAAGCCTTGGATGATTATGAAGTATAAGCCGATCCGGTGTCTAAAAGAAGTGCCGATGAAACAAATGCCCAAGGATGTGCTGAAAGAGCTGAAGTGGTGGTATGTAGATTGTGAAACAGCTGAAGCAGTAATGGAGGACGAAGATGAACAAGAGCTGCTGAGAGTCTATGATCCGATGCATCTAGTGAACTTATCTGAAGCTGATCTGCAGGCGCTGAATGAGAAGAAGATATTTTATATTCCTGCTTGGAAAGACGAAGCGAGGAAGTATCAAAGAGTTGTTTCGGTATGTGTACGAGAAGGAGTGCATGCTTGAAGATGATGATACAAGATTGTTGAGATTACAAGACACGTGCTTGAAGATAAAGATATGAAGCTACTGCCAAGGGGGAGTCTGTTGGTACATGATGTCAGTAGTTTAGTATATAGTGTCTGTAATCGAGTCGTTTAGATTTGTGTTTTGTATGTAGCGAAGTTAGCTCACAAGTTCGCTAATACAGGCGAACTTGATGAGTAAGCGAAGTTAGGAACAACTTCGCCTGAACATGCCAGGCGAAGTTGTCGTGCTTATAAGTATAGGTTACGGCTGAGATGTTAATCAGTTTTTAGTTTACGGGTAAAAAAAAATAAATAAATAAATAAATAAATAAAAATCTGTTGGTGCATTTTGTGACCGTCGCTATGCAATTCTGTTCAGCGGAAACGAAGTACGAAGTTGTTATAACTTCGCCTATGGCGAAGTTGTTCTAACTTCGTACTTCGTTTCCGCTGAACAGAATTGCATAGCGACGGTCACAAAATGCACCAAAAATTATTAAGTAAAACAAAGCTTCTTCATAGATTTTAGATGGTGAAAGGAGTTTAGCTCATAATGAGCATACTGATAAATATTAAGATGATTGATAATAACAAATACATGATTAAACTTGGAACAATCTAACCAAATGTAGATGAATCTTTCTTCTTAATGATGGTAATTATGGTTGATGATGATGATTAGTGGTGATGACCTCCAAACCTTCAAACTCTTCACTAGATCATCAAGGTGAGTGTTAGTGTGTGTTTTTATAAGTGAAAACCGGAGAGGATTCTTTTCAAGGCACACTTGATGAATGCAACATGAGCCACTATTTATAGACAATCTGGATGATGAGGCACGGCCCCGTGCATGATGAGCACGGCCCCGTGTACATTTATGACATGTTCCAGATTTGTTTTGTCTTTTGTATGAGGTGGCAACGGCCCCGTGGTTAGCAGACACGGCCCCGTGGTTTTTAGTGACATGCGCTCAATTCTTCTTTGTCTTTTCTGCATTTCCGTCCACGGCCCCGTGCATTCTGAGCACGGCCCGTGTTTTTGTTTCTCAGATTTTGTCTTTTCTTGTGTCAGAAGCATGGGGGCGTGTTTCTTGAGACACGGGGGCGTGTTTCTTCGTTTTCTTGTGTTTTCTTCTGTTTTTCTTCGTCTTTTTGCTCGTTTCTTCATTTGGGGTTTGGTTTCACCTGAAATTATGTTTTATTATGATAAGTAGCCTTTTATGCTATGTTATTGGATAGAAATTGCAGTTTTTAGAAATTATTTGATGCCGAAAAGATGTATATTTCTATGTACATCAGTCAGCGTTATTCAACAACTTTGTGCTGACGTATTTTCCCACCTATGTTAAAGGGAAACAAGAAAGGTTAGAACATACAAGCAAGAAGGAATAGATGATTGGAGTTATAGTCATTAGATGCTATCTGATGGCTCAGATATTTTATTTGAAAATATTACAAAGAGTTATGTTTTCTAAAGAAATGTATTTGAAACATTGAACGGGTATTATGACCCGAGAGTTTAATAAGTTTTCAATATAATAATATTTTATTAAAGACTTCCGCTGAAATAAAACCCGCAACTCTGATGTATTTACAAAACAGGTACCAAATTGTGGTCACACGCCTAGGCCCTAAAGTGGGGTGTGACATGTTGGTATTAGAGCCATCAATCTTAGCGAATTAGGTATTTTATTATACCTAGGCTTTGATTAAGGATAATTTTTGAAAACTTATTTTGATTTAAGTAACATAGATACTTAGTTGAAAAGTATCTAGAAATCACTCAAAACTAATACGGATAAGATATAACAAATAAGATAGGAGCGTCTACCTATCCCTAATATTAAACCTCGCGTAGATTTCCGATTTTCAATCTAGCGGAGAATTCGTTAAGCCTCGATCTGGTAAAGGAAAAGGATTTATGGGAACGTCTTTTCTCCCAATTCCTATATCTAGCGATGAAAGTACAGGCCAAACAAAAATGGAGAAAGATTCGGATTCCTATGATTCTGACATTCCGCTAGCTCAAATAATTCCAAATACATATGGAGCAGGATCAAGTAGATCCAAGAAACCAATAATGTCAAGAGAAAAAGAAGTAATGACTTACCCGAAAGAATGTATTCAAGAGCAAGAATGTTTTCCGGTAACTCAAGATTCTTACGTTGTTCACACTCAAAAGGAAGAAACAATGGAAGAGATGGAAGTAGAAGAAAAAGAAAAGGAGGATACCAAGAAAGATAGCAAGATTAAGAAATTAGTCATTCGCTGGAAGAAATAGAACCTTAGTAATTGTAGAGAGTATAATTGTAACAAATAATATGCACTCTTATAACTATAATAAGATGAATAAAAGATATGTTTTGAATTCTTCGAATATTGGACTTATCTTTTAAAATTTTATTGTAGTATGTCAAGAGAAGAAAGTGTAAACTCTCACAACAGTCCTCCCAAGAAAACTGAAAATGAAGAAAATTAATAATAAAGATAAGGATAATGAAATTCCCGCCCAATATAAAGAAGAAATTCAAAAGATGATTAAGGAAGCCATGAAAGACTTTTCTACAAGTCAAAGTCAACCAAAATCTAACAAGAGAAGTCGAAGTAAATCTGTTCCTTCAAGAAAGGAGGAAGCTTATGATAGCTCTACGTCTGATAATCAATTAAAGAATAAGAAACGAAAGAAACTCAAAATCGGTGGATGTTCGTTCAAAAACTTTAAATATTATGGACCAAAGGAGTTTTACGGAGATAAAGGAGCCATCATAACCGTGAGGTGGCTTGAGGAAATAGAAACAATAGTGATAACAAGTAAGTGTACTGATGAAGAGAAGATTCAGTATTCCGCCTTAATGTTTAAAGGAGAGGCGCATGAGTGGTGGAATGCCCTGTTGATGAGCAAAGGGAGAGCAGTGATGTATAACTTAAGTTGGGAAACATTCAAAGGTTTAATATTAAAGAAATTTTGCCTAACTCATGAAATGGATCGAATTCAAACCGAGTTATGGAATCACAAGGTTGTTGGCACAAATCTTAGGGAATATAACACTAAATTCCTAGAATACTGCCGACTGGTTCCACATTTAGTAACTCCGGGATATAATAAAGTAACTCGTTATATATATGGGTTACCAAGAGAAATAAGAGACATGGTACGATCCGATATGCCAGAAACAGTTGATTCGGCTATGGAAGTGGCCGGATACTTAATCAACAGCATGATAAGGAATCAAGAAGAAGAAAAGAAGAATGATAAAGAAACAAAGAAACCAAAAGATTCCGAAAAGATAGAAAAATAAGAAAGTACTCCCAAGTCAGCATGTAAGACTTGTGGAAGAAAACATATTGGAAAGTGTCGACTAGAAAATTCAAACAATTGTGCATACTGCAAGAGAGCGGGACACACAATAGATGAATGTCGAAAGAAGCTAGGAGTATGTTTTACATGTGGACAAACGGGTCACTTTAAGACTGAATGTCCGCAAAGAAAAGCTAGTCAAGATTAATGACAAGATCACATCAAAGAAATGTCAAGATAGACTAGCTAACTTTTGTATGTTAATTGTAACTCGTTTTTAAACGAGAAGTTTTGTAATTAAAGAAGGGCATTTAAGTCCCTAAGTTATAAATAAAATATTAGCATATAGATCATGTTAATACACAAGAATGATTATAATCGTTACCTCTAAAGAACAAACAAGAGGTTCAGATGTTGAAAAGTTCAATCGAAACTTAGAATAAATAAACGTTGAGGAAACTTATCATATAGGAAGATGATATATCAACGTTAGATGATACCCAAATATGCAAAGACAATATATTATCAAAAGAAGTTCGTTATTGACTACAAGACATTTAAGCAATACACTCAATGGAATATTGTTACCTACCTAGTGAGGTTGATCAAAAGGTCAAAGAAAAAGAGCTCGAAGATATTCAAGAAATATAATCGCTAAGTATAGCAATTGTGATTAAAGTCAAAGTACAGGGGTACTATTAGTATATAAAGAACATCATTTGATCAAGATCAAAGATAAAATGGATTCGATAGACTGAATCTAACAACAACATAGTGGAATAGATTCGACAGATTGAATCAAAATAACAATGTAGTTAACATCAGTAAATGTTTAGAATAAATAACGGTAAGGTAAATAGTTAAACACAACTGATCAATGTGTTTAGCAATTAATAATTACTAATGATATTCTGTACTATTGACTGGTTACATCATTCGAGGATGTAAGTTAGCAACAAAATAAAAGACCCTAGTCATTCTGCATACAGATTGCAACAACAAGAACTCGATTAGATGGAATATAATCAACAATAGAAAAGTAAGAACCATTCACTCTTAAAAAAACGAATCTCGAGGACGAGATTCATTTCAAGGTGGGGAGGATGTAACATCCCCAAAATTTCGATCCAAATTTGACAACTTAGGAAAGTTGAGGGATCAAAAAATAATCTCAAGATAAGTAATGAGAAAATATTAAATAAGGAATTATGAGAAAAATAAGGAAATAAAAATATTTCCTAAGTTAAGTTTACTTACATGAAAGAAAACTCCATCCCACATTGGAAGATGTAAGAAAGTAGAAGCATTCCACTAAGGTATAAATAAGGAAGATGGAATCCTTCCCACATGGAAAGTGGTAAAGAAATGGAAGCTCTTTATAAGGAAGGGATTTTCCATAGTAATATTCTTTTATGAATATCATGCACCAAGTGGTCCTAGCGGAGGGTGCGTAGCACCCGACGCGAAAACGCACGCGCTCAGGCTCGGGCGAGGACGAGGACGAGGACGATGGCGATGGCGAAGGCGAAGGCGAAGGGCGTTCGGCGCAATGTGGCGCTATGATGGCGTACTTTGCACTTCGCACGCTCGTATCGCCGCTTTAAGATTCGCCTTAGTATTTTTGGACAACGAGAATTAGACCAGAATTGACAAGCTACAAAAGATGAAGGACCAAAAGTGAAAAATACTATCCATGAACCCATCGCGCTACGCGATGAGTCCAAGGAGACGGCCATCGTGCACCGCGATGGGCGTGATGACACATCAGACACGTGTCGCACTCCGGCGACACGTGGCAGCATTCCAGTACACATGGCAGAACGTGTCTGACCACGTGGCAGAACGTGTCAGGCCACGTGGCGAGATCTCAGAATGGTACCCGTCGCGATACGCGACGGTGTTGAAAAAAGTGCCCATTGCGTACCGCGATGGGACACGAAATTGGCTATAAATAGGAAGGGCTACGGCTCATTGTTCACAACCCACGGCCACTCTCTCTCTAGAATTTACACTTTCTCTACCTCGTTTTGCGTTCCGAACATCGTTTTGCGTGCCACCGACTCGACAAATATTGTTGGTACATGATGTCAGTAGTTCAGTATCTAGTGTCTGTAATCGATTTATTATGTTTTGTATTTAGAATTAAGCGAACTTGTCTCACAAGTTCGCCTGATATAGGCGAACTTGTGGAACAAGCGAAGTTAGTGACAACTTCGCCTAAACATGTTAGGCGAAGTTGTCGAATGTTATATAGGTTGAGGTTACGGCTTGTTTGAGAGAGGGGTTCAGTTTTGTGTAATCGGTGATCGAGATATCACGTGTTATCAGTTGCAATACAACGTGTTCTTTGTTTATTGTAACGTGTGTTTGATTGTGTTTAACGTGTTTCGTCTTCTACGCTCGTATCGTCTTACGAAGGGATTCCGCACCTACGTAGAACGAGATATTCCGTGTAGATCCGGCTGAGGTTGAGGTGGTGTGTAACACTGACATCACAAGTTACAAATCACCAAAACCAAGCACGGGACTCGCTGGGGCTTTCGACTATGATAGGCTTTTTAAATCTTTTAATTTGCCTTACTTGGATTGTGCAGAAGTTGATGAGAGAATAGCTACGAAGATGCTTTATGATGAGGAAGAAAATTTTGTGCAACGACCGCAGTACCATGAAAGTCAACCTTCCTCGTCAAATGCTGTCGATACCCCTGCTACCTCTACAGAAGAGGAATTCTTCAATCCTTTTCACTCTCAACAACAATCACCCATTGATGAGCTATCTTCGAACCTGGAAGACAATCTACAAGTCAGTTCGGTTCCGACTACGAGTGTTCACAAAAATCACCCTTTGGAGAACGTGATAGGTGATCTGTCCGATGGTGTGCAAACAAGACGAAGCTTGAATGAGCACACTTGTGTTTACACAAGCATTAAAGATACAGGCATCATTAACGAATGCTTGTACACCTGCTTCATCAGCCAGATTGAACCAAAGAACTATCAAATGGCTCTCAAGGACAGCTCGTGGGTCGAAGCCAAGCAAGAAGAGTTAGCCCAGTTCAAGAAGATGGAGGTATGGATTTTGGTTGTAAAACCGAAAAATGTACATGCGATTGGCACAAAATGGGTTTTCAAATACAAGAGAGATGAAAAAGGGATAATTATCAGGAACAAGGCAAGGCTGGTTGTAAAAGGTTTTAATCAGCAAGAAGGGATCGACTACAATGAAGTGTTTGCTCCTGTGGCGAGATTGGAAGCGATTCGATTGTTTTTGGCATTTGCTGCACACAAGGAGATGAAGGTGTTCCAGTTAGACGTGAAAAGTGCGTTTCTTAACGGTAAAGTCGATGAGGTTGTGTACGTTGAGCAACCTCCGGGTTTTCCTGACCCAGACTTTCCTGATCACGTGTACAAGCTAAGTAAAGCGCCATATGGGCTACATCAGGCCCCTCGTGCCTGGTACGCAACTCTATCCGATTACTTGCTTGAGAATGAATTTGAAAGGGGAAAGATCGATAGCACATTGTTCGTTAAGAGAAAAGGAAGCGACTTTCTTCTGGTTCAAGTCTACGTGGACGACATCATCTTTGCTGCATCAAAAGTCGCCATGTGTCAGGAATTTGAAGCTGTCATGAAAAAGAGGTTTGAAATGAGTGCTATGGGTGAACTAACTTTCTTTTTAGGACTGCAGGTTGATCAGAAGAAAAATGGGATGTTCATTCATCAGACTAAGTATGTCCATGATGTTCTCAAACGCTTCAAGATGGAGGACAGCACTCCATACGATACTCCAGTCTGCGTCAACCACAAATTGGGTGCTGATTCAGACAACGATGCAGATGTAGACCCCACCCAATATCGGGCAATCATAGGTTCTTTAATGTACTTAACTGCATCTAGACCTGATATTATGTTTGCAGTTTGTCTTTGTGCTCGCTTTCAGGCAAACCCAAAGGAATCTCACATGAAGGGTGTGAAGAGGATATTGCGATATCTCAAAGGCAAGCCTAAGCTAGGGTTGTGGTACACGAAAGGAGGAGACTTGGAGTTAGTCGCCTACACGGATTCTGATTATGGAGGATGCAATCAGAATCGGAAGTCAACAACAGGTGGATGTCAGTTTCTTGGAGGCAGATTAGTGTCCTGGCAGTGCAAGAAGCAGACCTCAGTCGCCATTTCTACCTGTGAAGCAGAATACATGGCAGCATCGAACTGCTGCTCCCAGGTTCTTTGGATACAACAGCAATTGCGCGATTACGGTCTGAATTTCACTCATACTCCTATTTGCATAGATAACACTGCTGCTATCTCAGTAACTAACAATCCCGTAAAGCATAGCAAAACTAAACACATTGACATCCGTCATCATTTTATACGGGATTGTGTTGAGAAGAAATTGATTGTGCTCGAAAAGGTTGATTCGTTAGATAATTTCGCTGATTTGTTTACTAAAGCGTTTGACAAAACTCGTTTTCAAAACCTTGTTGAGCTAAATGGGATGATCAATCCCGAGTAACCATGTTTTTCGTTTTTAATTTCAAAAAAAAAAAACGTCACTATCGCTTAGAATTATGTCGGTTGCTTCAGTTTGAAGGACATATCTTTGGATATGTTTGGTCCTCATTTCTACCTGTAGGGTATGAGGATAGCCATTAACCAGATGACTGAAAGTGACCGGGGCGGTTTATGATGTGTTTTTATCTTTCGCTGAAAATTAGTCGTTCATACTTAGTTAGAAGGACTCATACTCGTATGTGGTCGGTCCAGCTGATCCATTGGATCTTCAGGAAAGCCGTTTACCTGAAGACTTCGACTTGATTGGGGCGATAGAAGTTAAAAATATTTTTAAAATGGGAGATGAAATAATTTTTCAAGTCTACTGCTTCGTAAGAAGTATCTATACAATGTTTAAAAGAAAATTGATCCAACCTTGGAAAGTGATGGACAAACTGATTCTGTGTGCTTAACTAGTGAAGTTATTAGGCCTAAAAGACTTTAGAACAGTCATTGTATGTCATGGTAGCTTTTTATGGTGCGTAAAAGTAGAAGTGATACTAACTAAATCTCCTCGATTTTACATGGAAACTCCTTAAGAGTTGTGCATGTCTCCATATATATCTTTCCGAATGATAGGCAGAAATGCGAGTATCCAGTCATACACGAGCCCGTGAGTGTTCTGATTCCCGAGAAGATGGTGTGTCAAGAAACTGCAGTGATCCAGATTCGGGACTTGCAGTAGTTTACTTGAAGCTGTGTAAATCTTATTATTTAAAAAAAAAAATTATTATTATGTGTTACTAAGACATTCTAGAGCTTATAATGTTAATACTTCTCAATCAAGATGCAAGAAAGAGAACGGGAAGAAGACTCTACAGATCGGCGTGTACTTACAATTTAATCAGACACTACGGGTCGAGGTCAACTCGGGGTGACTTGGGGAAAGCCAAATACGCTTTGAGAATAGATAGGAGACATCATAATCTCTGATGTGTTGCCCATTTAAGTTTTGAGCTTAATTGAACCTAACCCGTATCACAGAAACGATGAAAACCATTTTAAGTTATTTACCTGCTTACAACCTGTTTCTTTATGTCATAATACAGCTGAACATGGATCTATGTGACAGTCACTTAATTAGTATGATTCCTGTTCGGATCTTTTCTAAAACATGTTGGTCCCCGACTAGACTGAAATTTGATCCCGTGTACTTTATTTCTAAAAATTTATTCTACTTATGTCGTTTTATGATTTTATACCTGGTTACTTGCTTCTTGATCGGATCAGTTAACTCTTTGAAGGAAGTTTTAAAAGTTAATGGCATAATGTTCAATTTATAAGGGTCTGTTTGGTAAAGTTTCATATTGAGCGAAGTTGAGGAAAGAGGCGAAGTTGTTTAAACAGGCGAAGTTATGGGACAGGCGAAGTTAACCCTAACTTCGCCTGTATAACCTTGACCCTATATAAAGAAATTTTTGGTCAAAGCTCAGTATTATTTTTCAAAACCCGGCGAACTTATTCTCAGTTAACCCTAAGCGAAGTTATATCTCGATCACATCTTGTTGTTTTTCTCAGTTTCTAATCCGATTTAAAGGTGTGTAGTATCATCATATCGTATAATCACTGACAATGGCGTAAATCAAAGGTCGTTTTGACCCGATTCGTGACCCCGTTCTTTCAAACATCCAACACCCGCTTTTCAAACTTGTTTTAACGTAGTCGTATTCAACTTGATCGTGTTGATCTCCGTCAAAACATGTTTGGTTGAGTCCGCAATCTCCAAATTGACCAAAATCACTTCGTTTGAACGTCTAAACTGTTGCCGCTTCATATTCAGGCGAAGTTATCCTTAACTTTGCCTAAGGTTTAACTTCGCCTGATATTTAATTATTTAACAGTATATGAGACGAAGTTGTGGTTAGGCGAAGTTATCATTAACTTCGCCTGGCCCTTTTAATTTTTTTTATTAACTGTTATCAGGCAAAGTTAAAGATCAGGCGAAGTTGTTCCCAACTTCGCCCCACCCCTAACTTCGCCTATACAGAATAAATCATAACTTCGCTCATGGTAACAGGCGAACTTGTGATTTGACTCGACGATTCTCTAACTTAGACTGTTTTTTGTTGCAGAAATGTCAGCTGTAGCTGGAGCAGGTGGTGCAGGTGGTGACGAAGGAGGAGATAACAATTGGCAGTTTTTCCCGGGGCATAACATGTACATAACTTTGGACCCGGATGCGAGCGGTGTTGATGATTTCCGCGAGATCATCACGTTTCTTATCCGCTCGCGTATCTTCCACGCTATTACCACAACACTGCCTATATCTTTGCCAAACATAGAAGATTTCTGGCAGACAGTGGAGTATGATTGTCGAGTCGAGCCCCCGGTTATGCATGCAACGGTTAACGATCAGATAGTACAGTTCTCGTCTGAGCAGATCAGGGTGGCTTTGCAGTTTGGGGATGAAACGAGAGACGATCCTACAGACTTCGTGGCTCCATTCAGAGATGGTGCTTTTCTGAGAATGGGATATTCTGGTCCATTGGGGGATACTCAAAGACGAAAGTGATTCTTGTTAGACTAATGGCGATTTCTTATGCACGTGATGATCGTGTGTATGTCAGGGAGAAAGGCTGGTACGGATGGAATGGGTGCGACCATGCAGTCGGCATTGACAGCACTGACTTACAATAAGCGTTATAGCTTTAGTCAGATGGTGTTCTACGAGATAGACCGTCAAAGACGAGCGGTGGCGCGTGAGAGATTTCTGATGTATCCAAGATTCCTTCAAATGATCTTGAATCATGTTGCTCCCACGTTACCTCAGCGCCGCCCGATTAGATATGTGGAGAGTGTAAGCAAGAGAATCTTCGCTCAGTGTAGATCATCAAGTGCAAGAAGCAAGCCTGAGCTCCGTCCTCGACATACTCCATTATTTGGGTACTTGATCAACCCAGAGTATGTTCCAGCTCGTGGGGACGAGTTTCGGGATCCGACACCACAACAGGCTGGAGCACCTCAACCACCACCTGAGGTACAACAAGCTTTACCTGCTGCTCCTGTTGTGGCACCGGAGGAAAATGTAGACCTGGAAGCTGCTTTTGGCGGTCAAGGTTTCTTCGATATGGAACGTGTTGATCCTGAGGAAGAGGTGCAAGTCTCGGTTGCACGGGTTACTAGTGTGGATGTTGCTATGGCAGCTACGACGGAGGCTGATTCTGATTCCTCAGATGATGATGTGGCTGAAGCTAGACGGATTTTAGTTACATAAGAAAGGATTCATGGGAAGAGGAAGAGAGACAACGATGACAGTGATTCGGACTTTGAGGAAGATTTACATCAGTTGATCCGTAGATCGAGAAGAGAAAGGGCAGGTGCAGGTTCGGGAGCTGGTGAGAGCTCAAGGGTGGTTCGTTTCACTCCACCCGCATTGTCTGGTATGACTATAGTCTCTACACCATTGCCAGTTACAGGGCCAATCGCCACGGATGTTCCCGTGGTGACTACCTCATCTTCCTTCGGCATCCCACCCACTACATTCCAGCTCTCAGCTCCGGAGATTGTGTCCTTGCCACCTCCAACTCTTACTCCAACGGAGGTCGTAGCAAGGTTTGTTGAGTCGACAGTTGTTGCTACTGCAGGGTTGTCGGTTACGATACCACCTGCGGTTACGTTTCCACCTGTTTCTGAGGTTCCGGTTACATTGGGAATCCCTCCTCCGTACGCTCAAGACATATCACATCTGAGGTTTGATTTCGATGCAACCTTATCCGACTCGGAAAGAATAGCAGCGCTGGAAAGGGTCGTGGCAGAACAATCAAGGGTAAATCTTATCCAGACTCATGCTATTCAGCGCCTCGTTGCGGAGAATCAGATTCAGTCGTCCCTCCTGATCGAGCATGGTAAAATAATTGATGCTTTGAAACAGTTCTTGGCATCTTAGGGGGAGACGAGCTGTAAGGGTGACGAGCTGAGGACAAAAAAGAGCAACGATCGAGACGATGATCCCAATGCATCGAAAGGTGCAGGTGGAGAGTTGCCAAGAACTGAACAAGCTCTTGGGACTTCCACATCTCAGGGGGAGTCAACGAGTGCAGCTGGCGGTTCAGGGGGTGATGATGTGGTGGTTGTGGATGCTGAGGAGGTGTTAGATGATGTTATAGGTGATGAGGATGTGTTACCGATGGAGGAGATAGAGAAGATAGGGGCTGAGATCGTGATTGATAGTGAAGTTGAAGAAGGAGAGATTGTGGAGGACAACGTTGAACATGAAATTCCAACGGTTGAAAAGTCAGATTTGGGTCAAGATACGGGATGTGATGAGACAGAATGGGAGGAGCAGCCAAGATGGAAAGAAGGCTACGCTCAGTGGTTCGTAAAGACTAAGAAACTGGCGGTCCCTACTATGTTCAAGAAAAGTTACAACATCAGGGGTTATGCTGAATCGAAAAAGGGGATTATATGCTGGTTATATGATGAGCAGTTGAGACTTTTTGTGATTAAACGGTATGATGAGGTTCAGTATTTCAAGAGGTTGTTGAGATCGTTGAATACGTTGCCTGAGTGTGAAGTGAAGGACTTAGCCAGGTTGGGGTTGATAAACAGGAGTGATGATAACATGGCTAGGATCATTGGAAAGATAGTCTGGAAGGAAAGCATAAAGGAGAAAAAGTTCGAGCTGTTGAAACCACAGAAAGGAAAGCTCGTTGAAGACAAAGACAGAGGAATGAGAGCAGATGGCAAGCCTTGGATGATAATGAAGTATAAGCCGATCCGGTGTCTAAAAGAAGTGCCGATGAAACAAATGCCCAAGGATGTGCTCAAAGATCTGAAATGGTGGTACGTTGATTGTGAAACAGCTGAAGCAGTAATGGAAGATGAAGATGAACAAGAGCTGATGAGAGTATATGATCCTACGCATTTAGTGAATTTGTCTCAAGCTGATCTGCAGGTGCTGAACGAGAAAAAGATATTTTACATTCCTGCTTGGAAAGAAGAAGCAAAGAAATATCAAAGAGTAGTTTCAGTTTGTGTACGAGAAGGCGTTCATGCTTGAAGATGGATGATACAAGATTTTTGGGATTACGAGACACGTGTTTGAAGATAGAGATATGAAGCTACTGCCAAGGGGGAGTCTGTTGGTACATGATGTCAGTAGTTCAGTATCTAGTGTCTGTAATCGATTTATTATGTTTTGTATTTAGAATTAAGCGAACTTGTCTCACAAGTTAGCCTGATATAGGCGAACTTGTGGAACAAGCGAAGTTAGTGACAACTTCGCCTAAACATGTTAGGCGAAGTTGTCGAATGTTATATAGGTTGAGGTTACGGCTTGTTTGAGAGAGGGGTTCAGTTTTGTGTAATCGGTGATCGAGATATCACGTGTTATCAGTTGCAATACAACGTGTTCTTTGTTTATTGTAACGTGTGTTTGATTGTGTTTAACGTGTTTCGTCTTCTACGCTCGTATTGTCTTACGTAGGGATTCCGCACCTACGTAGAACGAGATATTCCGTGTAGATCCGGCTGGGAACCTACAAATATTACCTCGTAATCCGTGCCAAATACCTGCGTTTTCCTAGAAGTGCGTGCCACTCATATAACCCGACATTTTGTCTCGAAGTACGTGCACGACCCGACGACATCTGAACATCGTCTCGATTTGCGTGCCAAGGAAGGTGGTTCAAAAACGCCTTGATAGACGTGCATAAAGCAGAAGTGCTGCCCGTATAAACTTAGGAAGATTTAACTCCAAATACCCGTGCGAGGTAGGGGTTCTGCCTAAGTTATTATTTTATTATTATAAATGGCTTAGACCATAGTCGGGGGTATAGCCCGAACCTTGATTATGATTAAGAATAAAATAACTTTTCTTAAGCGAAGGTTATAATTAAAATAGTATTTCTTTATTGTTAAGAAATATAATGTTTATATAAAAAGATTATAAAGTTAATGTTTCTTCTTGAAGAAGAAACATCATATGTAAATGATAAACAAACAAAGGGACTAAAGGTCCAAATGTTTTGAATGAACAGATGTTTTTATCAAGGTTAAAGCTATACAAAACGGACTAAAGGTCTGAAGCTATATCGATGATCTAGTTATTTATATAAAGGTTATTCTCGTACTATAGGTCCGAGATAACAAAACAAGAAGAAGGAATCAGAAAACAGGAATCGGTTTCAGAAACTAATTATAAACAGAAAAGGTGAATACGCCCCAAACCTTTTATAATGAGTCTGAATGTTTGCAAAGGATTTACGAATCCTTAAAAACTTTGTGTACAATAATAAGAAACGGACACTCTGATTAAGAGTATACATGTGTCTGGATCCAAACATACATGGTGACTCAGAGTTCCCCGAGGCCATGCATATCATCCACATGCCTCTGAAGGTCTACGGGACTGTTCAGAGAAATGATATTGTGTATATAATTAACTGTGCATGGTACTTAGGGTAATTTGATCTTAATTTAGTTAGGTGCCTTATGTGTTGAGTCAAATATTTGACCAAAATGAAGTATATGGAAGATTGGAATCTTCTCAACCTCCTCAGAATTCTCTAAGTATGGATCCAGGCACACCTTAGACCTCCAAGCAAGCTTTTACTTAGCCGGGTACGATATTTTGTCTATCGGGCAAGGTTATCTTCAAGTAGTCTTCTTTAGTGGATATCCGAGCAGGGTTTGCAAATTAGTGCATTGCTGAGCAAGGTTCACTAGTTTATGTAAATCCGGGCAAGGTTCACTTTATCAAGAAAGTCTGTTCTTCAAAGCCAAGTAAAGTTCACTCCCGAGTAAGCTTTTGGCTAACCAAGTCCATGAAGCCAAGTGATTGGAAGACCGGGCAATGTATTCATTAATAATAGTGGTTCGAACAAGCTTGGTGTATAAATGGAATATCTCTAAGTAACATCAGGCAAGGTTCAACTCAAGCAAGGAACAGTACTCCCGAGTACACTTTGCTAATAAGTTATTTTATAGCAAGGAGTTGAAATGGACCATTGAAGAACAAGGTTGTTCGTAAGGGTTTGTCGGGCAAAGTCTGGCAAAGTCAAGAAGACTGGAGTCTACCCGATGAGTATTTTACTTGGTAAAATACTAAGTAAAATACTCTTCAAGTAAAGTCTACCCGGAAACTGATCCCGAGCACACTTCTATGTTACCAAGTCCTGAAGGATGGCAGAGTACTCAGCGTACTCGGAAAATGAAGATTGATGCAAAGCCTACCCGGAAGACTTGTTTTACACTTAGAATATTTTCTGATTATGTAATTTGAATATGTATTTACGTTTGGGGTTTCTAGAAGGAATGACAGTTGTCCTAGGGTGGTAGGCCTATAAATAGAATGTTTTAGGGCACGCCGCCTACGGAAGAAGAGAGGCCTAAGAACATACACACACACAACACACAGAAAAAGAAATTTATTAAGAGAGAATATTGTGTGTGACGGCTGTCTTAGTACGGATAAACCTTCAAGAAACCCTAAATCGATTATCCACTATGTATGATTGATATTACATAAATGGAAATCTTTGAGTGAATCTTGTTTGTGTTATCTATCATTGAATACTTATTAAGCAACCATATGTTTTTTATTGATTCCACCTTTAACAAACGGATATCTTTCTAAATATAGCAACCCGTCATTAACTCCCTTGTCAACACATCAATCTGTGTGAGTTATGACATGATTAAGTAAGATCCAGCTAAAATCGAGGGACCTGACAAGTGGTATCAGAGCTAAATGTGTGAATGTGATGTTAAGATGAGTTCCTTTGTGTTGAACTGCTTGTTAGTGTGCTTATCTGACATCACTGCTAAATTGCTTGATTATGTGTATTATCTGATCATTTGATGTTATTAAGATAGGCTAGACCTTGAATGCTAGTATTGTCTGCTTGTCTTGATGATGTTATGTTTGATTATGTTACAACTGTTTGTGTCAAAATAAGTTTTATGTCAAAATTAAATGATAAAATGAATCAACTAATGAATTTTGCATAAACTCTTTATTTTGGTCAAAACATGAGCAAGTTAATTAATGGTGCATGAGATATGATAAGATTATTCAGTTCAAGCTTTATAGAAGCTTAAAGGAAGGCTTTTTTTTATAAAAAAGCTTGTTTGGATAGATTCGGTGACCATGCCCTCCACTGTAAGGAATTGCCGGGATTCAAGTCTCGTCATGACTGGGTTAGAGATGTGTTATGGGATGTGCTTAGACGTGCCGGGATCTCAGCCAAGAAAAAGGCACCTGTTAACTTTTTGACTGATCCGTGTGAGGGAAGATCTACCCTGCGTTCTGCGGATGTTCTTGTGTTTGGCTGGGCAGGGGGTAAGCATGCGTGTGTTGACCTCACTGGGGTGTCCCCGTTGGTGGGGCTGAGAGACAGTGGCTTCATACCGGGACATGCGGTTTTGAGAGCGGAGTCTAGGAAGGTTGCGAAGCATGAGAAATCGTGTTTGGAGAATCAGCACGTGTTCATTCCATTTGCCTTCGACACTTTTGGATCCCTAGCTCCCGAGGCGGTTCGCTTCTTGGAGCGGGTGCAGAAGGTGGTCCACAGTGACTCGCAGAGCCCGAGGAACCAAGGATTTATATTTAGTAGAATAGGCTTTGCGATTCAAAAGGGGATAGCGGCGCAGCTTGTTGCTCGCTTACCCATTATCCAGATGTAATTCGGTTTGTGTTATATATAAAAGGATCAATATTTTCACATAAATTTTAACTAAATAAAATGAATATTGTTAAAAATTTGCCCAGTTGGAATGACATGCACCTGTGTATGTTTGGTTCTTAAATCTTTAAAGATTCAAATGATAGCCATTGACCTGACAAACTGAATGCATTTGGGGCAATAATGACTTGTTTCTTATTCCTTCACTTAAAACTATGTCAATAGCTCTGAAGTTGAAAAGGACATATATTCACATGTATGTTTGGTCCTGTTGACCACTTTTTGGTCGAACAGGATAGCCATTTACCTGCCAATTATGAGATATTGGGGTGATTGAATATTAATTTGTATTTAATTTGGGAATTGATAGTACATTGACTACTTAGCCAATCATATGAATTTAATAGGCTAAAAAGACCTTAGTATAGTCATTAACATGTATGGTTGCTTTCCCATGATGATGTAAAATCTAAGGTGATATAAACATAATGAATATGCTAATCTTTATGTGGAGATACATAGTTGTCTTTGCATGTATCAAGATAAATCTCTCCACATGATAGGCAGAAAAGTGATTACCCAGTCATACACAAGCCTGTTGTTATTTGGTCAACCAAAAATGAAACATCTTTAAATATGACAAAGAACATGTGTTAGAAAATTTGAGAAAATATCAAAATCAAGGGGAAGAATGAATAAATCAACCAAAAGTTGATAAGTGTTTTAAATATTTTATCAAACAAGAGGGTTACAACAAGAACTACCAAGATGCTGACAAAATCTGTCTCATCTTGAATGAAAGACCTGTTATTTAACTGTAATTCCAACGTTCAACCTCTATACATGTTTGACTATCAAAAATACAAAAAGATCCAATAAGTTCTGTCATACAAAAACTATTTTTGACCAAATACAGGAGGTTGGAGTCAAATTGGGGTGATATGGGGAAAGCCAAATAAGCTTTGAGAAGAGATATGAGGCATCATAGCACAGTGTTGACCATTAATGCATTATGCTTCTAAATGAACCTTAGTCATATCACCAAAGAGATGAAATTCATGCTAAGTTTATACCTGCTGTTAACCTATCTATGTTGTCATAATAATGCTGAGAATGAAGTATTGAGAAAGCTACTTAGTCAATATGATCCCATTCTTGAGATCTTTTCAGAAAATGGAAGAAACTGTTTTGAAGGGCAAGCTTAGTCATTATTGACTAAGTTTATGACTTTCGGGCATGCTTTGAAGTGTTTACAATTTCCGGGTAGAGTACACTGGTGTACTCATTTCCCTAGCAAGCTTGAAGTCTTGAGATGATTATGTGTTATAGCTAGCTTTTAACAAGAAATTCTTGTTTCGGGCAAGCTTTGCATTTTATATGCTGATTGTTAGTTCAAGCGAACTTTGTGAACTTAGGATTAGTACACCGAGTAAGCTTTGTGATTTGTGTGAATATGTTATTAGGGAAGGTTTGTTAATCTTTCCGGGCATACTTAAATATTATTATTTAAGTTTGTCATTTTCGGGTATGGTTTGATATGTTGATGTTTCTTGAGTAAACTAAATTGTTTAGTTTAGTTCTCTGGCATACCTGATGATTGAATATGTGTATCCTAGCAAGCTCAGTGCTAACATAGGATATTCGGGCAAGCTCTTTGAAATTTTAAACTATAGCACACTTAAATGTTTATGTGTTTTTAATTTCATTCATAGCATGCTCTGGGATATTTGTGTTTATGTTTTATTTGAAATTACAAGTGTTTTCGGGCAAACTTTGTTTTCCGGGCACACTTTATATTTCGGGTACACTTCCGTTACCTCAATATACTTGGTAGTTTCAAAACTTGACTTTCCGAGTACACTGTCTGTTAGAAGTCTTTTTCCGGGCACACTTTGTACTCTAGACTTTGCATAAGAAAGTTGTTCGGGCACACTATACATCAGAAAGGTTGCTCGGGCACACTATGCTTTCAAGTATACTTGATTGAATATTCTTTAGTATGATTAATAGAATATGATTCTTATTCTGATAGAGTTTATGCTAGATTAAGTCAATTAATTTGAATTCAAGAAATTTAAATGGGGATCTTAATTGATTCCTAGTGAGAATGATTATTTGATATATTATACTTGATTATTTTCCTTTTGATTAATTTCTCAAGAAATCTAGTATTTCGGGTAAGCTTTCTTCATAGTGTCTTGACTTTAAATTACTTAGCTTAACCAAGTAAGGTTTGTGAAAGGGATCAGGCAAGCTTTGTGTTTTTAAATGAAAATTTTACCAAGCAAGGTTTGATGCTTATATTCAAGTATGCTTTGTGTAAGTGGAAGTATACCGAGTAGACTTTGGATATATTAAAATTTTCTGAGAAGTGGATAATGTTACTGTGTGACAGCTAATAACTCACTAAACGACAAAAAGCATTTAAAACCCACTTTCAAAAGGTATATAAGAAGGAGTTAGGCAAAATTTTCAACATTACTTTTCCTTCTCTCTCCTTTCACTGCAACTGCTTACTCGCAAAGAAACCTAAACCGACTTATCACATTCAAATTTAATCAAAACCCTAACTTGAATTAGCCCTCTAATTCCGACTCGGTAAGCTATAGTAATGTGTTTTCCGATCACGATTAGACTATAATGGGCTTTGATTATGTATTTGATTACTAATACTCTGTTTATGTGTTTAGGTTATAAACTTGTCAAAGAACAGGTTCTTGATGATTTTCTCTCTCTTTCTTCTTCATTTTTATAACTTGAAATTACCTAAAGTTGAGAACTTTACGACTAATTTCACTTTGAATATGTTTATTTATGTGATTCAGATATGGCAGAAGATCAACCCAAATATGTCTTCGAACCAAAACATAACATGTGTGCACTGTTACAAGTCACACATGACAATGAGCCGATGGCGTGGATGATAACATGGATGGCTTGGTCAAATGTCAGCTTTGCGTTCACTGAATGTCCTATCATCTACAGAAATCAATTATTGGATTTCTGGAGATCTGCAGAACTCGTTGAGGACATCAATGGAAAAAGAATCGAAGCAACTGTTGCAAGACAAGAAATCCACATAACAGAGAGGATGATAAGAAGATGCTTACGATTAAATGATGATGATCATAATTCAATAAACTTCAGCACACCTCACTTGATGAGGATATTTGAGCAAACGATGGGGTATCAAGGAACTATACATGATGGACAGTTTCAAAAGGGGATGTTCCCTATGTTGTATAGGTTTCTTATTGTTGGGTCAAGAAATTGACCTAAGGGGGAGTCAAAGATTTGACCTAAATGAAGTACATGGAAGATTGGAATCTTCTCAACCTCCTCTGAATTCGCTAAGTAATGTATCCGAGCACACCTTAGACATCCGAGCAAGGTTTTACTTAGCCGGGTACGATATTTTTCCTACCGGGCAAGGTTTACTTCAAGTAGTCTTCTTAAGTGGATATCCTAGCAGGGTTTGCAAATTAGTGCACTACTAGTTTATGTAAATCCGGGCAATGTTCACTTTATCAAGCAAGTCTGTTCTTCAGAACCAAGTATTTTACTCCTCCGAGTAAGGTTTGGTTAACCAAGTCCAAGAAGCCAAGAAATTGGAAGACCGGGCAAGGTATTCATTAATAAGTATGGTCCAAGTATGCTTGATGATCTCAAGGAGTATCTCTAAGTAATATCGGGCAAGGTTCAGCTCAAGCAAGGAACAGTACTCCCGAGTACACTTTGCTAATAAGTTATTTTATAGCAAAGAGCTGAAATGGATCATTGAAGAACAAGGTTGCTCGTAAGGAGTTGTCGGGCAAAGTCTGGCAAAGTCAAGAAGACTGAAGTCTACTCGGTGAGTATTTTACTTGGTAAAATACTCTTCAAGTAAAGTCTACCCGGAAACTGATCCTGAGCACACTTCTATGTTACCAAGTTATGAAGGATGGCCGAGCATACTCGGAAAGACAAGATTGATGCAAAGCCTACCCGGAAGACTTGTTTTACACTTAGTTAATTTTGAATATGTAATTTGAATATGCATGATTGTATTTAGGGTTTCTTGTCACACCCCGACTAGGTAGTTGCGGAAGCGTAAAACGGGAATGTAACAAATAATACTGGTATCAACAACATTGTTTATAAAGAAATTCACAAACTAATTTACATCATATTACATGGGTTGGTACTATGTTTACAAACTAGATGAGAATCACATAACCGGTTTACGAGCTTTTTATTCAATATTATATATCTACGTCTATTCACAACTATTCAACTTCATTCCTAACACCAAGAACGTAAGCAAATCATTCCACCTTTGCTTTACCTGAAAAGCATGTTAAAACGGGTCAACTACGTCTAGTTGGTGAGTTTCAAGTTTCACGAGTATCAACGAAATCAGTATACGAGTTCGTAAAGTTTACAGTGTGTATGTATACATGTATGTGTATGATGTATTATACTAAGCCACAAGTGAAACCGAAACGAGCTAAAACACATAGCCACCCCTGCCCATGCACTCCCGCTGGCATTTAACAGCCACTTTGCGCCAAGTATGTACTATGTCTAACACCACATAGCAGTATGTAATAAGTTTAAATGACAATGTGCAACTGGGTTAACATGTTCCGGCATACCCCACCGGCTCTGTCAGTTGGGTTTGTCAAACCGATAATACTATCCACACGTCACCGGCACGAAGTTAATCACTTGTGTTCGTGGGGACTTTCAAGTGTTAGTACTTAGATAATTCACATCCCCACACGTTTTCAAGTATATGAGTATATGTAAACATGCTTTCCACCCCAAAAGTAAGTAAAACAGTTTAGGAAGTGGGGTCGTGAAACTCACCTTATTGTAGTTCGAGCAGGTAATATACGTCAATAAGTGTTATGCCTCGATTATAACTCGTATTCTATAATCGGTATCGTACTGTTAATACTAGTACAGTGTTTAAACCAAATTGGGCTGTATAACTAGTCTGGTTATAGCTGTTAGGCCCAAAACATGACCATAGTCTTAGATTGTGACGTTGTATACTGTGAAATACTTAAAATCAGATTTGGCTCAGTTTCACCGTTTTTCGAGCCTAGCCAAGTTGATCGTTTACGCGTTTCGGGAATAGGTAAGATCATAAAAACTTAAGTAAACATAATGATTGATAAAATGATTTAATTTATAAAAGAATTTTAAGGTTTCAGTATCTGGATTGATCGCAGGGTCCGTTTCCGTTTTCACACAGGTTTGATTATACAAAACACGTACAATCCACCCAATTTGTCCAGAATTCTCGTAAAAGGTTTGTTTTCATCAAATTCATTCGAAACTATGATATTTGACTACTTTTGACATTTTGACATACCAGTCAGTCCGTTAAATACGAAACTGCCGGTTTCGTTAAAACAAATATAGTTTAAATCTTTGATTAATCATAACTAATTATGTACTCATATATAAATTATGGAAATTTTTATAAAAATAAATTAAAATATGGAGAATTTTATAAAAATATTTTCAGAAATTTTATGATTAATTATCTATTAATAAAAATTCATTTAATGTGCTATAATTGAGTAATAAATAGCCCGTTTATACCAAACGACATCCGAAAAATCCGATAATTTTTCCAAGTGGTCTCAATATCAGTAAATATCCCCTGAAAAATCTTCAGAATCTAACTCTTTGGTCAAAATGCCTTTTTGCGCATTTTTCAGTTATTAAAACTCGGTTAAAACACAATTTCACAAATAATACCTAGACATCTCCAAATGTTCTCAAACTTTACCAGTGATCTTAATATATCATTTATGGGTTCCAAACCAAAGTTCATAATTTTTCATGAAGTTTACCTATTTTTCCCGAATAAACGCTAATAAACGGTAATAAACTCGCCAAATATTTTCCGTTTATCGAAAAATTACCAAATTTAAACAGGGACTCATTTAAATGATCCCTAATGTCCCTGAAAATTTTCAAAATCTAAAAAACAACACAACCTAATACTAAACAGCCCCTAAACGAGTATTACGAGTTTACCTTGTCGGTTTTCGATGAGTTTTGCTAGCTTAAACGACTTTCCGGGTCTCGGGTTGAAAAACTCAGTGTATCTACATATCATATAACATCAAACCAAGCATACATCATCCATGTAACAGCCTTGATAATTAGGGTTTCGGTTTTGGGTTCAAACCGAACTTTCAAACCGGAAAAACGTTGTATTCATGTTCTAATCCGCATTTTTGACCAAAAAAATATATGTTCCTGGTTTGTAAAGATGTTTAACATCAAAACATAATTTTACTTGATTTTTATGATTTTTGAATGGTTAAACATGTTTAAAACTAAACAAGACTTAATTTTTCATGCTTAAACTTTGTTAATCAAGCATGAAATGGATGAAAATTTGAAGATTACCTTTAGGGTTTTGGCTGGATAATGAAGAACTCAGCTGTGATTTCTTATCTAGGTTGAAGTTTGTGTGAAAATATCAAGTAACAAGCTTGTATAACAAGCCTTATACAAGGGGTCCCACCCCATTTTTTGTGGTCGGCCCATAAAGGGGCCCATTGGGCCTCCTTTTGGCCCATTAATGCCTAGGTTTCCGTGCCATGCGTAAATATCGGTCCAAAATTTAATTCGGATTCGATTTTTCGCAAGAAACCTAGTTCGAGTGCGAAAAACAGCGCGAAAACTAGTGTTTTTCAGCATATTTTTGTAAAATAAGAAAAACGTACTGACTCGTTGTAAAAATCCAAAATATTTTCATGGATTGCTTAGAACATGTCATATAAGTGTTTTATAAATCTTTTTCGGTTTAACGGATGCTAAAATGCTCGTTTTGATGTTAACGATTGCGTTTAAACTCATAGCGTATCAATAAACGAAACCTTTTTTTTTTAAATGGTTTTAAACGTACTGGGGCCTAAATATCAATATGCTAGCCTCTATAATATATAAATAACTCGTATATGACCCCTCGGTATATATATATATATATATATACGTGCCATAATCATTATCAGTCGGTTACTCGTTTAAGCACTACGAATTAACCGATTTATCGTTTACTCGCTACGTATTAAATAAGGTATACCTCGTTTTGTCACGAATGTCACATTTCTAGAAGGAATGACAGCTGTCCTAGGCTGGCAGGCCTATAAATAGAATGTTTAGGGCACGCCGCCAAAGAGAGAGACGGACAGGCAGAGAGAGATAAGCCTTTACACTTTTCGGATAAGAAAGAATATTTCTTGAAAGTGACGTCTGTCCTAGGATTCCTAGAAAACCCTAAATCAATTATCCTTTTGTATGATGAATGTTGTATTAATGGAAATCTTTTGAGTGAATCCTGAGTGTGCTTTCTACCTTTGATTATTCATTGCAACCGTATGTTTGTTATTGATTCCGCCCTTAACAAACAGATATCTTTCTAAATATAGCAACCCGTCATTAACTCTCTTGTCAACGCATTAATCTGTGTGAGTTATGACATGATTAAGTAAGATCCAGCTGAAATCTAGGGACACGACAAGTGGTATCAGAGTTGGTTACTGCTATTTTGGAAAGATTGTTGCTAATTGAAGATTTGAAGAAGAATGACGTAAGCAGACCACTGTTTCATTGATTTGTGACGTTAGCAGCCCTGTTTTTCATTTTTCTTCCAGATCTACAATCTACTGGTGTTTTCTTTTCCTTATTTCAATTAAAGTTCTAATCTTTATATCTAACTCTTGTTCTAATCACATCAGACACATCAGATCTGAGCATTCTGTTTTCAGATCTGATTATTTTGAAACTCTGTTTTTTACAAAGAAACTGATTTTTAATTTCTCAAAATGTCTGGATATGAGGAACAAGAGGTGTCTACTAACAAGATACCAAGGTTGTATGGACAGGAAAACTTTATCAAATGGAAAGTACTCTTTGAGATGTGGAACTCCATCAAGAATGGTCCACAAACTGCTATTGAAGAAGGTGCAAATGCAGCTGCAACTGCTGCTGTAAGAGAAAAAATGAGAAAGGTGGATGACAAAGCCTTAGCTATGATTAAGCTAGGTTTGTCTTGGGAGATTCTGACCAAGGTGGCACATCACACAACTGCCAAGCAAATGTATGATGCCATCCTTGAGATTTATGAAGGGAATACTGAACTAAAGAACATAAAGAAGCAAAGATTGAAGCAACAGTTGGAAAGGTTCAAGTATAAGGATGGAGAGAGGTTGAAATCAATACTAGAACGTTTTCTAAGTATTGTGAATGAGTTGAGGACAACTGATTATGTAATGACTGACTTTGATTTAAATACAAAGTTACTCAACTCAATGCCAAAAAAATGGCATACTGCTTGCAAGTTCATCCTTCAGAAGCATAATTTCAATGAATTGAAATTGGATGATGTAGTATGCTTTCTTCAGGCTGCAGAACTTGAAATGATAGAGAATGAGATGATTAAGGAAGACAGACCCTGCTTCAATGTTTCAAATGCATTGATTGCACCCATGGGAAATCTGTCTACCAAGAATCAACAGCAAATTCCCATTATTGAAGAACCAACTGAACATAATGTTGTTACTCCAAAATCTTTCATTTGAGGTAGCACAAGTAATCAAGGAAATCAGCAGAGGTTCAATGTGCAACTGATTGATGATACTGATTCTGCCTCTATGCCAAGTGGAAATGTTCCTAATACTGGCAGAGGACATGGTCAAAGCAATGAATACAAGCTTTGTTGTCTATGTTTACTGAGTCATTTAATGCATTTGTTGTAAAGAACCTAATTCACACAAGTGTGGTACAAGATGATTTAGAGCAAATTGACGCAGATGACTTGGAAGACATGGATTTAAAGTGGCAAGCTGCCATGTTGGGTTTGAGAAGAAAGGCTGTATAACAGAACTGGTAGGTCTCTGGTTTCTGGTCCTAATGACAGGATTGGATTTGACAAGTCAAAAGCAATCTGCTACAATTGTTAGCAACCTGGTCATTTTGCAAGAGAATGCAATCAACCAAGAAATTTTCAAATGAATCAATTCCAGAATCAACAACCAGGAGGTCAGCATCAATATCAACAAAATCAACCAAGAGGTCAGCAGCATTACCAACAAAATCAGCCAAGATTCAACAACAAAAACAGTCAAATGAACAAATTTAACAACAACAACTTCAATCCCAACAACAATTACAACCCCAACTTCAACAACTTTCAGCCTCAAATGAATAATCAACAACAAAGTATGCAACAGATTCAAGGTTTTCAAATGAATAACAATCAAAACCTTCAAGCAGCTCAAAATGTTCCAAACAACACTGTTCCAGCAAATCAAAATCAAATCAGAAATCAAGGAAATGTGGCAGTGACTACACAGCATGAAGGAAATTTTGATTGGAGCAATCATGAAGAGGACATTGCAGATGATATCAGGAAAGCAAATGTGGCATTCATGGCCATAATTGAAAAAAAAAAGAAGGATCATCATCTCAGGTACACTCTGCTCCTACAGTTGATTTAAATGAACTTATCATTGAATTGAAAACAAAAGTAGGGAAGCTGGAAAGTGAGTGTTTTAGAAAACAAAGTATTATCAATGAGTATGAGGCAAGTGAGATGATCAGTGATGAAAAGATTAAAAGCCTTGAAGATGATTGCATGATCATTTACAGAACTCAAACCGGATACACCACTGAGATTGATGGATTAAAGAAGATGTTGGTTGAAGAAAAGGTGCAAAACACAAGACTGAAGGTTGAAACTGAATTTCTGAAGAATTTGGTCTCAACAGGAAACATATGCGGTATACTGAACCAGGTGAAGGAACAAGACAAATATAAAACAGTTCCACTCCATTCAACAACAACTTTATGCCAAAAGTTGACAAAGAGAAAAGAGATGCATACTTGCAACAATTCAGAGATGTCTTTCAAGACAAGGAAGAATTTGTTGATTTGTACAAATAGGTAGAAGTGAATGAAGAAGGAGAGTTTGTGATTAAGAAAGAAGTAAAAGAGGATAAGTCAATTGGAGTTCAAGTCTCTAAGGATGACTTTGATTCAGTTGAGTTGGATCAAGATGATTTGAGTGATCAAATTACTGAAAAGGAAAGCAAAGCTGCTGAAAGAGGAAGAAAATATAAGAAACCTGAATCTGTTGATAAACTTCCAAAGTATCCACCAGTCCCACCAAGATTGAAGAAACAGAATGATAAAATGAAAAGAGAACATGTTTCCCTTGATATTTGTGAAAGGAGGAAGATAAACTACAATGCTGTATTGAGTAAGATGAAGCAGAACAACAAAAAGAAGAAGGTGACTGAAAAGTTGATACAGAAAATTTTATCCCAGTTTATCCAATCTTTTCTAGTCATGAGGTGTTGGATGTTGGAGAAGTGGAAACTATGGAAGAGTATGAGAAAAGACAGTCAAGGGCTAGAGAAAACAGTGATGAAGAACCTATGATTATGGAGAAAATTGTCTTTGTCAAAAGCAAACTTGAAAGACAAGACATCAAGATTGAGGAATTTGTTCCTTTTTCAATTGATTTTGATGGTTTAAAGAATCAGAAGACTCTAGGAGTCAAGACACCTAAGCCAAGTGAAAATAACAAGAAACCAAAAGAACATGAAATATTCAAAGGCAAGGTTTGGTGCAAAAGGTGTGATGAATATGGTCACCACACAGATTCATGTGATGAAAGATTCAAATTCAAACCATTTCATGTACCAGATGGAACAAAGTATGGACAAGACTTTGTCCTGTACAAACAGAAGTATAATGAATATCTGGGAAAAGGAAAGGTGTGTGGAAATGAAAACATGAACAGAGAAGAAAAGAAATCTGAAAATGAGACAAAGATTGAGAAGAAAATGACTGAACTAGCAAGAAGAAGTAAATCTCCTAAGAAGCATGAGAAATTGACCAAAAAGAACTATCAGTCTGTGAGAATCAAACAAGATACTCAATCAGTCAAATCTGATGGTTCTCAAGGATCATCAAGCAGTGAGAAGACAAGAAGAAAAGATGCACATTCTAGAAATAAACCAACAGAACTCACTGGTGATGAGAAGTTTCTATTAAGACATGGATATGAACCACATGGTTTCCTGTGGAAACCTAAGACTGAGAGTAAGGTTGAGCAAGTTGCTGATGTGAGAGACTACTCTAAGAAGAAGGACTATGTGATAAAGGAGTATGCCACTAACTCAACTGAATACCAGTGTCCAACCTCACTTGTTAAAACTCCAAGAGAGTGTGGTTATGAAACTGATCATTCAGACAACTTAGAATTGACTCATGAAGATCCTAAACCAACAACACTCACTTACCAAGCTGTGTCTGAAATTGAATCTGATGAGCTGCAAGTTAATAAGGCTTGCACTTCATCACTCAACTAATCAAATTTTCTTTGTATGTGCAGGAACAGTCCACTCCTCTAAATGACATATGGTATATGGATAGTGGTTGTTTTAGGCACATGACTTGTGACAAGAGATCTCTTGTCAATTATGAAGAAAAGTATGAAGGTCCAGTAGCTTTTGGGAGTGATGAGAATGGTGGAAAGATTGTTGGAAAAGGAATCTTAACAAATGGGAAAGTCTCACTTGATAATGTATTTCATGTTGAAGGTCTTCAGTAGAATCTGCTGAGTATATCACAAATGTGTGATAAGGGTTACAAAGTCAGTTTTGATGATTCACATTGTTTCATTTTAAAACCTAAGTTTGTAATTCCACCTGAAATGATTATGATGATGGCACCAAGAAATGGTAACTTGTATGAATTGAATATGAAAGAAGCTATTTCAAGAGGAGGTGCATGTTTTGTTTCCAAAGCCACTGAAAATGAGTCAAAATTGTGGCATAGGAAACTGTGTCATGTGAACTTGAAGAACATGAATAGACTTGTCAAAGATGAGCATGTCATAGGCTTACCTACAAGAGAATTCAAGTTGGAAGATCATTGTGATTCATGTAAAAAGGGAAAACAACACAAATCTACTCATAAGCCAAAGCTCATCAACTCAATTGATCAAGTACTTGAATTACTTCACATGGATCTCTTTGGTCCTGTGAGTGTACCAAGTATTGGGAAGAAAAGATATTGTCTAGTGATCGTTGATGACTATTCAAGATACACTTGGGTTTATTTCCTAAGTACCAAGGATGAGACTGCAGAGTTGATTAAAGGTTGTGTAACAATGATTGAGAACAAGTTGAATAAGACAGTCAAGATGATGAGAAGTGACAATGGCACTGAGTTCAAGAATGGAGTTATGCAAGAATTCTGTGAAGCAAAAGGAACACAGCAACAATTCTCAGCTCCTAGAACTCCTGAACAAAATGGTGTAGCAGAAAGAAGAAACAGAACCTTGATTGAAGCTGCAAGAACCATGTTAGCAGATGCTAAGCTGCCTGTCACTTTTTGGGCTGAAGCTATAAATACAGCCTGCTATGTTCAAAATAGGATACTTGTCAACAAAAGGCATAACAAAACTCCATATGAAATATTTCACAACAGAAAGCCTTACATTAAGTTTTTCAAGCCCTTTGGATGCAAATGTTTCCTACTGAACACAAGAAACTATTTGAACAAGTTTCAAACAAAGTCCCTGGATTGTTTCTTTGTTGGATATTCTACATACTCAAAAGCCTACAGAGTTTATGTGAAAGATCACTTGAGTGTTATAGAATCATTTGACATCATCTTTAATGAGAATCAATTCAATACAGTTGATGAGAAGTTAATAAGGTCTTTCAAGATTTATCCTGAAGACTTTGATGAATCTTTCTATAAGACCAGTGAATTTGAAGAGAAAAAGAAGAAGTCATTGGACTTGAAAAAATTATGGAAGAATGTTGCTGAAAAGGAAAAGGAATATACTTTTGTGAAGAACTCCTCATGTGATATTGGTGAACCTAATCAAGAAAACAATCACAATGTTGAACATGATCATACTAAGAACAATCAAGACAATCAAGATGCATAGGATGATCAAATTCAGAATGAGGGTGACACAAGCAACCAAGCAAGTGAAGAAGAGGCTGCATCTACAGCAAGATTTCAAGATCTATTTCAAAGATTGAACTTAGAAAACAATGGTGCATCTACTTTAAGACAACATCATGATGAAGCACCAGAATTTCATGATGCAGAGACTGATTTGATCATTGAGGTACCAGAACTCAATGAGTCAAATCTTGACACAACTGTGTCTACAGATTTGATTGTTCAAACTCCTTATGTGGAAAAGAATCATCCTTCAGAAAACATCATTGGTGATTTGCATGAAAGAGTTACAAGAAGTCATTCCGAAATTGCAAACATTTGTCTTTACTCTTGTTTTCTATCCCAAATAGAACCAAAGAACATAGCACAAGCATTAAAAGATAATAGTTGGGTGGAAGCAATGCAAGAGGAATTGGCACAATTTAGAGACCTGCATGTGTGGGATCTTGTTGATAAGCCATTTGACAGATATGCAATTGGAACCAAATGGGTGTTCAGAAACAAAAGGGATGAAAGGGGTTTGGCGATTAAGAATAAAGCTAGACTTGTAGCACTGGGATGTCTTCAAGAAGAAGGAATAGACTTTGAGGAAGTCTTTGCACCAGTTGCAAGACTTGAAGCTATCAGGAATTTTCTTGCATATGCTGCCTCAAAGAACATTAAAGTGTTCCAGCTTGATGTTAAGTCTGCATTTCTAAACGGAAAGATTGATGAAGAGGTGTATGTTGCTCAACCTCCAGGTTTTAAGGATCCAATGTATCCAAACATGGTGTATAAGTTAAACAAAGCCCTTTGTGGATTGCATCAGGCTTCTAGAGCATGGTATGATGAGCTGTCAAATCATCTTCTTGAACATGGTTTCAAAAGAGGAGCCATTGACAAGACACTCTTCTACAAAAGAAATGGATCAGACTTGCTTCTGGTACAAGTGTATGTGGATGACATCATCTTTGGTTCTACAAATGAACAAATGTGTATAGAGTTTGAAGGGGTAATGAAGTCCAAATACAGCATGAGTTCTATGGGAGAAATGAACTTCTTTCTAGGATTGCAAGTTCAACAGAAGGCTGAGGGGATTTTCATTCATCAAAGCAAATATATGCAGGACATCTTGAACAAGTTCAACTGTCAAGAGTACAAGACTGCTTCAACTCCAATGGACACCAAAGAAAAGATGATTGCAGATGAAAAGGGGGAGCCTATAGATGAACATGAATATAGAGCCAAAATTGGATCTCTGATGTATCTGACTGCAACAAGACCAGATATCATGTTTGTTGTATGTGTGTGTGCAAGATTCCAATCAAGTCCAAAAGTCTCCCACATGAATGCTGTTAAAAGAATATTCAGATATTTGAAGGGAAGACCAGACTTAGGGATTTGGTATCCAAAGAACCAAGCTTTTGATCTGGTTGCATATACAGACAGTGATTATAATGGCTGCAACATGAGCAGAAAGTCAACCTCAGGAGGATGTCAATTTTTGGGTGAAAGGCTAGTGTCATGGCAATGTAAAAAGCAGACTACAGTCTTAATCTCTACTGCAGAAGCTGAATATGTTGCTGCATCTGCCTGCTGTGCACAAGTTCTATGGATTCAAAATCAGATGCTGGACTATGGTTTGAATTTCTTGAACACCCCTATTCTTATTGACAATAATGCTGCATATTTTACTGTTAAAAATCCAGTTCAACATTCCAAAACTAAGCATATTGAAATCAGACATCATTTCATCAGAGACTGCAGTGAAAAAGGTTTGATTAAAATGCAAAGGGTTGATACAAGTGACAATTTGGCTGACCTATTCACCAAACCGCTTGATAGAACCAGGTTCAACTTTCTTCTGAAATCCCTGGGAATGATCAACTCTGATGAAATCTGATTAAGGATGTGTGCCTGGTTGTGTGTCTCTCTGTGCTAACTGATTATTTTGACAGAGGTTACACCTTATGAATGTTGATTGAATGTGTTTTGAATATGTTTCAACTGAATGTTGATTGATTATGTTTTGAATATGTTTCAACTGAATGTTGATTGATTATGTTTTGAATATGTCACTGTTCTGAAGTTAACTGATAGGTGCTTAAGTAAATATCTGTGCAATTTGTTTGAAATTGATGATAATTCTTGACTATCAAGTTAACTGATCTGATGTTATGATAAGTAGTTTGATTTATTTGGGTGAAATTGAATGCTTGTCTGATGTCATGAGTAATCACATGTTTATGGTTACTTGAATAAGTTCTTTATCTGATCTTCTGATGTTGTTAAGATAGGATAGACATTGAATATTAGTACAGTCTGTTTTTCCTTGATGATGTTAAGAATGATTAAGATTTGATTATGTGATGCAACTGTTTATGTCAAAATGTGTTTTATGTCAAAATTAAGTGATTCAATGAATTTTATAATTAATTTTGCATAAATACTTTATTTTGGTCAAAACATGAGCAAGTTGATTAATGGTGAAGAGATATGATAAGATTATTCAGTTCAAGCTTTAAAGAAGCTTAATAGAAGGATTTTTAAAGAGAAGTCTCAAATAGTTGTTCTTGCTGAAAACTATGTCATTTGCCCAGTTGGAAGGACATGCACTCGTGTATGTTTGGTCCTTAAATCTCTACAGATTCAAAGGATAGCCATTGACCTGAAAACTGAATGCATTTGGGGCAATTATAACTTGTATCTTATTCCTTCACTTAAAACTATGTCAAGAGCTCTAACTTTGAAAGGACATATATTCACATGTATGTTTGGTCCTGTTGACCACTTTTGATCAAACAGGATAGCCATTTACCTGACAATGAAGAGATATTGGGGTGATTGAAAATTAAACTGTGTTTATTGGGAAATGATAGTACATTGACTACTTAGCTGATCATATGGAATTAATAGGCTAAAAAGACCTTAGTATAGTCATTAACATGTATGGTTGCTTTCCCATGATGATGTAAAATCTTAGGTGATATAAACATAATGAAAATGCTAATCTTTATGTGGAGATACATGGTTGTCTGTGCATGTCTCAAGATAAATCTCTTCGAATGATAGGCAGAAAAGTGATTACCCAGTCATACACGAGCCTGTTGTTATTTGGTCAACCAAAATGAAACATCTTTAAATATGACAAGGAACATACTTTAAGAAAATTTGAAAAAATATCAAAAACAAGGGGAAGAATGAATAAATCAACCAAAGGTTGATAAGTGTTTTAAATATTTTATCAAACAAGAGGGTTACAACAAGAACTACAAAGATGTTGGCAAAATCTGTCTCATCTTGAATGAAAGGCATGTTGCTAACTGTAAGTCCAACGTTCAACCTCTATATATGTTTGAATCTAAAAATACAAAAATACAATAAGTTCTGTCATACAAAAACTATTTTTGACCAAATACAGGAGGTTGGAGTCAAATTGGGGTGATCTGGGGAAAGCCAAATAAGCTTTGAGAAGAGATATGAGGCATCATAGCACAGTGTTGACCATTAATGCATTATGCTTTAAATGAAACTAATTCATATCACAATAGAGATGAAATTCATGCTAAGTTTATACCTGCTGTTAACCTATCTATGTTGTCATAATAATGCTGAGAGTGAAGTATTGAGATAGCTACTTAGTCAATATGATCCCATTCTTGAGATCTTTTTAGAAAATGGAAGAAACTGTTTTGAAGAGAAATATAACTGAAATTTGATCTCTAAATGCACCATTTGCTCTTAAACTATGATCTGAAAAGAAAAAAAATATTTTTACAAAGTGGTTTAAGTCAAAAAGTGTTGCATTTTGCCTAAAATAGGTTGAATGTGTAAGTTCGGGTAAGGTTTGATTCCTTATAACCTTCCCGGGCACAAACTGTTTGAATATGTATTTTCGGGTAAGGTTTAATGAGTTACAACCTTTCCGGGTACAAAACAGTTAATTATGTGTGAATATGTTGTTTCGGGTAAGGTTTGATATATTTCAAACTTTCCGAGTAAGCTTAGTCATTTTTGACTAACTTTATGATTTTCGAGCATGCTTTGAAGTGTTTACACTTTCCGGGTAGAGTACACAGTTGTACTTATTTCCCGAGCAAGATTGAAGTCTTGAGATGATTATGTGTTGTTATAGCTAGCTTTTAACTAGAAATTCTTATTTCGAGCAAGCTATGAATGTTATATTCTGATTGTTATTCCAAGCAAACTTTGTGAACTTAAGTTAGTACACCGAGTAAGCTTTGTAATTTGAGTGAATATGTTGATAGGAAAGGTTTGTTAATCTTTCCGGGCACGCTTAGATATTACTATTTAAGTTTGTCAATTTTTCGGGTATGGTTCAACATGTTGAAATCCCTCGGGTAAGGGAATACCTGATGATTGAATGTGTTTATCCTAGCAAGCTTAGTGCTAACATAGGATTTTCGGGCAAGCTCTATGAAATTTTAGACTATAGCACACTTAATGTTTATGTGTTTTAATTTCATTCCGCGCATGCTATGTGATATGTGTGTTTATGATTTATTTGAAATTACAAGTGTTTTCTGGTAAACTTTGTTTTCCGGGCACACTTTATATTTCGGGCACACTTTTGTTCCCTCAATATACTTGGTAATTTCAAAACTTAACTTTCCGAGTACACTGTCTGCTAGAATTCTTTTTCCGGACACACTTTGTACTATATGAAGGTTATTCAGGTATACTCTGCATTAGAAAGGTGTTCGGGCACACTATTCTCTTGAATGGTTGCTCGAGCACACTATGTTTTCAAGTATGCTTGAGTGAATATGGTATTTAGTATGATGAAATTGATTATGATTTTTATTAGGGTTTTTGCTAGATAAGTTTTAATTTGAAATTGAGAAATCTATATGGGTGTCTTAATTGATTCCTAGTAAGGATGTTTATTTGATGATTATACTTGATTATTTGCCTTGTGATTAATTTCTCAAGAAATCTAGTATTTCGGGTAAGCTTTCTTCATTATGTCTTAACTTTGAATTATTTTGCTTGATCGAGCAAGGTTTATAAATAGACGAATTCGGGCAAACTTTGTATATTCTAAAATGAAAATTTTCCAAGCAAAGTTTGACCGAGTAAGGTTTGTAAGTGGAAGTATACCGAGTAGACTTTGGATATATTAATCTTTCGAGTAAGGTCTTATGAACTTAAATGAAATTAAATGTTTTTAATATATCAAGTGGATAATGTTACTGGTTGACAGCTAATAATTCACAAAAGGACAAAGAGCATTTAAAACCCACTTTCAAAAGGTATATAAGAGGGAGTTAGGCAAATTTTTCAACATTATTTCCCTCTCTCTCCTTCCACTGCAAATCCTTACTCCCAAAGAAACCCAAAACGACTTATCACATTCTATTATTCCTAACCCTAACTTTTATCAGCCCACTAATTCCGACTAGGTTATCAATTTGTCGAAGAACAGGTTTATGAAGATTTCTTTCTTTCTTCTTCATTTTTATAACTTCAAATTATCTAAAGTACTGAACTTTATGACTAATTTCACTTTGAATATGTTTGTTTATGTGTTTCAGATATGGCAGAAGAAGAACAGCCAAAGTATTTCTTTGGAAAGAAACATAATATGTGTGCACTTCTGCAAGTCACACCTAACAATGAGCCTGTGGCACCAATGATCAGATGGATAGCTCGATCAAATGTCAACTTTGCTCTTACTGAAAATCCTGTAATCTACAGAAATCACTCACTTGATTTCTGGAGATCAGCAGAACTTGTAGAAGACATCAATGGGAAAAGAATTGAAGCATTTGTTGCTGGTCAGGAAATACATGTGACAGAAGGGATGATTAGAAGATAATTGAGGTTAAATGATGATGATCATAACCATATAGACTTCAAAACTGCACACCTGATGAGAATATTTGAAGAAACAATGGGTTATCAGGGAACTGTGCATGATGGACAGTTTCAAAAGGGGATGTTTCCAATGATGTACAGATTCCTAATTCATCATGTGATACAGGGGTTTGCTCCTAGAAAAGGATCATGGACTTTGATGAGTCATGATCTAGCAAATGCCACTGTAGGGATTATGTATGATCTGCCGTTTAATTTTTCAAAAATGATCTTTAATGGTCTGGTATCAAACTTGAACAAGGCTGATAAGGATAGATTTTTGCAGTATCCAAGGTTCTTACAGATAATATTCAACAAAGAATTGCAAGATCTACCAACCATTGGTATCACCCACCTACTCCAAAACCCTGACACTTACAAAAGAATTAAGAATCCAGGGGTGGCCAACCGATTCAATACTGATGTACCATTTGAGATTCTACCATGGCTTCTAGACCATGAATTGGCTGTAATGCCTGTGCCTGAGTTAAGCTCAGAGGAGGAAGGAGGAGATGATGATGAGAGTAATGATAATAGAAGTTCTGATGATGAAAATAATGGAGATGATGGAGAAGAAGGAGGAGCTGGGATAGCTATGATTGAACAACATATTCCTACACCACCACAATCACCACCACAAACTCCACCACATCAAATTACTCACACACCACCTCAAACCTTAACCTTTAGCCAACCTGAAACATCAACCCACACATCACCAACCCCACAAACACCACCAACAAATAGCCCAATTCAAATTGAACCAATTATTTCTAGCCCACCTCATATACAATCACCACAACCATCTACCTTCCAAACTCACACCACAGAACAACCTGATTATGAACAATTATTCACAACACCACCTACATCACCACATACTAAAACTGACCTTCTGACCCTAATGAAAGAAAATGATGAGTTAAGAAGAAGGAATGAGGAAGTAACACAGGAGAATGTGATCCTGTTAGAGAAGTTGGTGCAGACAAACTTGAGAAGACCTCAGCTGCCCCAAAACAGGTGGAGAATGAATATATGCCAACTGTCTCAGGTGTAGAAGGTGAGAATGTGAATGCATTGAATATGATTATGAATGTGTATGGAGATGGAGAGGAGAGCAGTGATGAGAGGAGAACTGAGGAAGATACTAATTCCTTAGCTACTGATGTACTGACTGATGTCACTGATCCACAAACTGAAGAATTCATTGATGAAAATGCTGCTACTGAGGAACTTATATACACTGAACCAGAAACTGACCAAGAAGAAAGTTCCAAGAGGGTAGAGCATGATTCAGAATTGGAAGCCCTTGAAAATGAAATTGATGACTTTCTTTCTAATAGTGAAGAAGACTTAAAGAAGAGGATGGAAAAGGGAAAGGCCAAAGTTACAGAAGAAAAGTCTCTTATGGCATATCCTGAAAAGGATGTTTTATTCAGAGATGATGCTGATGCTGTTGCCTTAAAAGAACAAGAAAGAATTATCAAAGAGTCTATGGAAAGGGAGAAAATAGCCCAATCCTTAACTCATGAAGAAATGGCAGAGCAGGAGATATTGATCAATGAAGCCAATGTAGCAAAAGAAATACTTGAAGATGTGGTTGATCAAGAGGTTATAAAAGAATTGATTAAGATGAGCAGAGTTGAGGAAGCAGACAACTCTTTGGCCTTGGTAGTCAGCATGTTTCAACCCCAAAGTCAAACAACTGAAACTACTGAACCAGCCAATTTGAATACTGGTCTGATTCCTGAAGAGGAAATTGGTGAGTCAATTGCCTCTATGGCTGCCAAGAAATGGGCTGAATAGGTGAGAGAGGATCTGAGGAAGAACCCTACTGACAGCTGGTCAGAAAGGGTGAAAGTACCTGAAACTCATAAACCAGAAACTCTTCAACAAAAGAGAGAGAGAGACTTTCTAAACTTCATGAAGAATTTTCTGAGAAAGTCAACAGATTTGCCAAGATATATCAGAGAAGAAAAAGAGCAGCTGAACAAACTGAACAAGAAAAGACTGCTAAGAGGTGCAAGTGGGATGAGAAAAATAAGTATTTTGTTGAGACCCCTGATGATGAAGCAAGTCCCATAAGGGCAACACCTTTGCAAACTCTAAGACCTGATGAACATGTGCAAGGTGTCCCTGATGTACCAACTAGAGATGAACCAGATCATCCAGCTCCTGATGAACCAAAGATAGATGCTATGAATGAGCTGACTGAAGAAGAGAATGACTCTGAGGACTCTGATGATGACAATGATGATAACCCTGAGAATGAGGAAGGGAAAGTTGGTACAGCTGCTAATGTTATGTCCCCACAAGTTGAAATGACTGATGTACACAGGGCAAACATTGAGCTGAGTATGTTGGAAGCCAAAAGGCTTATGGAACAAAAGAGTAGAGATGCCAAGAAATACAGAGATTATCTAAGAAGGCACAACTTCTCTGAAAAATATTTGTCTCATTTCACTTTTGATCAACTCCAAGATCTCTATAATAGTGAAAGAGAAGAAGTGATTAAAAGCTGTAAGAGAAAATGAAGAACTTGAAAAGATGGAGAAATTGAAAGAAAAATTTGGAGGCATGTGTGGTTATTTATTGTAAAGGGGTATGAAGCCTGAAACTGTAGAGAATTTATCAAGAGAATCAGTGGCGGACCAATATAACAGGCTGAAAAGAAAAGAAAAATCAAAAAGGGTCCAAGCTGAGAGCTCTAAGCAGACTGAAACAACTGATGAAACCCCAACTAAGAAAAGAAGAATTCAGACTATAAGGGAGAAAGAAAAAGAACAAGTCAAATATGTTGAAATCCCTATTCCTCAAGAAGATATGCAACCTGAGCTTGAAGATGAACCATTTCTGCCTTGGGAAAATGAAGAAATGATAAACATCCTGAGAAACATAATGATAAATAAGAGAGGAATGACTGAAGCAGACTTCAATGTCTTGGAGAAAGAGGATTTAAAGACTCTTTTCTACCTTCAAAAGGCTGAGTGGGAAAAAGCATTAAGAGAAAGAGAGAACCCAAGATACTACGCTGATGGTAGGTTTGTACCTGCTGGTTTGGCAAGAACTCCTGGAATGGTAAAGATGTTAAGAGAACTTAAAGCTGCAGGACATGATATTGTTGAATTAGCTAATCTTCCTACTGAGATGGTGGAAGCTGTGTATGTAAAAGTCTTCAACTTGGGACCTCAAAAGCCCAAGAAGTCCATTCCTTTTAGACCTCCAATTCACAGAAGATTTCCAAGAGATGGAAGAAGTCAAGGAGGAAGAGGTGAATCAAGCAGTTCAGCACAACAAAGAACAAGACCACAATCTGATGTGGATCTACCAAGAGAACTGTACTATGATTCTGTCACTGATTCCCTCAAGGTGATTATGGAGAGCAGAATATTAAGAGAGATTGTGGTTAGAAGTGACTTCCGTGAGTTTAATGAAGAACAGTTGAGAAGGATGGCCACACTCCATTTGAATGACTACAGAAACAGGAACAGATCTGCAGGTAGACAAATGAATGATCTATCAAAGTACCTGCATGAAGAAGCTGATAAAGGATTCCAATTTTTAAAAGAAAAGAAGAGCTGGAGATTGATTCAGTCTCACAAATCAAGAAGGATTTCAAAGTTGAGAAGAATGGACATAGCCGAGAGAGACTATCAAATGAATGTCCGAGATCAGAATCCATTAACCAACATGAATGCTTGCATAAGTATGAGAAGAAGGATGAGACACCCCAACTACACAGTACAGAAGAATGGCATAATTGCTGAGATTGAATACAAAGAGAATGCCAATCACTTCTTACTGAGAAACTCAGATGGAAAGATATTGGAGATCATCAAGGAAGATGAAGATTTGACATATCTGCACAGTGAAGATCTCATGGATATAAGGGACTTGGCCTTACCAGAAAGTCACATTCATTACCAAGCCCTTAATATCTTCAAGATGAAAGCTGCTTCAGAACTAATCAACAAAAGACAAGCCGTTCATGATGCAAGAAGAAGATAAGATTAATAGAATAGGCTTTGTTTTGTAATGTCTTCGGACAACTTTCTGATTATATAATTTTGTTAATGTTATTTGAATATTCAATTTTGATTTTTGATTTGATGTGTATTTTTGCTGAGTGTAAGTAACCATATAAATGTTTTGGGTCAGCTGAGGTGTTCCAATCTAGGGGGGAGATTGTTGGGTCAAGAAATTGACCTAAGGGGGAGTCAAAGATTTGACCTAAATGAAGTACATGGAAGATTGGAATCTTCTCAACCTCCTCTGAATTCGCTAAGTAATGGATCCGAGCACACCTTAGACATCCAAGCAAGGTTTTACTTAGCCGGGTACGATATTTTGCCTACCGGGCAAGGTTTACTTCAAGTAGTCTTCTTAAGTGGATATCCGAGCATGGTTTGCAAATTAGTGTATTGCCGGGTAAGGTACACTAGTTTATGTAAATCCGGGCAAGGTTCACTTTATCAAGCAAGTCTGTTCTTCAGAACCAAGTATTTTACTCCTCCGAGTAAGGTTTGGTTAACCAAGTCCAAGAAGCCAATAAATTGGAAGACCGGGCAAGGTATTCATTAATAAGTATGGTCCAAGTATGCTTGATGATCTCAAGGAGTATCTCTAAGTAATATCGGGCAAGGTTCAACTCAAGCAAGGAACAGTACTCCCGAGTACACTTTGCTAATAAGTTATTTTATAGCAAAGAGCTGAAATGGATCATTGAAGAACAAGGTTGCTCGTAAGGAGTTGTCGGGCAAAGTCTGGCAAAGTCAAGAAGACTGAAGTCTACTCGGTGAGTATTTTACTTGGTAAAATACTCTTCAAGTAAAGTCTACCCGGAAACTGATCCTGAGCACACTTCTATGTTACCAAGTTATGAATGATGGCCGAGCATACTCGGAAAGACAAGATTGGTGCAAAGCCTACCCGGAAGACTTGTTTTACACTTAGTTTATCTTGAATATGTATGATTGTATTTAGGGTTTCTAGAAGGAATGACAGCTGTCCTAGGCTGGCAGGCCTATAAATAGAATGTTTAGGGCACGCCGCCAAAGAGAGAGACGGACAGGCAGAGAGAGATAAGCCTTTACACTTTTCGGATAAGAAAGAATATTTCTTGAAAGTGACGTCTGCCCTAGGATTCCTAGAAAACCCTAAATCAATTATCCTTTTGTATGATGAATGTTGTATAAATGGAAATCTTTTTAGTGAATCCTGAGTGTGCTTTCTACCTTTGATTATTCATTGCAACCGTATGTTTGTTATTGATTTCGCCCTTAACAAACGGATATCTTTCTAAATATAGCAACACGTCATTAACTCTCTTGTCAACGCATTAATCTGTGTGAGTTATAACATGATTAAGTAAGATCCAGCTGAAATCTAGGGACACGACACTTATCCATCATGTGATACATGGATTTTCCCCAAGGAAGGGATCCTGGACCTTGATGAGTCATGATTTGGCAAATGCCACGGTTGGAATTATGTATGATCTACCCTTCAACTTTTCAAAGATGATATTTGAAGGATTGGTAGGAAACTTGAAAAAGGCCGAGAAGAACAAATTCTTACAATATCCAAGGTTCCTACAGATAATCTTTAATAGTGAATTACAAGATTTACCCACTGTTGGCATTACACACCTACTGCAAAATCCTGACACATACAGAAGAATCAGAAATCCAGGTGTTTCTAATATGTATAACTCAAATGTCCCATTTGAGATCTTGCCATGGTTGTTGGACCATGACTTGAATGTGATGCCAGTGCCTGAGTTAAGCTCAGAGGAGGAAGGAGGAGATGATGTTGAAGATGATGATGATGGTTCTGATGATGATATTGATGGAGATGAAAGAGGGGCTGGAGGAGCCATCATTGCTGGTGCACCTGATCAGGGAGAGCAACTTGAGCAACCAGAACAACCTATTCCAACACCACCACAATCACCACCACACATTGACCAACTCATTATACCATAACCACCACAAACTCCACCACATCAAACCACTCAATCCTCACCTCAAACCCTAACCATAAGCCAACCAGAAACATCAACACATACATCCCCAACACCACAAACACCACCAACATATAGCCCAACTCACACAGATCCATTCATTCTAAGCCCACCTCATACACAATCACCACCACTATCCATATTTCAAACCCACACCACAAACCAAGAACAGTCTGAATATGAACAATTCACTGCATCACCACCTACAACACCACCCACTGACACTGACCTGTTGACATTGTTAAAAGAAAATGCTGAACTGAAGAGAAGGAATGAAGAGGTGACAGAGGAGAATGTGATGTTGTTAGAGAAGTTGGTACAAGAAAATTTGAAAATTCAAGCCCTGGAGCAGGAGGTTGAGAAGACCTCAGTTGCCCCAAAACAGGGGGAGAATGAAAATATGCCAACTGTCTCTGGTGTAAACGTTGCTGAAACTGTAACAGTTGTGGAGACTGGAGACAGTTTAAAATTGATTATGAATGTTTATAATGATGGAGAGGTGAGTAGTGAGGAGAGGAGAGCTGAGGACGATGAGTATGATGGTGATAGATCAGATGTTGGAGAACAGGACTATGATTACAATGATGAAATAGTAAATATGGAGAGGGATGAAGAGAATATAGAGACAGAGGATAGGGTTGAAAAGATAAATGTTGAGGATAATGTAGCTGCTACTGATATAGCTACTAATGTGCTAACTAAAACTCAAACTGATGAAATTATTCAAGGGAATACTGCTGCTGAGGAGCCCTTCACTCAAAATGAACAACCAGAAAGCTCCAAGAGGGCAGAGTATGACCCTGAGTTAGAAGCACTTGAGAAGGAGATTGATGACTATAGACAATCTGATGAAGATGAGGAAGAAAGGCCTAAAAGGATGGATAAAGGCAAAGAAAATGTTACAGAAGAAGAGCCTGTTAAGGCATATCTAGAAAAGGATGTACTGTTTAGAGATGATGCTATTGCTGCTGCTGCCTTGAGAGAACAAGAAAATATTATTAGAGAGACAATGGAAAGGGAGAAACTGGCTCAATCCTTGACTCCAGAAGAACTGGCAGAGCAAGAAATCTTGATCAATCAAGCCAATATTGCAAAAGAAATCATTGATGATGTGATTGATCAAGAAGCAATTGAAACATTGATTATGATGAACAGAGCTGAGGAAGCTGACAATTCCTTAGCTATGGTGGTCAGCATGTTTCAATCATAGAATAAACAAGAAAGAAAGTCCTCAGAAGCTGCTGAAGCTGCCAACTTGAATACTGACATGATAGTTGAAGAAGAAATTGGTGAGTCTATTGCTTCTATGGCTTCCAAGAAATGGGCAGAGCAAGTGAAAGAAGATTTGAAGAAGAACCCAACTGACAGCTGGTCTGAAAGGGTGAATATAACTCAACCTCATGAAACACTTCAACAGAAAAGAGAAAGACTTTCAAAACTACATGAGGAATTTGCCGAGAAAGTCAATAGGTTTGCCAAGACCTACATGAGGAGAAAAAGATCATCTGAGCAGACTGAGCATGAAAGATCTACTAAGAGAGGAAAGTGGGATAACAAGAATAAATACTTTGTTGAAACTCCAGATGATGATCCTAGTCCTATAAGGGCTGTCCCACTACAAACCTTGCAACCAGGTGAAAGGGTTCAAGGTGTTCCTGATGTACCAGTTAGAACTGAACAATATCCAGATCATCCACCCTCATATGAACCAAAGATAGATGCAGTCAATGTATCAACTGAAGAGGATGATGAAACTGATGATTCTGATGAAAACAATGATGATCAAGGGAAAGGAGGTGAAGTTGTAAATGTTGAATCTCCACAAGTTGAAATGACAGATGAGCAGAGAGCCAACATTGAGTTGAGCATGAGAGAAGCTAAAAGGGGTCATCCATTAGTTGTAAAGTTGAGAAGATATGGCATAAGTTTTGAAACTTTGGCTGATCTTGATGATGATCAGTTGCAAAAGAGACTTGATAAGGAAAGAGATGACCTCAAGAAAAATATGGAAGAAAAGAACAGGGCAAGCCAGAAATTCAGAGAATATCTCAGAAGGCACAATTATTTAGAAAAAGATCTGACTCACTTCAATTTTGATCAACTTCAAGATCTGTATAACAGTGAAAGAGAAAAAGTGATTGAGAAGTGTGTAAGAGAAATTGAGAAACTTGAGAAGATGGAAACTTTGAAGAAAAAGTATGGAGGTATGTGTGGATATTTACTGGAGAGAGGCTTGAAGCCTGAAATTGTTGAGAACCTATCTAGAGAATCCATGTTGGATCAGTACAACAAACTGAAAAGAAAAGAAAAACTGAAGAGGGTCCAAACTGAGAGCTCTACCAAACAGTCTGAACCAACTGATGAACCCCAAGCAAAGAAAAGAAGAATTCAGACCATGAGGGAGAAATTAAAAGAACAGGTCAGATCAGTTGAAACTCCTACCCCACAAGAAGTGAAGCCTAAACCTGAAGATGAACCCATTGTTCCTTGGGAGAATGAAGAGATGATAAATATTCTGAGGAACATAATGATCAATCAAAGGGGAATGAGTGAAGCAGACTTTAATGTCTTGGAAAAGGAGGATTTAAAGAACCTTTTCTATATTCAAAAGGCAGAGTGGGAAAAAGCTCTAAGGGAAGGAGAAAACCCTAGAAGCTTTGTAGATGGAAAGTTTGTACCTGCTGGTCTGTCAGACAGACCTGGTATGGCAAAGATGCTGCTTGATCTTAAGGAACTAGTAGGACTAGACGTTGTTGATCTTGCCAACCTTCCACCGGAAATGGTAGAGGCCATCTACATTAAATTTTTCAACTTAAGGCCTGGAAAACCAAAGAAGTTTATCCCCTTTAGGCCTCCAATCTCAAGAAGACAACCACAGGGAGGAAGAGGTGAATCTAGTAGATCTTCACAACAAAGAACAATAAGACCACAATATGATGTGGATCTTCCAAGAGAACTCTACTATGATTCTGTCACTGAATCTTTGAAGGTGATTACGGAAAGTAGACAATTGAGAGAAATTGTTGTTAGAAGTGACTTCCGTGAATTTAATGAAGAACAACTGGAAAGGATGGCCACTCTTAACCTGTATGATTACAGAAACAGAAACAGGTTAGAAGGAAGGCAGATGAATGAATTATCAAATTTTTGAAAGATGAAGCCAACAAAGGATTCAAGTTCTTAAAGGAAAAGAGAAGCTGGAGATTGATTCAACTTCACAGGTCAAAGAGGACAGAAAAATTGAAAAGAATGGACATTGTTGAAAGAGACTTTATGATGAATGTCAGAGATGTGAATCCATTTTCAAATATTAATACATGCATAAGTCTTGGAAGAAGAATGATCCGCCCCAACTACACAGTACAAAAGAATGGCATTATAGCTGAGATTGAGTACAAAGAAAATGCTTATCATTATGTACTGAGAAACTCAGATAGAAAGATACTGGGGATTATCAAGAAAGATGAAGACTTGACTTACTTGCATAGTGAGGACCTGATGGATATAAGGGATTTGGTCATACAAGAAAGTCATACTCATTACCGAATCCTTAATATCTTCAAAATGAAAGCTGCATCTGAGATAATTAATAGAAAACAAGCCGCCCATGATGCAAGAAAGAGACAAGACTAATAGAATAGGCTTTGTGATGTAATGTCTTCGGACAGCTTTTGAATATGTAATTTGTTTATGTTATTTGATTATGTAATTTGACTTTTAATTTGATGTGTATTTTTGACTAAGTGTAAGTAACCTTAGAATTGTTTTGGCTCAGCTGAGGTGTTCCAATCTAGGGGGGAGATTGTTGAGTCAAAGATTTGACCAAAATGAAGTATATGGAAGATTGGAATCTTCTCAACCTCCTCATAATTCTCTAAGTATGGATCCGGGCACACCTTAGACCTCTGAGCAAGCTTTTACTTAGCCGGGTACGATATTTTGTCTATCGGGCAAGGTTATCTTCAAGTAGTCTTCCTTAGTGGATATCCGAGCAGGGTTTGCAAATTAGTGCATTGCCGAGCAAGGTTCACTAGTTTATGTAAATCCGGGCAATGTTCACTTTATCAAGCAAGTATGTTCTTCAAATCCAAGTAAAGTTCACTCCCGAGTAAGCTTTTGGCTAACCAAGTCCATAAAGCCAAGTGATTGGAAGACCGGGTAATGTATTCATTAATAATAGTGGTCCGAACAAGCTTGGTGTATAAATGGAATATCTCCAAGTAACATCGGGCAAGGTTCAACTCAAGCAAGGAACAGTACTCCCGAGTACACTTTGCTAATAAGTTATTTTATAGCAAGGAGTTGAAATGGATCATTGAAGAACAACGTTGCTCGTAAGGGTTTGTCGGGCAAAGTCAAGAAGACTGGAGTCTACCAGGTGAGTATTTTACTTGGTAAAATACTCTTCAAGTAAAGTCTACCCGGAAACTGATCCCGAGCACACTTCTATGTTACCAAGTCCTGAAGGATGGCAGAGTACACAGCGTACTCGGAAAATGAAGATTGATGCAAAGCCTACCCGGAAGACTTGTTTTACACTTCGAATATTTTCTGATTATGTAATTTGAATATGTATTTACGTTTGGGGTTTCTAGAAGGAATGACAGCTGTCCTAGGGTGGCAGGCCTAGAAATAGAATGTTTTAGGGCACGCCGCCTAAGGAAGAAGAGAGGCCTAAGAACAGACACACACACAACACACGGAAAAAGGAATTTATTAAGAGAGAATATTGTGTGTGACGACTGTCTTAGTACGGATAAACCTTCAAGAAACCCTAAATCGATTATCCACTATGTATGATTGATATTATATAAATGGAAATCTTTTGAGTGAATCTTGTTTGTGTTATCTATCATTGAATACGTATTAAGCAACCGTATGTTTGTTATTGATTCCGCCTTTAACAAACGGATATCTTTCTAAATATAGCAACCCGTCATTAACTCCCTTGTCAACACATTAATCTGTGTGAGTTATGACATGATTAAGTAAGATCCAGCTGAAATCGAGGGACCTGACATAATGAGTAGTCACAAAGGTATTATTGTTGGTTTCACAAAGGTTTTGAAAAAGAGATTTTAGATTCAACGTTATTCACCAGCTTTGTGCTGACGTATTTTCCCACCTATGTTATAGGGAAACAAGAAAGGTTAGAAAATACAAGCAAGAAGGAATAAAAGATTGGAGTTATAGTCATTAGATGCTTTCTGATGGCTCAGATATTTTATTTGAAAATATTACAAAGAGTTATGTTTTCTAAAGAAATGTATTTGAAACATTGAACGGGTATTATGACCCGAGAGTTTAATAAGTTTTCAATATAATAATATTTTATTAAAGACTTCCTCTGAAATAATCCGCAACTCTGATGTATTTACAAAACATGTACCAACTTGTGGTCACACGCCTAGACCCTAAAGTGGGGTGTGACAATTAATCACCATGTTGTCGGGGAACAGCAAACTCCTTATTGGTTGGTACGTCGGTGGAAGATAGCACGAACTTCGAGTAAACGATGGCACGGAAAACGAGGATTTGGGTACGCTTTTCGAGGTGGATCGAGGGTCAGGTTCTCGGGGTTTAGTGAGATGCTAGAGAGATATATGTATGTGTGTTTTGGTGTGCTTGGAATGAAATCCCGTGGCTGCTATTTATAGACAAAACCTGGAAGCCCATCGCGGTACGCGATGGCCTCTTAAGCACCCGTCGCGTATCGCGACGTAGCCCAGGCCAGTCGCCATATAGGTTTGCCACGTGTCTCCACGTGTTGACATGTGGCGGACGACGTGCCACGTGTGGCCACGTGTCGGGACACGTGGCGGGAGGTGTGCCACGTGTGGATACGTGGCAGATCTTGTGCCAGAGGTGTTAGGCCACGTCATCGCGATACACGATGACGTTGGTTCAACAGTGATCGCGTATCGCTGTTGACTCCTTCTAGAAACTTTTGACCAAGCCCTTCGCGGTACGCGATGGGCTTGTCCTTTGTCCCGTTGCGTATCGCGATAGGACAAGAAAACAGAAGTTTCATTTTTAAACCTTGGAGTTTGGAATTTGGCAAAATTGATCCCTTGACTTTGGAAGTTTGACATTTTGAACTCGAAATTTTCACGATGTTACATACTAAAATATATTACTTGAAAACTGCAGAAACATGCTCTTGCAACATGCACAAGTTGCTACCTTATTTTTCTTAGAGATGCTAACTTAATATTTCATCTTATCTAGTATAACAACTTAACACACCAGTAGTTTACCTTACCTATTACAAAATTACTCTAGGTTAAAAGCTTTAACAATAGTAAAATACCAAGGGTTTGCAGCTGAATTGTTTCGTAACCTATGAACATAACGATTAATACTAACAAACACGAATCATATCATGTGTATACATGACCGATTCAATGAATGTGGAAGCCTAAATTGAAACAAGATTTATGGCATTTTCATGACAATTGTTAAGAAAACAAAGTTTGCTTATTACAAGTTTTGAACTCATAACATATACTTTAGTAACAACCAAGCTTACTATCACGCCAATACATTACTTTGAGGTTACTTTACTCATTATAATATATTTATATATAATGTTTTTTTGGACTTGGAGGCCTTAATTATATGTACGCCTAAAGCTTTAACTTGTTTTCAATATCCCACGAGACACCCCTGAATGTATACAATACATTACACATTCTATTCTACTTTTCCTTAAAACTTGCAACTTTTAAGTTAATTTTAGTATATACTCTTTAAATTTAATTAGAAATCGCGAACAATATCATGGATCATATGTATAGTATAAATTAACATGGTAAAGTTAAAATACAAAGGAAGACAAAAATGAAAAGTGTGAGGATTTGTGTCCAAAAAAAACTCCTTAACAATAAATTCAAAAAAAATAATAAAAAAAAAATCATAACTCGATATATAAATAAAAAACGAAAAAAAAAATAAAACTAAAATGTTTCCGCCACCATTCATTTTCAAAAACAATATATAAAAAAATAAAAAAAATTGACGAAAAGACACAACGCCGAGATCAAAGACACAATAACAAAAATGAACAAAAGGGCACAATTATAACTAAAAAAGACACAATAGATCGCAAAATAAAACACAATACCGAACAAAATATAGCACAATGTTGAGTAATATAACACATTATAAAAAAAAAGACACATTGTCAAGAAAAAAGACACAATCAATAACGAAAATAAACACAAAACACAATGATAACCAAAAAGACATAACGACTTTTTTCACTTACCTTTGTGGTTTTTTATAAGAACGAGAAAGACAGTGAAAATATTTTTGTGTTTTTACTTTTTTCGTTTTTTTATTAAATTTTGAGTTATGATTTTTTTATTTATTTATTTATAATTATTTAACGGTTTTTTATGTAAATTATTCTCATCATTCTCATTTATATTTCTCTTTGTAAAATAACTTGACCCTATATTAACAATGACCTATTTAAAAGTTAAAACACAATACATAACCAATAAACTTTGACATGTATTCGAATCAAAATTAGAATTGTTCCCTTGAACTTTCATGTTTAAGTGATCTTTAATGTAGTCAAGAAAATATATATTACTCTCTATTGGGTCAAATTTCTTTTCCTTTACCAAACTTTATATATTACTCTCTATTGGGTCAAATTTCTTTTCCTTTACCAAACTTTATCTTGTTCCCATTTAGAGGTGTACAAAATACTTGGTTTCGCAGCTGACCTAGAACCGATTCCTACCCGAACCCGATTCGCGGGCATGACCTGATATTGGGTTTCTCCACAGACTTGTACACAGAATCGGACCTGACCCGGACCCGCCGGAACCGGTTTCACATTTACCCAGTCAAAACCCGACCCGACCTACCCTAAACTCGAAAAACCCTAGAAAACTCGATCAAAACCCAGTCAAATGCCCGACTTACCCGAAACTGGTTCATATCCGACCCAGTTTTGACTTTTGTTGACCCTACCCAGATTCCGTTACTTTCCTGTTCCTAATTAAAAATCCCTGTTTTATGCACCTCTATGAGTCTATTACCATTTTCTATTTTCAAATTTAGGCATTGGAGAATGGAGATGAAACGATATGCAAAGCCCAACAATATATGGGCTTTCGAAAATTCATCTTTAAGCCTTTAATAACTTCTATAGAAACTAGAAAGTATGGATTTTTAGATAGCCCATATTTTTTTTTTCCGAATTAGCTTAAAAGAGTGAGCATGGAATTCGTCTTTTGGCCACCACCAGGCAACGAGAACAGTCGTCCAAGCATTCCTTTTGTTAGGTTTTACGTACGCTTTTAAACTTGTTCGAAAAAAATCGAGTCAACTTGTTAAGGCAAAACTGAGTTGAGTTGTATATGTGTTGAGTGCGAATGAACTCAATAGCTTTCAACAAAGAGATTTTGAGCCGAATGAATCGGTATGTACAGTCCCAGCTTAAGCCTAAGTTGTATACATAGGTAGTTAGAGGATATATACGCTTCATCTTAAGAATACAAATGTTACTTAGGTAGTTAGGTTGTTAACTTCCAAATCTTGCCTAACACCCTAACCGCAGATGTTATAGATCCCAATCTCTCAACTCAGCCCATGGTGCAGCGGCAGAGCTATGTTATAAACTTAGTTTGGTGTCACGTGACATCGATAAATACCCTTTATGCGTGATTACTATATTAAAAAATATAGTCACAATCTATTTCCTAAAGATATACTCATTGAACACATTTTTATAATTATATATATGTTTTATAAATTTTAATGTTTGATATAATTTAATAATTTCTTATCATACGAATAATGATAACTACAAGAAAACATACAAAGTAAATATCAAAATACTTGGAATTAAATAAACCTTAATAAATAAGGAAATGTTAAGAATTAAGATATTTTAAATGTTTGGCTGATTCCAAGCCGAAGGCAACTTCAAATAAATTAAGAAAATGAAAGTCTTTTTTTTTTCTTGAATGGCTGTGTTAAGTTATAAACAATCAATAGGGACTGAACCAGAATACATAACAAAATTAATTAACAAAGACAAAAAAAAAATAAAAAGACAACCACCAAACAAACCACAAGATACAAAAAACCAGCTTGAGCAAAAAAAAAAAGACCTCCTTTATCCAGAGCAGCCAGCGGATTTGATTCCCACATTTCACTTTGGATCTATGATTTATCCAATTGAAAGTTGTTAACTTGATTTCGTCAAAAGCTCTTTCACCCGTTCTTTGCCGTCCTTTGAACGCTTGATTATTTCGGGTTTTTCATAGTCATCGTCACGATGTGTACACAACGGCAAGCCGTACTAACATTTTTCTTTAAGATGTTGTTAAGAAATATAGCCTTTGTTATCATAATTTTACTAAATAACCCAAATAGCTAGTTTTATCTATATACTATATATAATATATGAGACAAGAGTAGATTAAGACACTTAAATTTTAATAATGTATAAAGAGAAAATTCCAAAAGTGGTCCAAATATAAAGAGAGAAACTCTTTTAACCCAAATTATTAAAAGATGCCATGAAAGTCCCCACGAAAACCATTTGAGGCGACACCTTTGGAATTGTGCCGATGGATTTACCATTCAATAACATGTTGTCATGTGTCTAAGTATTGGCAAGACCCATCAACTTTGAATTAAAATCCATTGGATCCGTAAAGTTCAAGCCTAAAACTGTCTTGTTCAAAGTAATACTCTCGATTTGAAGGTGATTTTATCGAACTAGTTGGAATTTGAAAAGGTTAGACAAGTGGTCCGATGCCTTTGAGATGAATTTAAATGTTTCAAAGTTTTACCTTTAATATAATAATATTATAATTAATTTTTACTTATATTTAGATTTTATTTTATAACTTTTAAAATATAAAGTTTTATAAAATTTAGAATATACCATTGAGACATGCTTAATTTTTATCCATGTATTATTCAAAACTGATTCGGGTTAAGTTTTTATTGAATGTTTCGATATAAATTTGACTCGGCTTGGTTTTGAATAAAATTTAATATCGGCACATTAATAAAAATAATTTTGTCTTAACGATATATTCAAAAAAAAATTTAATTATATATTTTAAAAGTTTTAAAGAAGACTAAATATAAGTAAAATTAATTATAATAATATAATATTAAGATAACATAATTTTCAAAATTTTGTTCAAAAACGACGGATTTTTAGGAAAGTTGCCGGAGCCGACAGGTTTTGTTCAAAAGTTGTCTGAGTCGACGTATTTGGAACGCGTGGCTAGTTTTGAGTGGCTCTAACAAAATTAGTCGGTTAAGACGGATTTGACTCAAAATTAGTCGCCAATGTTCTATATATTGCACTAATTTTGACGTTATTTTACTAATCTCGTGAAAATAACGTTAAAAGTGGTGGAAAGTTAATCAGGCATCATGTGCTGGCGTTGATAGCCGAAATACAAGGGTACATGCACAAATCGGTCGGTGTCCCAATGGTTGAGTGTTATGTGTCTTATGTCCAAGGCTTGATGCAAAACTACTATCGAGCCGGGGTCTCACCGGAAGCAGCCTCTCTATTCCTATGGGGTAGAGATAATGCTGTCTACATCTTACCCTCCTCAGACCCTACCATAATTTTGCTATTGGTGGGATATACTGAGTACGATAATGATGATATGCACTCTTGATCTCTTTTTTTTTTTGAACGGCGCTTTTATCGTGGTAAGCCATCAAGTCTGCTAATCATCAATACTCTTGATCCCTTAGATGAAGTTTCAGTCGCCCACTAACGCTTTATAGATTTGAACCTAAGAGGCTAGGACCTCCTAGGAGGAAATCCTTGAGGGGGAAAACTCCCTAATCACCGGATCAAAGGCTTGATGGCGGTGTACTCTGGATCTTAAGATATATATATTATTAAAATGTTTAGTGGGCCGACTCACCAAAATTTATTACGATACACTAGGATATCGAAACACGTAACACGAGTAAAAATATTATGCGCTCACCAATGGAAAACAAGTTCAAGGAAAGAGACCGTGACATCTGGTGTTTAGTGTAACATCTCCAAAATTTTGGTCCAAATTTGACAATTTATTAAAGTTAAAGGATCAAAATTATTCTCTAAAATAAGTAATGAGAAAAAAAATTAAATAAAGAAAATAAAATTATTTTTATAAAGGAAATAAAATATTCCATAAAGAAAGTCATCTTATGTTAAGAATAAGGAAATTAAACCCCATCCCACATGAAAAGTGGTAAAGAAATGGAAGCTCTTTATAAGGAAAAGATTTTCCATAGTAATATTCTTTTATGCCTAGCATGCACCCAGTTCGCACCCGACGCGCACGGGCTCGGGCTCGGGCGAAGGGCGATGGACGCAATGTGGCGCTTTGATGGCGCACTTCGCACGCTCGCATCGCCGAGAGCCGCCTTAGTATTTTTGGATAACGAGATTTAGACCTAGACGTGACAAGCTATAAAAGACAAGGGACCAAAAGTGAAAATGATATTTAGGGACCCATCGCGATACGCGATGAGTCCAAGGACACGGCCATCGCGTACCGCGATGGTCCGTGATGACTCAGGGACACGTGTCACACTCTGGTGACACGTGGCAGCATGTGACACTCCGAAAATCAAGTCATTTTCCGTACATTCCTTAAACATGATTTCGTTACGTTAATTCCCGAATGAGTGTAATTTTTATGTTTAATCACAACGAGTCTAGCATAGGCTTACATATGCACGATACATTGCATGTAAGTAATTTATTTTTAATTAAACCACTCGAACTTTCGGATTTTATCCGACGGATACAACGATGGTGATAAAATACTTGAATCCAGAAAAGTATAAACAAAAGAAATAGATAATTAAAAAAATATGCATTCACGTATTCGTATACAGGATTTAAAAATATTAATGTGTCAGACTACATGCGTTACATTAAAAGTACTATGCCTCGTAAGTGAAAAGCGTGTGCGCGTGTGTGTATATATATTTATATTCTAGTGTATATATGAGTGTTTATTATTGCGCAAAAAGTATATGTGAGCAAAAGTAAAAACGGATTTGAATGTTGAATGATCATGACAATTCCGTTGCCAAAATGGATGTGAACAGAGTAATAATATAACCAAGTTTGTTTATTATTTATGCATGTTGACAAATAAATATAACATAACAAAGTGTTGTATAGTAATAATAGTATGACATGGAATGCTTGATGTCATTGCATTATATAGTTCTGAAATTAAGTTTATAGTTATAAGGTGTGGGACTTACCATCACCAACTTGTAACATACACAACTACACGCTCATCCATGTATTATACACGTACACAATATAACTAACAGTTAAAAACAAAGATTTACATCTCAACACAATCTTCATCATGTCACCATCACACTATTTTCTCACTCCATCGGCTGAACAAACCCAAATGTATTTTCTTTCAACAAATTTACAAACAAACATCCATACCTTATACATATTTAAATTCAAGAAACCTAACACCCCTATAGTACCATCATCAACATTAGGTGGGAGTCAAAGATGCATGCATTATCCACCATCATCACAAAATCTCATTTTCACCAAACCACCCAAACTCTCGTCCCTTGATGTCGGATGAAGACACACACATCCATACTTTCTTTGATTTTCCTTATCATGCACTCAGCCAACACTCACATCCAATCTTTCATTGAATTATATTTTGTAGATCGTGCATGAGCTTTTATATTTAAGAAACTGTTAGATGTAAAATGTTTACACCACAAAATTTCCATGCACTCTTTCTCTCTCTGGATTGTAACCGACCACCGAAGGCACCCGAACACCCCTTCCCTTGGTTTCCGGCAGCAGCTATACCACAACAAAACACCCTCCCACTGCAACTCACCACACCAAACCACCGCCACTACTACCTCCTTCTCTCTGTACGCTCACTCTCTCTTCGGCTCTACAGCACACACGTACACATACACCGCTGCTCTCCGTTTCGCTCGACATCTCATCACCACCGTAACATCATCCCCACTGCTACCGGTCTAACACCCGATTGTGGCATCGAACCCAACCCGAGACACCGTTACGTACGGTCCACTATTAGACCCGAACCCGGACAGAAATATTCTTCGGTCTCTTACCGTAATCCGAGGATCCCAGGACCATTAGCGGTTTTTAATCTAAAGAAACGACTAGGAACGTGAAGTTGGCGGGCTGAGCATTTGGAAGTGGGAACTAGCTCAAGTCTTCTTGTTTCATCATCCTAAATGAACCCGAATCTTAGAGCATTGTGAGCTAATTGTTTTTAAAATGATCTTTACATGGTTATAAAGAGCGTTTATGTTAGCTCTAGCACCCAACAATCTACACACTAACTAATATGTTTAATGTTGCTAAACTTATGCTTAAACTTGATAAATATGAGTTTGGTTAAGGATTTGAAAATGGTTATAAAACTTGAGTTAAAAACATGTTAAAGATGGTCATGGTGTTTGCATACTAGTTAAAAGGGTTCTCTTGATATAAATGGTGATTATGAAAGATAATACTTAGATTGTATTTTCAAAGTACAAAATGGATTTTTGTATAAATTGTTTATATACAAATATTTATTTGAAAGATAGAAAATGTACTTGTAAAATATTAAAGTTTGGATGTGAAAGGATATAAACAAGTAAAACACTAGTTGTTTGTTTAATAAAGCGGTTATTTGGTAACTTTAAGTACAAATAGTCTTGTTAAAGAAAAAGCATCTAAACGAGTACACTCGACTTTTAATAGAAAAACAAACGTATTTTTATAGCCAAAGCGTGCTTTGCAATTTTAAATAAACAAAAGTTTTACAAACTTTTATGTTGAGATTGCGGTTATGAAGTTTTATAAAGCCTAAATATGGATTTGAATAAAGCTATAAATTTATAGTTGAGAAAGACGACACGTATATTGTTAACGGCAATGAAGAAACGGTATATAAAGGTGGTTTGGATATTTATGAACGAAAAATATAGTTACATTATATTTTACTAAAACATTTGCCATTAGTTAAGGATACAATACTTAGAAATAAATATATAACCCTAAAGTATATTTATTTATTACTCGATGAAACGAATAAGTTATCTCTAAATGAAAACAAATTACAATAATTATATTCTTAATAACTATATAAGTATATAAATATTTGTATGGAAAAAGAAAACAAAAACTTATGAACAACGTTTCATCCACAACTAACATGAGAAAGGTTAATAAACGAAACGCTCGGTTGGTGAAAGCGACCGACAACTTGAACGAAATGTTCGGTTGGTGAAAGCGACCGACACCTTAAACGAAACGATCGGTTGGTGAAAGCAACCGACACAATAAACGAAACGTTTGGTTGGTGAAAGCAACCGACACCTTAAACGAAACGATCGGTTGGTGAAAGCAACCGACACAATAAACGAAACGCCCGGTTGGTAAAAACAACCGGTACAAATAACTAAACTACTAGTTGGGTGAAAACGACTAGCATAAACCAGACTTGCGAGTCAATAACGAACTAACTGACCTTACGCGTTTAGGACGTGTGAAGGCGGCGAACTTTGACTTATCTGAAAATTGCTAGCGAACGACCACTGAACTCACGAGATGAGTTTCACTACCCCTTTTTTATGGTTTTTACTGTTTTATTTATCCAGTGGTGGAAAACATACACAACTGCTTTATATACGATAACTAGAAAAAAAACACATAATCCTTATGCGAACATGAGTTGAACTATGTAGTGCTATAAGTCCCTTGCTTGCATACTATAACCATTAGCTAACGGAGTTAGCCACAGGAATATACGAATAGTACTATTGACGTTGACATTTCCCCCTACTGTTAGGTTAGTCGCGCTAACCTCCGATATTGCATCGAAACAGGGTGCGTATATCCAATCTGTGAGATTTGAACAGGGCAAAATGGATATAAGTCGTGGTTTGGTTATAGGCTCAGGGTTCGTCATATTATTTTGTAGATTTAGCTAGTCTACGGAGGATCATCGTATTTGTTTCAACATATTATCGTATATTTATTTGTGAACTGATTTAACGTTTTATGAATAACGTGATTTCATATCGAGTATCAAAACTTGTGAACTCACCAACCATTGTGTTGACTTTTTAAACGTATGTTTTTCAGGGAATTAACAACACATAAAAGGAATCATGAAAACGGGACCTCAATGCATAATTAGGATACCATTTTGGATGATTTTGCTTGTATAACCCTATCGATGTTTGGGGTCATATACGAGAAATCTTCTAATTATTTTCAACGAACTTTGTTTGAAAATAAGTTATGATTTGTAAACGATTTTCAATACTATTGGTATCCTAATACATGAATGTTGGCGATAATCATATGCTTATGGTATACATGACGTCACTTGCCCGCGCTTCCGTTTTGGCGGGGTGTGACAGATTGGTATCAGAGCCATTGGTTATAGCGAAATAGAAGGTCCAGTCTATAACTGGTGACTCAAATAAATGTTTTCAGTGCATGCATACACATTTGGACAATGTATATATTACTTTATTTGGATAATGTTGTCACATAGATTTCGTCCTCGTCATCCACTCACATTGTTTTTCGTGATACTACAACCATTAGTCTCCTAATCGCCACCATTTTATGAGTTGTGACGCGCTAGCATTAAAAATCGCATCAACCTCCCATCCCGATAACCATTGGGACTCGCACCCGAGTGGTGACTTGATACGTATTCTTAACTACAGAGGAGTCGGGATGACTCGGTAACCTCAATGTACCTTTATGGAATGAGCACCAGTAACTCCAGTGATGGGAGTGCCGAATTGTTATATTGCTACCGTAATGTACGACTCACGAGTTTGCGATTCATAGCTTGCAAATCGGGTATACACCCATATGGTGCGTCTAGAATATGTGTAGGAGTTTATCACACGAGGAAGCTGCGTGTCAATTTCTATCTGAATTCTTACGCGATAACATAGAGGCTAACATTCGTGACGCGGAGTAAACTCGGGTGAATAAAAGACTATTCATTATTCATGCTAGACCATTCATGTAACATCCTATCTTGAGCACGCCTATGGATGGAGTTTTTCAAATCATTTCTTTCCACATAACTTCGGTCCATGATTGTTAAAAAAAAAATCTTTTATTGTTCATGACAAAGATTTAGCATTCGATAATGCAACTAAATGGACACTTCGGTTCCCTTACAATAAGCTCGAACATGGAAGACGCTTGGATGACCATACAAAGGATTATAATAGTGTCTCCTTACAATTAAGAAACATAAATTTTACATTCATAAGGATATATAGTTTCTTCACGATTAAGAAACGTAACATTCTATATACAAGGAATATAGTTAAAACATTGTTTCTCTATGATTAAGAAACATAAGATTTTACATTCAAAGCTAGCAGTCAATGAATGTTTCTTCTTGAAGAAGAAACAGATTATAGATGTTTCTTCATGAAGAACAAACTCAACATATGATTTGAAAATAAACAAAAAGACTATAGGTCTAAATATTTTATTCAAACGAATGATCAATCAAGGTTTAAAGCTATCAAAACCAGACTAAGGGTCTGTAGCCGGATCAAAAGACGATCCGGATATTTATACAACCCTATTTTTATAATAGGTCAATCATCAATCAATCATTCACAGTCAAGGTTTCAAACGAGATCACCATATCATTCAGATCAGACATTCAACAGATGAATACGTAAATCTTTTTAATCAGTCAAAACATATTTATACTCGATAAGATGAACGGGTGTTTGTCTTAACGAGTCAATCAATGTCTACATGAGATTTTGTGATCAGTAAAACGTTATAATACAAAGTAGAGAATAAAATCAACTCAGACCGAATACGCATGTGTATGGATCCAAACATAACTGTTAAAGCTCAATCAATCAATCAAAGGCAATGAAGAGCTTAAACGGTCATGACCAGTTCTCTGTTCAGGGCCGTTAGGCTCGGAGAATACCGTTATGTGTGTAGGGCAGTGGTACATATACCGAAAGTAGAAATGATTCCGCTGAGCTTGTCAAGAAAACTATATTTGTATTATAATCGTCATTCAAAATGTTTTATTGAGTCATACGTGTTCACCAGCATATAGCTGACGTATTTTCCCCACATTTCAGGGAAACATATTAGCACGGGTAGCAAGGAACATAGTCATTCATGAAGATAGACGCTCGCAAGGTAGAGATGGCTCAGTTTTTAATTATTAAAATATTATAAACATGATTTATAAATCAAATACTCGGATATTTATTATTCGAGAAGTTTTCAATTAAACTAATATTTTATAACCAAAGTCTTTCGCTAAAATAAACTGCAACTATGATGTATTTACAAAACATGTACCAACTATTAGTCATACGCCTAGGCCCTAAGCCGGAGTGTGATATCTAGGAACATAAATTGGTTGGTTGTGAATACACACAAACCACATGTATCTTGCTTGTTTACTTTATTAAAGTAAAAGTCATTCATTACACAAAGACAAAAGATTCGTGAAAAGCCCCACCTCTAAAGATAGAGATAGAAGAAGCGTGACAAGAATACTTGAATTCAAAGCTTCATTTCATTTTCATCACAAAATATTCTTTTCAATTTAAATAAGTTTTCTTAGAAAACCAATGTAAAAAAAATTACTTTCCCAACCCCCCTCTCTCTTTTCAGTCCTTTCTCTTCGAGGGTGTTTATCCCTTCGGATATTTATTTATTTCGTTTATTCGATTTGGTTTTGAATTTGTTTAGTGTTTACCCTAACCGAAAACTTAACCAATTCTAATCAGATATGTGTCAAATGTAACCGAAATCAACCTGTTAAATCGATTTATTTGGGAAACGTAACCTCTCTTTCGTTTTCTACCTACCCCGGTTTTGTCTCTCATTTGAACTATCAATGGCCTCGATTTGTACCTACCTTTGATGTGGAATGGGAAAAATCGACGGGAAAATACAACGTAGAGGGCAAAATGGCATTTGGGATTTCATGAGACATAAGTGGGTGGGTTGTGCCGAGTGCTAACGAAGAAGACGAAACACAAAAGAGGCAGTTAGGTACTTAGGTTGCATCATTAGTGACATATTGTCAAAGACAATTAAAGGAAGTGTTGTTTCTCTTCTTTTTTCTATAGTAAAGTTGAAAGAGTAATTTTATAAAAAAAACTAACATAAGTTTTTACTAGGGGTGTGCAAGAAATCCAAAAAACCATTTCGAAACCGAAAAAACCAAAAATTCCAAACCGAAAAAACCGATCAAAACAAAAACCGACGGTTTGGTTTTATGTTTTTGTAAAAACCGAACTAACGGTTCGGTTTTGGTTTTATATGTAAAATAAACCGTAAAACCGAACCGAATTCCTAATTTTTAATTTTAAGTAAATTATAAGAATTTAATAAATATGTAACTCAAATATTTTTGTCAAATATATAATAGTCTATTAGTTAACAATGAACAAAATTATTTATACTTAAATTCATTATTTATTGCTAACTTTTTTTTTCACCCTTAAACTTTTAAGCTCAAATGGCAACATCCAAAAAACCGAAACCGAACTGTAACCCATATGAAAAACCGAAAAATCGAAACCGAACAATTTCAAAACATCCAAAAATCAAGGTTTTGTTTTTTGGTTTGGTTTTAGCGTAAAACCACGCACCACGCACATCACCTGGTTTTTACATAACCCGGTGAACTAAATTTTTTTACATTTAAACAAACATTTGCAAACACAAATGTAATTTCTAAGCAAGTGTAATTTCTAAAGAGTTAGGATCGAAATCAAAATCACATTCCAACCTTATCGCAACATCATCCTCATTAGTCAAACATATTTGTTATGTTAAAATATTAAAGCTAAGACCATGTGTAGTCGTAAAGCTCCACATCCAGGGGTTATGCGCCACGTGGCGCCCAGTCAGAGTTATGGTTATGTACAAAAACAGGCTGTAGTCATAACTCTTCACATCTGTCACACCCGGCCCTGAGCGGCGGAAACAGCCGGGCGCGCGCGAGTGGGGATTGATAATTAAGCACGGGCCATTGCAAACATTCAAAGTAAGATTTTCATTGCGCATGAAATGTTTAATACAAATACGTTACATTGTTTAAAAAATTACATAAAAACATCCAAGTATAAAACTGTAGAAGATTTCCACGCCATATCCCCTTGCGCGGCGGGAACAACCACGCGCATCGAAGGGATAGAACTAAAATCTTCCAAAAAGCTAGTTTTAGATGTTCAGCGTGAGGTGCTCTAAGTGTGACTCCATGCGCTACTTAGTTATCTCCTGAAAGACACGTAAAACATTTGAATCAGTATAAACTGAGTGAGTTCACAAGTTTTAGTAACTTTATAAATCGCATTGCATCATAGTCTTGATAAAAATCATATTGAAACACATTTCTGATTTCATGTCTAAACATATACTTGATAATCCGTATGAAAACATAGATCTGACACATATTTCTGATAAAAGTCGTTCCGCGGGCTACGCGCGATCATTACTGGAAGTGTGCTCGTCCATGCAAAGTGGCGCTGCCACTACGAGCTAAATAATATAATGCCGTCCCGCGGTTTACGCGTGGACATTTCTGAAAAACCGTGCTCGTCTATGCAAAGAGGCGCTGCCCCTACGAGCTAATCAATAATTCCGTCCCGCGGGTTATGCGCGGACGTTGTGCCGGAAAACAAGGCGCTCGTCCATGCAAAGAGGCGCGACCCCTACGAGCGGGCTCAAACCCATAGTACTGCCCCATGACCATACTTAGGCACTCGTCCATGCAAAGAGGTGCGACCCCTACGAGTGGGTGGATCAAACCAGCAGTCCCTACCCTTAGAGTTCCAATGGTAAAGTGATCACTTACTCGAGTTCTAGCGCACATACATCGAAAACCTTAGATAACCGTTCGCATTGCTCATCATGAAATATAATTTAAACACATAATCGCTTGCATAGCTTGTAAGTATACCATGATAAAACATTATTTAAGTACGTGTCCCTCGCCCCGAAAACAGTTTAAAAACAGTGAAAACAGCGAGAATAGGGGCTGTGAGACTCACCTATGGTTCTTGTTAAGGGATTAATCGAGATTCGGGTTTTCTTGGTGTTGGCCTCGGAATTGAAGGTCTAGAATACGATTAAATAACAAGAAGTATATATATTAAGATCAAGAATTAGGAGAATATAAGGGTTGGAAAGCAGATCTCAAGGTTATATTCTCGGCTTACCTAGTAACAGGATCGGAAACGAAAGCAACGGATGCTTGGGAGATGATTAGTGCAAGTTGCAGTTCTTAAGAGAGAAGTTTGAAGTGTGTTTTGGGTGATATTTTAGGTTACATATTTATAGGCAAACTCAAGGGAACACAATCCCTTGCTTTAGGGGATTGTAATCTCTTCATATCTAGGTGTAATGGTGATAAAGTATGGAAATTATTATTATTTATTTAAGAGTGGAGTAGTGGATAAAAGATTTTGATTTGATTTGGACAGGACATGCAGGTCTGTGGTTGGTGGGAGTAGGGTGACTGACAGTTGACTTTTCATGTTACAGTGTGCTTTTTCAGGTACTTTGTCAGTGTACAGTAAAAAGTGGAAAATCTCTGAAACACGCTACCGTTTCTTTTTGGGCGGGAGTAATCTCCTTACAACTGGAGAATAGACTAAGTGTTCTGCGCGTATCACTTTGTGCGCATAGCTTTCTGCGTGAAGGACATTTCTTTGCTGCGGGTAGGTGCGTAACCTTCTCGCAGTCAGGGACATTGAGTTTCATTTGTGGGTTCTCCAGGTGGTCTTGGTATTTCAACATAGTGATCAGTCATGTTGAAGTCAATTCCATCTTGGAGCTTCAGGCAAACTAGCTCTCAATGTTCCCGCCATGCGGGGAGGTTAGTTCCCCTTCCGCACGCGCATAAACGATTTGGGATACACCCGCCTTAGCAACATGCGAGACGGTCAACTCAATAGACAACATTATGGATACATAAAACCAATACACTCGCGCATGGCGCATATAACATATGCCCACGCAGGTTCTTAACATGGTGCGCTTGCGCAGGGCGCATATAACAAATGCACGCGCTGATTAACATAGCGCGCTCGCGCAGGGCGCATATAACAAATGCCCGCGCTGACTAACATGGCGCGCTCGCGCAGGGCGCACATAAAAAATGCACGCGCTGATTAACATAGCGCGCTCGCGCAGGGCGCACATAACAAATGCACGCGCTGATTCTAATATGGCGCGCTCGCGCAAGGCGCATATAACATAATTACCTAATATTTAGGTTGATTTAAGGGATTGGGAATTTACCGGGTGTCACAACATCCAGGGATTATGCGCCACGTGGCGCCCAGTCATTATAATTTTATTTGTTTTTTTTTAAATAATAATTCATTTAAATAAATTAACATAAAATTAAAAATTACATTAAACTTCCAAATAAAAATTACATTAAACTAAATTAAAAAAAAAATACATCAAATTAAAATAAAAAAACATAAATAATGCTAATAAAACTAAAACTCATTTATATTTTTCTAAAATTTTCGCTCGTCGAGTGGCTTTTAGAGATTGGATTATCGGGTCCTCTTCGGATAGCTCGTTTGATAAAATCTCGATGTCATTGTCCATCTCATTCCTTCGAAGTAGGTCGACGGCGTCCAAATTTACTTGAAGTCGTTGGGTTCCAAGTTGGTGTAAATCTTGGAGTCGAGAGTTCATTAGTTGGAATTGGCTTTCCAATTCGGGATTCGAACCCGTTGCCGACGACGAACCGGCCCCTTTCCCCTTTCCTTTGCCTTTGGTTCTTCTACCCCCCGGCCGAGGCATGTCGGTAGTATTCACGGGGTAATTATCGCTTAAGTTGAAGTTTCGAGCGTCGGAAAGGGGCGTGTCTGGATCAACCGAAGATGATGTTTTAGACTTTTTTTTACGCGGACCACCTTCGCCTTGGGCTTCGGCTTCGGCATCCAACACCAAGCCCCATCTTGGGTGAAACCTCAAGAGGTCTTTCCAAATGCCAAAGTAGTTGAAGGTCCCACCGACCTTATGTTGAAACTCAACCAACGCGTTATCCATGAGTTCCGCATCTGAGACACCGCTACTCCTAGTTCGATTCATCTGAGAGAAAACCGTATGGAAAGCCATGCATTTGGTGTTTATGTCGCCCCATTTCGACAGTAACGAATCTTTTTCTCGACGCGAGTCCCCGCCAAGGTTGTGAAACCTCTCTATAATTTTGTGCCAAAATACCCCCGTTTTTTGATAGTTCACTAAAAAAATAAAAACATTACAAGTTTAATGTTTGTTATAAGAAATTTAAAAAATATATATATGCATTTTAAAAACCTACCGCATTTGGCATCTTCCGATATTTGGCACCAAGCACGAGCACATAGTATGCACTCGTCGATACTCCACGATATCACCGTCTTTTTAACCCGAGGTTCGCCGGCGGGCTTCTTTGCGTGTTTTTTCGAACGTCCGTGTTGGCTCGAACCGCCCTCGGGTTGTGTCTCTGGCACGAACTCGACCTCGGGTTGGGTCTCCGGGGCGGGTTGGGAACCCGAACCCGCAAAAATGTTTGTCAATGGGTTTTGGAAACCGGGCACCGCATTTGGCATAGAGTTTTGTATAAGTGCAAAGTACGCGGCCATTTGCGGGTCATACATTTGCGGGACGGGTACGGTTGGCGTCGGGGCGGTAGATTGGTTCTTTGGTTGGCTTGACGGGCATATTGACCGAAACCGAGAATATTTTGGTTGTTGTTTGGAAACATGATGGTAGAAATATTAGTGTAAAAGATATAAATATTTGTGTAAATTGGTAGATTGGAAGGAATGTGTTAAAAAATATGAGTTTGGTTTGTTTATATAGTATAAATATAATTAATTTTTTTTTTAAAACTCCAACGGCTCCATCCAACGGTAACATTTTGATTCTCGTGCCACTCTAGCGTTTTAGATATAACGCGCAAAAAAAAAACTTTAACATAACGCGGGGAGGGGGGGCGGTGTACCCCCTGCGTTTTCATCCAAAACGCTAGGCACAACGTGCCAGTATCCCTGGTCTAACATGCATAGAACGTTAACGTCAAAAGTAGATTAAACTCATTATTTTTTTAGTTTTTCTATGTAAAAAGAAATTAATAACTTAAAACCATGTGGGTTACGTGCAAGGAAAGTTATATTCGATCGTAATACATATGGATGACACATCCATCAGTTACTCCATTATATGTTGTAATATAATTATGTTTAAAAGGAATAAAGAAAAAGTATACTTAAAATGGTCTTTTTTGATAACTTTTTAAAAAAAGGAAGATAAATAAAAAACTTTAACACGTCCTCACTAAAAGTATTTAAAAGAAAGATTATAAAATAAGATCATATCAGTTGTGACATATTGTCGTACTTTATGCCAATTATTACATGCAAAAATGAGCATCTACAATCCGTATAACATATAATAATGTGTTCTTTGGCATACATAAAACTTTCATCATCGAAACCTGAGTTTCTCGATAGAATTATATATCTAGAAATTTTTTAGGATTAAGGTGGAAATATATTTAAATAATACATGTAAAGAAAGAAACGAAACAGGAGCTTCGTTTAAAAATGGTCAAGTGTTAGGTAGCTTCATGGTAATGAAGGTGGTTAATATTTTATGCGGTTTTCAAGGTTGGTCATTTTAATAGTAGATAACAAAATAGCAAAGGCCAACCGATCATATGATACGTTGGTGACTTTTTTAATAAAAGGTTGTGGCAGGATCGATCGTGTCTCTGATAATAGGGGTGTAAACGAGCCGAGTCGAGCCCGAGCTCGACCAGGCTAGAGCTCGGCTCGTTTAACTTATACGGAGCTCAAGTTCGAAATCGGCTCGTTTTGATCTTTATTTATAAAGCTCGAGCTCGGCTCGGGCTCGGCTCGTATAATATTAATTAATTAACTTTTATATATTTATAATTATATTTTTGAATTTATTTTCATGATAACTTTATATATAAAATAATATATGTTATTTAGCTTTTTTATATAAAATTATATATATATATATATATATATATATATATATATATAAAAGATGAGTATCATTTCAGAACTGTTAAATTATTTAAGAACTTGAAGGATTCTTTGAAAACTAACGTTTTTTATAAAAAAAAAAATTTGTATGTTAATGCTTTTTGAGAGTAGTTTTATCATTTTTATATCTATATCTACGATTACAATTTTGAAAATTTGTTTTTATACATATCTATGTTTTGTTTTACACCTATGTAAATTTGTTAATACAAAAATTTTACATATATGTAAACTTGTGATTAATATATGTAATCGAAATTTTTTATATAAAATATGATAAAACTAATCTTAAATAATGTTAATATATAAAAAAAATTAATAAATTGTTTGATTGTTAAGGGTTCATAAGAGTTCTTAACTTTTTTAGAGTTCTTAAATGATACCCACTCTCTCTCTCTCTCTCTCTCTCTATATATATATATATATATATATATATATAAATGACAGGCTTGTTTAGGCTCATGAGCCGGCTCAAGCTCGATAAGTAAAGCTCGGGCTTGGGCTCGTTTATAATTAGTGTATTAGATATAATCTTAATTTCATCTTTACTTCAAATAGTTTTCTTTTGTTTTTGTTTGCTTCATTTTTATCTTAAATTTTCTTAAGTATGTTTTATTTTATTTTATTTTTTATTGTTTAATTTTTTATTTTTTTTTGTTTCAATCTCAAATTTCAAGTGTAAAGTTATTGGGTTTATGTTAAGGTCCACCTTGCAAAAGTTGTTAAGTGATGGACCAACACAAATATATCTTCTTTAAATTTAAGTGTTTGGATTCGGTGGGTAAATATTTTTCGGGGTTAAATCTGTAAATATTTTCAGAGTTCGGTGGTTAAGAGTGTAAAAACGTAAAAAACTCGAGATTTGTTAACCCTATCGCGAGATAGGCTGACCCTATAAATAGGGTCAATCCAAAATATATTTCATTCTTTCACTCTCACTTTCCCCAAACATTCTCTACTTTCTCTCTTTACATCATCCTTCCACTGCCTTCTAACTTCAAATCCTAGGGCAACCAAACAGTTGATTTCTTTGTTATTACACTTGATATATCATCAGAGATGGATCCTTCACCTTTTTTATCCATCTTTCTTGGTGAAATTTAACTTAAATCTTGTTTGTTCTTCAAAAGTTCGTCAAAAATGTTCAAGATCTAAGGGTTCTTTGTATGTTGTTTGGCTATGAAGATGATATATTCCTATCATAGACATCTTAAGGGATATTGGTATTGATTTAATTGAGTTTTTATGACAGTTTGTTCAGTTGATAGATTTTAGGTCTTTTTCGGGCCATTTTGGGTTTAATTGACCCTTGTAAAGAGTTTGGATGTGTGTAAGGACTGCCCAAAAACTCATATCGGGGTTGTATGATACCAGAAAAGGAGTAGATGTAAGATTTGGACATAGTGTGATTTTTTATTCCCGAGAGGCCCGGATCCGTTGTCCAAAATCCTCGCCCTCCCTTTGGGCCAGGCCCTGGGTTGTTTGTTCGAGTCTCGTATGAAGCAACTTGCTTAGTTGCTCTAGGTTGAGCCAAGGGATTTTTATTGTTGTAGGTTTCCTCCTGGGGTAGTGGGTCAGGTCTTCATGTTTTGTTCTTCAGTCGGAATTCAAGTCTCAGTCGATAATCAAACACAAACTAAACGAATAACTCTCGTTTATATTAATTAGATAATATAACTCAAAAAACTGATTAAATCTCTCAACCCCTAACTGGGTTTGACTATTATCAAACCTTAATTCGGTTGCTCGTATATATAATGCTAACTCTAGTTTAACTAACAAAAAACTAATAACCATAACTTGGTTATTAAGTAACTCATTAATTACCCCTTTTAATTCTAGGATTGGGCCCTATTCCCGAGCCAAACAACAATCAAGCCAACACAAATGACGTTCTATTTGACATGGTGTTTTAGATGTCCGAGCCTTTGTTGTTCAATTGAAAAAGAGAAGAAAAAAATAAATAACTACATAAATAAAAATCATGGAAGAAAGCAAATAACAAAAATTGGACACGCTTAACTAGTGGAAGTACGTTTATCAATGGCCCTTACTTTTCTCAAAACCACCATAGACTAATCAGTAGAGTCGAAAGAAAATATTTATTGATTATAGAGCTATAATAAAGGACTGTAATAATATTGTAGCTTTACGTTTCTTGCCATTAAGAAAACACGCCTAGTTAGAGAATGAAATAAAAAAACAAAAATCTTTTCAGAGTGATGATATAGATGTCATGTTTTAATTAAAAATAATTATTTTAAAGTCTTAAATACCTATAACTAGTACAGTACAGGTAAGTAAGGTCGACTTCATAGAAAATCAGTGAAAAGTGCAATTAAAACTCATATTTTATTTATTAATTAACTATGGACAGTTGATGTCAAGCGGTTTAGAAAAAGCTTATTTGTAGGAACACACGATTATAACTTAAAGGTTGTAAACAATTATGAGAAAATGATTTACTTCAGATTCAGGTAATGTGATGACCGACTAATCACGGATTCATAGAAATTGATTGCGCAGTAATTACTAAACCTAACAGTTGGGTTGTGATGACAAATGATATCTTAACCGAATTGTTGACACAACTGAATCCTGGTTTACCCAATTACCAGTTTAATGTATGAAAATCTATTATAAGCAATGATTAACGATTACTGGTTCAATGACATAAGAGCTAACCCTACATGTGATTAACACAACCAGAAAAGTGATGCGAAGTTTGATATTCAAAATCATAAACAGTTTAAACAATTAATTCATAATGTAAAAACAAGATTAAAAGACATTCAATCAAGTCCATACTCATTCAAAACATAGAATCTGATCAAGTTAGTGTACACACAACTCTAGCCTAAAGTGAATACTATGGTTTTAGCCTGACATCGGCATCACGAAAGATTCGCTTATCTGATGAAAGGATGAAAGCATGTGATAATCTGACGAACCGGAGGCTTCGGGATGGTGAAAAATCATCCTAGAGCTTCTCTCTGATTGCTGGAATGAAGGCGCTCCCAAATAGGGGCTCAAAACTGATTATATCAAATTTAGGTTAGTTTTTCTCGTTTGTAGCCCGTTCGTGCGGCGCGAACGGCTTTTAGTCAAGTCCTTCGCGTCGCCCGAAAGACAAATTAGTCGACTCTCCCCTTTTATGCAATTCGCGTAGCACTAACATCTCCACAGATCCCTTCGCGCCACGCGAAGGGGGATCTGATGTATTCTTTTTGTTTTCTTTTTATCTACTGCATAGAGAAACTTGCCGACTATTATGACTCTTCTACATCTTCGTTCCAAGCCCGCAATTCACCCCCGATAAACATCCTTAACGTCATGTGTCCTGAAACACATAAACACACTTGAAGTACCAAAGTTCACAAAATATTTAAACCAAAAGTAAACAATTAATATAATAATATACATGACTTTTACCTGACCATCAAATGACTAACTTTAGGGACCTGGATTCGGCTAAAGTTTCTCCTTAGACCCAAAACACACACCCACACACACGCAAATAATAATACAATAAAAAAAGTTGTCCAATCTTTTACCATGAATTACTAGATAAGCATATTGGATTGATTGTTCAAAATCAGGCCGGTATATCATGTTTACACACTACATACGTGTTTGTTTCAAATAGCTTATTATTCTCAGTCACCTGTGTTTAACTTACCATTACGGTTAAATGTCTGGTGAATAAATCTAGGATTGTAGTTTTATCATTTTCATGTTAATGTAAGCGTTTAACAAATTTAAACTTGACAATCTAATTGTTGATTGCTTAGATTAAATATTATTTTGATATTATGTGTTAAGTTGTATTGAAATTACTACACACCATTGACATATAGATTTGTTGGAAAACAGTCGATGAAAGTCATCACTAACAAGATTTTGTCCGATGAATCACCGACAAATACTTCTAACAATTAAACGTTCACTTTTCCGATGACTACTAATGGACGTTTTTCCAACCTAAGTTTGGTTATCGATATCAATAGTCTTTTAGTAAGTTTCAAAATATAAATAAAACGAAATTATCCAGCAATAAATACAAATAAATATCTAAATTATATTATCATTAAGAGGCGACTTACAAAGTTTAGTTCTTTGTAATTTGGTTATTAAAAGTTTGTCGTCAAAGTCAAGTTCTTTACAGTTGGGCCATAAAATTGTTCTTTCATTTTTGTACTTGGTCAAAGTTTGGTCGCTTTGACCATCACAAGTTTATTATTTTGTACATTAACCATCACAAGTTATTCTTATGTTTGCCAACAAAGTTTCATACATTTACACTTTTGACATAATACTTTTTAACTTAGAAGGATTTTTCTTAGGAATTTTGTCATCACAAATTTGTCTTCAAACTTTTGCCACCAAAGTTTCACATTTTACATTTTAGGCAAAAGACTTTTTATGCTTCGACTTTTGTCCCAAAACTTTTACATTTTTTGTCACATCCCGACTTAGGCCTAGGCGTGTGACCACAAGTTGGTACCTGTTTTATAAATATATCAGAGTTTATGGGTTAATTTTAGCGGAAGATTTTAGGTTGAATATAATATTAATTTACATTGAAAATTTTCTCGGGAATTAAATACCCGAGTATAGGTTTACAAAAGATATGTTTTCATATTACAAGGATTCTATATCAAAAATGGAGCCATCCTGTTCGCGCTTCTATCTTCATTAAGACTCCAATCCTTGTTAATGCTACTTACTCTTAATTACCTGCAAAGGGTTGGAAAAATATGTCAGCTATATGCTGGTGAACACATATGACTCAATAAAACATTTTGAATGACGATTACAATACAAATATAGTTTTCTCTACAATCTCAGCAGAAGCATTTCTACTTCTGGTCTATGTACCACTGCCCTACACACACAATTGTTCCCGAGCCACGTAGCCCTTACCGGGAGACTAGTTATGACCATTAGCCCACGACCACGTAGCCTTAGAATGATTTAGCTGAATGGTTATGTTTGGATCCAGACACATGTGTATTCGGTCTGAGTTGCTTTTATTTTTTACTTTGTATTATAACGTTTTAGAGATCACATATTCTCATGTAAACATTGACAGGCTCGTTAAGACAAACATCCGTTTGTCTCATTGAGTATAAATATGTTTTGACTGATTAAAAGGTTTGCGTATTCACCTGTACCGTCGGTGTTGGAAAACCTTGACTGATTGATGGATTGTAAATGATACTTAACCTATACATAAATAGGTTCGTATGAATGTTTTGAATGATGTTAAGCTATGATTGTAAGCTTAACCTTGAAATCGTTTATCTTTGATTGTGAATGAAAACACTTGTTTTATGTGACGTTTGATATAGCATGCTTTGGCCTAATAGGTTTTATCATGTTGGTAAGTTTCTCCAGGCAAGTAAACGGGTCCCTCGGTTGATTGGGATTTATACGAATTACTTTTCCTTAGGCAAGAAACTTACTACTAGTGATATCCCCCTTCCAGTTACTATATGCCCGTCAAAATATATCTTTTGTTAATCAATACTTCATCATAAAGTAACATTTATGAAAACATGATTGCGAATGATTAAAAAAAAATACGAACAAGGTTAAAGGCCGTAGCCTCGATTGATAATCTAAGTTATAATTCAAATAACTTAAACGTAACTCCTACCATAACTCGGATGCTTAGATTGATAATAAGAAAAAAAAGGCAGGATCTTGATCTACTCGCTTAAATGATTGCTACTTGATTATAACTTCGTTTCTTGCACGAAATACGAGAAAATGGCACGTCGGCTTGTTACGGCAAAGGGGCACGCCTTACGAGGTTAAGTGTGTGTAAAGGAAGGTGTGTTTGGGATGAAATGAGCTCAAACCCGTCACCCCCGTTTATAGGCTAATTCTGGACACCATCGCGGTACGCGATGGGTTTCTTTGGGCCCTATCGCGTACCGCGGCGCCGCAAAAAGACGCCGCCTTATGCGGTGGTGACACGTGGCCTGTCACATTGCGCCACGTGTTGACACGGTGTTGGACACGTGTCCGGTGACTAACCATGCGCGATGGGTTGATTGTTACCCCGTCGCGTACCGCGATGGGACAATATTTTCAGAAATTGCAATTCAGGTCCCTATACTTTCTAAGTTAGTATTTTAGACCTACAACTTTAAGGGTAAAAGACGCGGTGTTACATCCTTCCCACAGTTTGAATAATCTCGTCCTCAAGATTTATTGGAATAGACTGGGATACTTTTTCTTCATTTTTGACTCGAGTTCACACGTATATTCGGGTCCTCGTCTTGAATCCCATTTGACTTTTACGAACTCGAGTCGTTTGTGCTTAAGAAACTTGATCATGCTATCTTCTATTTGAATCGGTTGTTCTACAAACTTGAGCTTCTAGTTGATCTTGACATCTTTTAATGGCATTGCAACGGTTTCGTCGGCTAAACACTTGCGCAAATTGGATACGTGAAACACATCGTGAATACCCTTCATCTCTTCGGGTAACTCTAAGCGGTAAGCAACCGGTCCTATTCGTTCGAGTATCTTGAATGGTCCAACGAATCGTGGACTCAATTTTCCTTTCTTCCCGAATCTTACTACACCTTTCCAAGGAGATACTTTTAATAACACTTTGTCGCCTTCTTTGAATTCTAATGGTTTGCGACGAACGTCCGCATAGCTCTTTTGTCGGTCTCTTGCCGCTTTCAATTGTTCTCGGATTTGTATTATTTGATCGGTGGTTCTTTGAACCATTTCAGGCCCTGACAATTGACCATCACCCGTTTCTGACCAACACACAGGTGTTCTACACTTACGTCCATACAATGCTTCAAATGGTACTGCTTGGATACTCGTATGATAACTGTTGTTGTATGAGAATTCCATCAGCGCGAGATGAGTGTCCCAACTTCTTCCTAAGTCGATAACACAGGCACGAAACATATCTTCTAGGTTTTGAATCGTGCGTTCACTTTGGCCATCAGTTTGGGGATGATAGGCAGTACTTTGGTTTAGTCGAGTCCCCATAGCCTTTTGAAAGCTTGACCAAAAGTTTGAAGTGAATCGACTATCTCTATCAGATATGATGGATAGCGGCACCCCATATAAGGATACTATGTTTTCGACTTATAAATGTGCTAACTTATCCATACTAAACGTTTCTTAAATAGGAATAAAATGAGCAGACTTCGTAACTCTATCTACAATAACCCAGATTGCATCATTTTGGCGTGAAGTTTTAGGTAACTTCATGATGAAATCCATAGTTATCATATCCCATTTCCATATCAGAATTTCGGGTTGTTGTAGCAATCCTAATGGCTTTTGATGTTCAGCTTTCACTTTTGAACATGTTAGGCACTTAGCTACATAAAAGGCAATGTCTTTCTTCATCCCGATCCACCAGTAATCGTCTGTTAGATTGTGATACATTTTGTCACTTCCCGGATTCATCATATACTTTGACTTGTGTGCTTCTTCTAGAATCTTATCTCTTAAACTTCCGATCATCGGTACCCAAATCCTTGTACCGAGTCTAAGTATTTCATCACTTCCTTTAATCAATTGATCGATTGTACCATTCTCTTTTTCATCTTTAATGTTTCCTTCTTCCAATGCCAACTTCTGAGTTTCTTTAATTTGGTTAGCTAAATCGACTTTAAGTTCCAATCTAAGAGCTCGGACTCTCTTTGGCTTCTCATGTTCTTTTCTACTTAAGGCGTCAGCCACTACGTTGGCTTTTCCTTCATGATATACAATCTCACAGTCATAATCATTAAGTATTTCCATCCAACGCCTTTGTCTCATATTCAATTCCTTTTGATCAAATATATGCTTCAGACTTTTGTGATCAGTATATACTGTGAACTTTACACCATACAAGTAATGTCGCCATAACTTCAATGCAAAAACTATAGCGCCTAACTCAAGATCATGTGTGGTGTAATTCTTTTCATGAAATTTCAATTGTCTTGAAGCATAGGCAATTACTTTCTTACCTTGCATTAAAACACTTCCCATCCCCGTGTGCGAAGCATCACAGTAAATGGTAAAGTTTTCTAGTCCATCTGGCAAAGCCAAGATAGGTGCATTGGTTAACTTTTGTTTTAGTGTTTCAAATGCTTCCTCTTGCTTCGGTCCCCATTCAAACTTAATTGCTTTCCTTGTGAGTGAAGTTAATGGGACAGCTATTCGAGAGAAATCTTGAATGAATCTTCGGTAATAACCGGCTAAGTCTAGAAAACTTCGAACTTGAGTCGGTGTCTTGGGTTTCTCCCATTTGGTTATGTCTTCGATCTTTGCTGGGTCTACTTGAATACCCTTTTCATTTATAACATGACCAAGAAATTGTACTTCGGACAACCAAAATCCACACTTGGAGAACTTGGCGTATAATTTTTCATTTCTTAGGGTTTCAAGTATGATCTTAAGATGAACTTGATGATCGTCTTTGGATTTTGAGTAAACAAAGATGTCATCAATGAAAACAATAACAAACTTGTCCAAGTATGGCTTGCAAATCAGATTCATCATGTCCATGAAAGCCGCTGGAGCATTAGTGAGTCCGAAAGGCATCACGGTGAATTCATAATGTCCATATCGGGTTCTAAATGTGGTTTTAGGTATATCTTCCTCTTATACCTTCAATTGATGGTAACCTGATCTTAGGTCAATCTTGGAAAAACAACTTGCTCCTTGGAGTTGATCAAACAAGTCGTTGATTCTAGGTAATGGATACTTGTTCTTAATCGTGACCTTGTTTAGCTCTTGGTAGTCAATACACATCCTCATTGACCCGTCCTTCTTCTTTACAAACAGAATTGGAGCTCCCCACGGTGACGAACTCGGCCGTATGAATCCTTTCTCTAATAATTCATCCAACTGCTTCTTTAATTCCTTCATTTCCATAGGTGCTAGACGATAGGGAGATTTGGCTATTGGTGAAGTTCCCGGTATTAAGTCAATTCTAAATTCTACTTCTCTATTAGGCGGAGCTCCTGGTAACTCGTTAGGAAATACATCTTGGAATTCATACACGATCGGCACTTCCTCCATTTTCTTTGGTTCAGGTTCCTTGGTTACATCGGCCATAAATGCGAGGCATCCCTTGCCTATGCAATGGCTTGCTTTAATCTTGGATATGATTCCTACCTTTCCTCCTTCTTTATCTCCGGTTATATGAATGAATTTGTTATTAGGTGTTCGAATGTCGATGGCTCTATCGTTACATAAGATACGGGCATGATTAAACGATAACCAGTCCATACCTAATACTACATCAAAACCTGCTAATGTCATGGGTAACAATCGTACATGTATAACATGATTGGCTAACGATATTGTGGCATTCTCTAAAACCTCGGTTATTCTACTTACATTTCTATCAGCAGTATCTACTTCATAATGTTTATCTAGTTTAACTAAGGGCTCATTTAATAGACTACAAAATTTATAATCTATAAAGCTTTGGTTTGAACCCGAGTCAAATAATATTCTAGCATAAGCATTATTTATAGGAAACGTACCGGTGATCACGTCCAGTATATCTGCTGCCTTCTGGGTGTCTAGCATAAAGACACGAGCGTTTCCTTTCATGGCATCGATCTTCGCACCGCTACCACTTGCACCAACTGTCACCGTCATTGGTTTCTTCTTCGAACACTCGTTGCTATAATGTCCCTTTTCACCACATATAAAACATTCCACTGCTTTCCTGGTGCAATTTGCTTCCACATGACCCGGTCTTTTACAGAAATTACATGTAACCGAGTTGTTTGGTCGAAGACATTTTCCAAAGTGTCTCCTACCACATAACTTGCAAACAGGGCGATTATACACAAACGCCCCTTCTCTTTTCTTCTCCATCTTTCCACCAACACTCCCTTTTCCATCATCCTTCTTCTTCTCATCTCGGTTCCTCAACATCCAATCCATTAAATATCCGGCCAACTCCATGGCTGATTCCGTCGAGGACGGCATATGTGACCGAACTAAATCACGGATTTCGATTGGTAACCCGTAGATATATCGTGTCACTTTGTTAATTTCAGGAATGACCAGATGTGGCACAATTCTACAGTATTCAAGGAACTTGGTGTTGAATTCCTTAAGATTAGTTCCCACAACCTTGTGGTTCCATAACTTAGTTTGAATCTGATCCATTTCATTAATCGGGCAGAATTTCTTCAGTATCATGGCCTTGAACGTAGCCCCGTCCAGATTGTATAAATTTTCTCATCCCTTGATTCCAATCAGGGTATTCCATCATTCTAATGCCTCCCCCTTGAACATCTGGGAGGTATACTGGACTTTCTCACTTTCAGTACATTTTCTTATTAATACGATCGATTCCATTTCCTCCAACCAGCGGAGGGTATTAATCACACCTTTAACCCCGTGGGGGTTATACACTTTAAACACTTTGAAATCACACCCTTCATGGATCTTGAGTTTCTTTGTTTTCTCATGTAGATTGTTTTCAGCAGTCGAGTTTTCATCACTCGCTTCTTTCTTTTTACTTTCTTTCTTTTCCGACTCTTTCTTGGATTCTCTTTTTGAAGTAGCAGTTTCACTTAAACTTGCTCTTTTGTTAGATTGTGAAGCAGTACGGCTTGGATCATTTATCAATATTTCATAGATTGGGTTTACGGCATCTTTTATTAAATTGCGAATACCGAGTACGTAATCCTTCGGTATCGCTTGAATATTTTCTTCGGTAGCTTTTTCATGTAAAATTTCTTTGATTGTATTTCCTTTATTATTTACTTGCATTTCTGGATTGGTGTTTGCTTTAGACATGCTGAATAAAACAAAATTTTAGGGAAAATTACACCTTATATTACATTATTTATTTGCAAGAAAAAGGATTACAACTACAACAGTACACAACTATGATTTCTAGTCCTTAATCCATTTTGTAACAAGATTCTTCATCTTGTCACATTTCTTGGCAATCTTTATCCCTATTTTCTTTTTGTCCACTTTCTCGTTCCTCAACTCGTCCATCACTGAATTTGGCGGGTTCGGATATCCCGTTGGTGCGGATGCGACTGGGAAGAGATAAGCGTTTTCCTTGGGATAGGGATGCGGATTAGCAACGTATGCATGCATTTCTTCATTGGGAATATTGTTGGTATAAAATTCCTCGATAAGATTTGCCTCCTCGCGAATCTCCTTAGCTTGTTGTGAGATCGAAGGCCTCGGTCCTAAGTATGGAGGGAAGTAAGGATTCTCGTTCTCTTCTTCCTCTTCAGGATCCTCCTCTTCTTCAGGATCCTCCTTCGATTCATAAAGATTCTTGATTGGTGATGAGTTAAATATCTTTTTGTATGGCATGCCAACTCTTTTTTTTGGTTTGTGACTGGGTTCTGCAGATGCTGGCGCAGTTTCGTATTGGTAGTTCAATGGTGGTGATCCAAATTGCCATCTCCTTTGATCAGAGTGACAATTCATCCAGCTTGATGACTCCGATTCGGTTTCCCACTTGATTTTACTCTGTACCTCCTATTCCTCGGAAGGATGGTATGTTGGAATGTTAGAGGGATAATACTGGGGAATGTTGTCCTCGGTATTGTCAGAGATTTCGATTGGACATTGTTGACTGCCCGGGAGATACACGGGTTGTCTCCCATACGGTAACACCGGATTGATTGGTTGATTGTGACTGAAAAAGCTAGTGTAGTAACTATTACTACTTTCCATATCGGATGGTTCGTGATTGATTGTCGGTATTGATCGAATGGCTACTCGGTGTCTACGACCAAAGTAGTTAGTATAAGACATCTGCACTTTAGTTAGATTAGAGATAGGAGGTTCACCAATCCTATCTTATCTCTACAAGTAATAATAATCATAATAATGGTTAAAGCCTAGGTATTAATGTTTTAATACCTAATTTGCTGAAACCGATGGCTCTGATACCAACCTGTCACACCCCGACTTAGGGCCTAGGCGTGTGACCACAAGTTGGTACCTGTATTGTAAATATATCAGAGTTTATGGGTTAATTTTAGCGGAAGACTTTAGGTTGAATATAATATTAATTTACATTGAAAATTTTCTCGGGAATTAAATACCCGAGTATAAGTTTACAAAAGATATGTTTTCATATTACAAGGATTCTATATCAAAAACGGAGCCATCCTGTTCGCGCTTCTATCTTCATTAAGACTCCAATCCTTGTTAATGCTACTTACTCTTAATTACCTGCAAAGGGTTGGAAAAATACGTCAGCTATATGCTGGTGAACACATATGACTCAATAAAACATTTTGAATGACGATTACAATACAAATATAGTTTTCTCTACAATCTCAGCAGAAGCATTTCTACTTCTGGTCTAAGTACCACTGCCCTACACACACAATTGTTCCCGAGCCACGTAGCCCTTACCGGGAGACTAGTTATGACCATTAGCCCGCGGCCACGTAGCCATAGAATGATTTAGCTGAACGGTTATGTTTGGATCCAGACACATGTGTATTCGGTCTGAGTTGCTTTTATTTTCTACTTTGTATTATAACGTTTTAGAGATCACATATTCTCATGTAAACATTGACTGGCTCGTTAAGACAAACACCCGTTTGTCTCATTGAGTATAAATATGTTTTGACTGATTAAAAGGTTTGCGTATTCACCTGTACCGTCGGTGTTGGAAAACCTTGACTGATTGATGGATTGTAAATGATACTTAACCTATACATAAATAGGTTCGTATGAATATTTTGAATGATGTTAAGCTATGATTGTAAGCTTAACCTTGAAATTGTTTATCTTTGATTGTGAATAAAAACACTTGTTTTATGTGACGTTTGATATAGCATACTTTGGCCTAATAGGTTTTATCATGTTGGTAAGTTTCTCCAGGCAAGTAAACGGGTCCCTCGGTTGATTGGGATTTATACGAATTACTTTTCCTTAGGCAAGAAACTTACTACTAGTGATATCCCCCTTCCAGTTACTACATGCCCGTCAAAATATATCTTTTGTTAATCAATACTTCATCATAAAGTAACATTTATGAAAACATGATTGTGAATGATTAAAAATAATACGATCAAGGTTAAAGGCCGTAGCCTCGATTGATAATCTAAGTTATAATTCAAATAACTTAAACGTAACTCCTACCTTAACTCGGATGCTTAGATTGATAATAAGAAAAAAAAGGCAGGATCTTGATCTACTCGCTTAAGTGATTGCTACTTGATTATAACTTCGTTTCTTGCACGAAATACGAGAAAATGGCACGTCGGCTTGTTACGACAAAGGTGCACGCCTTACGAGGTTAAGTGTGTGTAAAGGAAGGTGTGTTTGGAATGAAATGAGCTCAAACCCGTCACCCCCTTTTATAGGCTAATTCTGGACCCCATCGCGGTACGCGATGGGTTCCTTGGGCCCTATCGCGTACCGCGGCGCCGCAAAAAGACGCCGCCTTATGCGGTGGTGACACGTGGCCTGTCACATTGCGCCACGTGTTGACACGGTGTTGGACACGTGTCCGGTGACTCACCATGCCCATCGCGCTACGCGATGGGTTGATTGTTACCCCGTCGCGTACCGCGATGGGACAATATTTTCAGAAATTGCAATTCAGGTCCCTATACTTTCTAAATTAGTATTTCAGACCTACAACTTTAAGGGTAAAAGCCGCGGTGTTACACTTTTAAAAATTGCAAAAAATCTTTTTAAACTTTCAACTTTGTTATGGAACTTTTGAAATTTTTCATGTTGATTAAAACACATTTTCACGTTTAACCTCAATGTTTTTTCACTTTCAACTTTGGTCACACTTGTTTTTTACTGTATCATAACTGATATTAACCAAACCAGTGTCACGTCCCGCCGCAACGCATTAGTGTAAAGTAGTTACAGAGAGAGGGTTTGGATGCTTTTGGTTTCCAGTCGTGCTAGACGTTAGGGTTCCTTAACAAATCAAGTTCGAGTTGTCGTAAGATACATGTGTCACACACCGACTTAGGGCCTAGGCGTATGACTAATAGCTGGTACCTGTTTTGTAAATATGTCATAGTTGCGGGTTATTTAACGGAAGACTTTGGTTTTAATAAAATATAAATTTATTTTGAAAACTTCTCGGATAATAAATACCAGGTGTTTGATTTACAACCTTGTTTAATCTTGTTGCAATATTTTAATAATTAAAAACCGAGTCATCTCAATGTATCGAGCATCTAACTCCATGAGTGACTCTAACTAGGGTTGTTCACGAACCGAACCGAATCGAATGCAGGAATGCTCATACTTGGTTTGGTTTGAAACCGAGCTGAACCGAGTGGCTTGAATTTAAAGAAACGAGCGATATGTTTATGCTTGAACTTGGTTTGGTTTTAAATTGAGCAGCTTGGTTCGGCTTGGTTTTGTTTGATTTCGTACAAAGTTTTCAATTTTTAAACTCTAAAACTCCAAAATGCCATTTATTCAAAACTTTCAACAAAAAAAATGTATAGAGTTCCAACTCTAAAATGTTTAAAACTCAAACATAGTAATAAAACATACATAACAAGTTCAACGAAAATACCTGGTCGATATTTTCTCCTAACAATATAAAAAATAGTTCATGTATTAAATGTGACGAGAACTAATATGTAGTTTTTTAATGGTGTAATCGAAATACTGAACGACATTGTGGAAGTGTTAAAAAAGTGACTAGGGTTTAAAATTAAACTTTGAAGTCAACACAAAAGTGAGAAATTTAAAAATCCTTAAAATTTTGTATATTTTTATATAAATACATATTATATATATAAATTTTAAACTAAAAAATAATTCGAGCAAAACAAACCTAACCGAACCGGGCGAAGCTTTGCTCATGCTTGGCTTGTTTTCAAATCGAACCGATCCGATCGGCTCATTTCCAATTCGAGCGAAATCGAACAAGCATTTTTTGAGCGAGCGGCGAACGATTTGGACAGCCCTAACTAACTCCTTGCTACTTGTTCTAAATCTGTTTCCCTGATATGTGGGGGAAAATACATCAGCGATATGCTGATGAATCGCTGACTCTAAAAACATTTAATAAATTTTTGACTGATATGATAGTTATCTTGATCAATCTCAGCAGAATCGTCTTTTATTTATGGGATTTATACCTAATGCCACACACACACAATTATGGTTCTACAGGACCTGATACCCATTGGAGGACTTGGTTATAACTGCTAGTCTGCGGTCACGTAGCCTTGATTAATAGACTAGACAAATATGTTTGGATCCGGGCACATGTGTACTCGGCCTGAGTTGCTTTTTATTTTCTTTCGTGTATATATAATAGGGATCACGTAATCCTTAAATCAATGTATTTAAGAGATCATGTAATCTCATATAAACATGTTACTGACTTGTTAAGATAAACAACCCGTTTATCTTAATGGCTCATTGTAAAAGGTTTAACGTATTCACATGTGAGTGTCTGTATGATGTGATGAACTTGTTTGAAAACCTTTGTGAATGAATGATGAGTAACCTATAATAAAATAGGTTTATATAAATATCCGCATCGTCTCTAGATCGACTACAGACCTTTAGTCTGGTTTTGATAACTTTAAACCTTGATTGATCATTTGTATGAATAAAATATTAGACTTGTAGTCTTTTTGTTTATTTACCAATCATGTGTTAAGTTTCTTTTTCATTAAGAAACATCTATGATAAGTTTCTCGTTTAAGAAGAAACGTCATTGGTCTATAACCTTTGTTTATAAATTCTTATATTGTAACAATTTAACCTTTATGAAATGATCTTTGGTTTTAAATTCTGTACAACTAATACGTCAGCCATGTGGTGTTCGTTATATTGTTACACGACGAACCCTCCGAGGTGCAAATGCATTAAATTAAAACACATAAGTCGTTATTTAGTCTACAAACATTAAAGGAAATGCCGACACAACAGATTCTACACACATATAAGATGTGCTTATTGACTTATTAGATCATGGAACCAAATGGAGTACTAAAAAAACAAATCTAGAACTTCTGGAGAAAGTCAAAGATGTGTTTATTGACTTTATCAGGGATTTCTTGTGTGATGAAATGAGCAGCACCTTCAATCACAACTGAAGAGGTATGTACCCGCCTTAACATCGAGCGGGGCGGGTCAACCCACAAGATATAGACAAGAGGTTTGAAATCAAGATATCATGAAGGCACAAAGCCAAAACCTATGCGCACGGCGCATATCACATATGCTCACGCATCACATATGCTCACGCATATCATATATGCTCACTCATCACATATGCTCACGCGTATCACATGCTCGCGCACCATATATGCTCACGCATATCACATCTGCGCGTGGCGCATATCGCATGCTCACGCATCATATATGCTCACGCATATCACATCTGCGCGTGGCGCATATTACATATGCTTGCGCATATCACATCTGCGCATGAAACATCTGCGCGTGAGAATAAAGAGAAGACTTCGCGCATCCTCAAGATAGGCGCATATCACACGTGCACATAATCAACCTCGTCCTTATCCAAATCAGGATAAGGACAACCTTGATTGTGCTCGTCAGACAACCTTCCAGAAGGTATCCTTTAAGGAATAAGAATATGCTGATGTTGACAGCTGCCAATGAAAGGTGGACAACTCAGCAAAACCCATGTGCTACCACGTGATTGCACATGGGTCAGGTAAAATGCCTGGGTCAGAGAATAATCAATGAAAAAGCACCAGGTGTCCTAAGGACACGTGGCGCAAAGCAATAGGAGGAGGCCAAAAAGGCCCTAATGGGATCTGAGCCCAATCATTGGAAACCCTAACACTATAAATACCACACCACCTCCACAAGGGGAGGTAAGCAAGAAAATACATTCCAATTCCTTACTCACTCTCAGATTATTATTATCTTCTCCTACAATCTCTTATTCTCACACCGGAGGGTTACCCCAAAGAGGACCCCTCTGTCCCTTTCTGAGGGGTAAGTTCACGGTGCTGCTCGTTTTGTAGGTGGAAGAACTCATACTCCGAAGAACCATCGGTGAAATAGCATACTCATACCCGAGGAAAGTTGATCGTCTACCAGTGAGCCGATCCACGTTTCTTCATTGGCGCCATCACCTGTTATAACGGCAACAAAATCTCATCAGTTCTCTCTGAAAAACTTCACCATGGTTTCTGGTGTTCTAAACAGCGATCAAGTTCTGGAGGATATTGAGCGTGAGGATGTTAATCCTCGACAGCAGTTTCTGAGGGTGCCGCGTGATTCTGCGCGCACCACCAGTAACCATCCCTTCATCACAACTCCTCATAGCCAGACTGAAACTCCTTCAGACGATCTCACGTTCCAAAATTTGACCGGCGCGAAACAAAAAGGACCAATGGGTCCAAAAGATGAAACAAATGACCCTAAAGAATGGCTCATAAACGAACAACGGCGTTTAATGGACAAATACAATGAGCTGGTCAAACACAAAAAGTTAGCCGACCTAACACAAAGGCTCGCGTTTGATAAGCAAACCATTCAAGGAACAACAAAAAGGGTGCGCGCGCCGGAAGATGGTCACTCTGTTCACACTGAACACGCTGATTTTAGTGATGAAGAAGTGCACAGCATGAGGAAGACGCGAGATACTCATGCAGGAGGCTCACAGCTCCGCGCGCACATGAACATGACGCCTGGAGCCAAAGCCGATCTGGATCTGTACACACCGTACAACCCACCAGCGAGAGGGCAAGTGGACGTAACCACACCGTACAGGCCAGCCATCTTGGTGTAGCATTCAAAATTCACTGAGCGCATCGCGAAGGCTCCCATTCAACACAAAACCAAGATGCCAAGTGGGTTGGGCAAGTACGATGGCACAACAGATCCAGACGATTTCTTACAAGGTTTTTATAACACTGGAAACCTAGAAAGCTGGACGATGCCAACATGGTGTCACATGTTTGCTCGCTGCCTCACGGGCGCAGCGCGTGTCTGGTTCGAAAGCTTGACGACTGGGCAAATCGATGGGTTCGAAGAGCTATTGGAGAAGTTCCAAGCTCACTTCGTACAGCAGCGCAGACACACGCGCGACCCTGATGACATCATGCACTGCGTGCGCAGGAATGATGAAACGATTGAAGACTACATAACTCGTTTCAATCAGGAATCTCTTGCAATTGGAGGTATCACTGAGCAACTCTTGCGCGTGCCCTTTATACAAGGTGCGCGCAGTGATCAACTCCGCAGAGCTCTCGTGAGCAGAGATGGCATGCCAACCACTTGGGCTAAGCTAATGGAAGCATCGCGAGTCTTCGCGCGAAATGAAAAACAAATTGCCCAAGATAGAGCAAGAGAAAGAGGGCACCAAGCAGAAGCACCGCGCAACAACGAAAGGAGGGGCAAACAAAACTCTGTATGGTCCAGGTTGCAACAAACCAGTTTTTCTCCCGCATAAAAGCAGGCGCAACCAAGCTCACCCCAGCCCCAAAAAGACAGTCGTAATCGCGGAGAGGGTGACAAGAGGGAGGGGGCAGAGAGCCTAACAGACGTCTACCAAGAATATGGACTCCCCTCACTAAAACGCCTTCACAAGTGTTAAGCACAGAGAATGTCCAGTTTAAAAGCCCCAAGCCACTACACTATAAGGAACCACCAAACAGTGGCAAGTATTGTGAGTTTCACAAGTCCACAGGGCACAACACCGATGCATGCCACCATTTGAAGGATGCGATTGAAAGAGATGTGAAATCAGGCAAGTTGGCTCACCTGGTGAAAAACCCAAGACCAGAGAATGAACAACCAGATGGAGCCTCAGCCAACAAAAAGTTCAAAAGAATCTGTGTAGCCGAGGGAGGAAGGCAAGGGCAAAGATCGAGAAAGAGAAGCGCGCAAGTCCAAGGAGATTGGCGAGAGCAACAAGTAATCTTCCCAAGAATCAGGGGAGGCCCTTCTATCAGCAGTCCTCTAGTCATCACTACACACATTGCTCATTATGAAGTGTCAAAAGTCCTGGTGGACACTTGCAGTGAATCAGACATCATGTATGAGCAATGTTTCAGGAAGTTGGATCCAGCAGAACAAGCAAGGCTCGAAATTGTGAATGCACCAATCTCGGGTGTTTCAAATGAAATCATTCACCCCTTAGGTCAAATACAATTTGAACTAACTATGGGGGATGAGAAACACAAGCGAGCTGAAATTGTCAAATTCTTGGTCTTGCCCACCACTTCATGCCACAATATGATCTTGGGTAGAGGAACGATTGCCCAATTCAACGCCATATCGTCGCCAGCGCACGGCGCGTTGGGGTTCCCAACACCAACAGGTGTAACATTTGTATACCGAGATCATTTGTGCGCAGTGACAAGTATTCCGCGGGAAGGGAGAATGAAACTTCCAATGGCAAACAACGCGCCAGAGGAATGGATTCTTAACCCAAAATTCCCAGAGCAAACAATCACAATTGGAGCTACGATATCAAACGACACAAGGTTGAGAATGAAAAGATTGCTCACAACGTATATGTCGGTCTTCGCGTGGCAACATTCTGATATGACTGGGGTTCCGCGAGACCTGGCGCAACATTCTCTCAACACGTTCAAGTCCGTAGAGCCAATTGCTCAAAAGAAGAGAATCATGGGGGATGAGAAGGCAAAGGCCATGAATGAGCAAGTAGAGGATCTACTGCGCGCAAACATCATCCGCCCAATACGATACCAGACATGGGTAGCCAATCCTGTGATGGTAAAGAAGAGCAACGGGTCATGGAGGATGTGCATTAACTTCAAAGACCTCAACAAAGCATGTCCAAAAGATTGTTACCCCCTCCCAAACATTGACGCGAAGGTGGACTCCGTGGCGCCATTTAAGCTCAAATATTTTCTGGATGCCTATAAGGGCTATCACCAAATTCAAATGGCACCACAAGACGAGGACATGACTGCCTTCAGAACCGACAAGGATGTTTTTTGTTACACAAAAATGCCCTTTGGTTTGAAGAATGCGGGAGCCACCTACCAAAGACTCATGGACGCGGTTTTCAACGAGCAAATTGGAAGAAACCTAGAAGTCTACGTGGATGATTTGGTGATCAAAAGCAGGGAGGAAAAACAAATGCTCAAAGACATCGAAGAAACCCTTTGGCGCCTAAAGGAAGTAAACATGAAGCTCAACCCGAGCAAATGCACATTTGGAGTAGAAGAAGGGAAATTTCTCGGTGTAATGGTCACCAAGGATGGTTTCAAGGTGAACCCAGAGAAGGTGGAAGCTATCCTTGACATGCCCTCACCATCCACCATAAAAGAAGTTCAAAAGTTGAATGGTAGATTGGTATCAATCAACAGGTTCCTAGCGAACCACGCAAGCAAATCTACCCCATTCGTTAACACATTGAGAAATTGCCTAAAGAAAAGCCAATTCAAGTGGACGTCTGAGGCCGAGCAAGCTTTCAGTGAGATAAAAGAATGTCTGATAAATCTTCCTGCGCTCACAGCTCCACTTCCTGGCGAAACTCTAACATTGTACCTGTCAGCAGGAGAGCGCGCCATCGGCGCAGTGTTGTTGGTGGATCGCAAGGGAATCCAAACACCAATCTATTATGTGAGTCGGGTGCTGACAGATCCTGAGACGCGCTACTCCATCATGGAAAAGTTAGTTTTGTCACTAACACACGCGTCGCGCAAGCTTCATAGATATTTCAATGGTCATCCTATTGAAGTTCTGACTGGTTACAACATCCAGCAAGTCTTGCGGCGTCCCGCGCTCTCAGGAAGGCTGACAAAATGGGCGCTGGAATTAGGAGAGCACACGATCGCCTATAAGCCCCGTCCAGCAATAAAGGGACAAGTCTTAGCTGATTTCATCGCAGAAATCCCTGAAGGAAAAATTGAAGAAGCTCAGCGCGAGGTAGACCCTCCGCGAGCCAATAATGAAGAAAATGTTTGGAGATTATTCACTGATGGAGCTTCAAACAATGAAGAGTCCGGCGCAGGCCTCAAGCAGGTGGATCCAGAAAGTCATGAGTATACTTACGCAATCAGGTTGGATTTCAAGAGCACCAACAATGAAGCTGAGTATGAAGCCCTGCTGGCTGGTCTGCGCATCGCGCACAAGTTCGGAGTTAAAAAGCTAGAGGCCCATGTTGATTCATACTTGGTAGCAGCACAGGTCAATGGCCTTTATGATGCCAAGGAGAACACCATGCCTCTGTATCTAGAGCAGGCGAAAAAGCTCATCGAGCAATTTGACTTCTTCAAAATCATACATATTCCGCGCAGTGAAAACAAGTCTGCTGACGCGCTGAGTAAGATGGCATCAACCAGCTTCGATCACTTTGGCAAAGATGTCAGGGTAGAAGTAATGAGCAACCCGTCGGTGGGAGCGAAGTCTGTCCTTGTAATTCATACAACCCCTTCATCATGGATAACTCCAATAATGGAATTCTTGAAGGAGGGAAAGGTACCGGACGATCGCGCACAGGCGAGGAAGATAAGACACAAGTCGCAGAACTATGAACTGCTTGATGGTACATTATATCGACGCTCTTATCTTGGACCGCTCATGAAATGCCTAGATGCTGAGGAAGCAAGCTATGTGATCAGAGAGATACACGAAGGAATCTGTGGAATACATGCTGGCCCGCGCATGGTGGTTGCCAAGGCAATGAGCGCAGGTTACTATTGGCCAGGCATGTACTTGGACGCGTTAAAAGAGATCCAAAAATGCAAAGCGTGTCAGAGCTATGCGCCAAACACCATGCGGCCAAAGAACAACTTGATTCCGGTGACCTCCGCATGGCCTTTCCACAAATGGGCAATCGATATTGTGGGTCCCCTACCGCAAGCGCAAGGGCGAGTAAAATTTTTGGTAGTGGCAGTAGACTATTTCACAAAATGGGTTGAAGCCAAGCCACTAGCAAAAATCACAGCCGAGGCGATGAAGCAATTTATCTGGAGCCACATCATATGCCGTTTTGGCCTGCCCATGGAAATTGTGAGCAACAATGGCAAACAATTCACCGACAGGAAGATATCCAGCTGGCTCAAGGAATTGCGCATCAACCAAATCTTCACTTCAGTATACCACCCTCAGGGGAATGGCCAAGTGTTGCGCGCGAACCAAGGCTTACTAAATGGGCTGAAGAAAAGGTTGGAGGGAGAATCCCATTCATGGGTCGAGGAGCTACCTAATGTCCTGTGGGCGCACAGGACATTAAGCAAAACCAGCAATGGCGAATCCCCGTTCAGCCTAACCTATGGAACGGAGGCTATGATTCCAGCAGAAATTGGATGCCCATCCCATAGAGTGCTCATGATGAGTAAGATTGATAACGAGCGCGAAAGAAGGTTGGATCTCAACTTACTTGAAGGGCGCAGAGAAGCGGCTATCATCAGTGAAGCCAAATACAAGAAAAAACTAGAAAAGTATTACAATCAGCGCGTGAAAGAATGCCACTTCAAGAAGAATGATTTTGTCCTTCGAAACAATGAAGCTAGCCGCGCGATACCCCCGGGAAAGATGTCCCCCAATTGGGAGGGACCTTATCAAGTCTCGGAAGAATTGGGAAAAGGCGCATACGCTTTAAAAGATTTGAATGGAAAGAAGATCCCGCGCGCATGGAACGCAGCACAGCTTAGCAAATGTTTCATGTAAAAATTGTCAAGTTTGTAATCAAGGCTTTTTAAGCCATTATGAATAATGATACGCGCTATCTTCTCTTAATGTGTGTTCTATTACCTTTTGCATACATGTTTCACACTTCCCTTTATTAATTTTGAGCAATATGACAACATTGTATTGACATCAAAACAAAAATAAAACAAAGTAAAACATACATGCGCGAGCTTCAAGCTCAAACGCGTTAACGAGTTTTAACTCTAAAACGTCAGGGCCTTAGCCCAATAATATGAGCCTTAGCTCAGGGCCTTAGCCCAATAATACGAGCCTTAGCTCAAATCACTCACAAGATCCATCCTACATGCTGCGCAGCTAGACCATAAAAATACCTAAGCACAACTAAGGCAAAGCACATGCCAAAACATAGTTGTTAAGGTCTCAGGTCGAGGTCGCGCATGGAATTGTAATGGATATCAGAGTAACACATACTGACACGTAAAGGCTAAAAAACTCATAATTCCCTATAATAAATGCGCGATAACGTCGCGCAAAAGAGGAATAATGAAACGCCAAGGCACGTGTCAACATAGTCAGGATATTGCAAAATCACTTAAAATATGACAAGGATTAAGTAAAATAATTTCCTTACAACCTTGTTCTTATTTCAACGTGCAAGCATATCTTATATTCAATAAGCAAACATGCAATATAAAGAGATGAATGGGGAATGCGCAAGATGCGAATAAGGGAAAAACAAAATTTCATTCCAAAACATAGAAGGTTACAAATTTACAAAATGATGAGATACAAACTGCAAATAAAAAAAAACATGAAGGGCTTCTCAAGTCTCTATGTCGACGTCAGCCTCTTCATCGCCCTCATCATTACCTCCCTCAGCATCTGGCGCAGCCCGCTCCTCGTCATCTCCAAACTTGCCATAGTCAAGCTGTTCGTCTTGAATGGAGTCGTCTTCTATCACAATAGTGTCAGGAGCGGGTCCTTTGGCCACGCCAGAGCCGCTAGCAGAGGCAGCATTGCCCGCGCCATCATCGCCGCCACCAGCCCCTTCACACTCGTCAAGTAATTTCTTTAGAGCGCCGAGATCGGGCTGATCAGCAAGCAAGGCTATCTGCAAAGCATAAGGAAAAGTGTGAGTACAAAAAGACTAGGAAAATAAGTCAAGGTAAACTCATTAAGGTTAAAATACCTGCTCAAGGATGGGAATGGGAGTATTCAAATACTTCTCCCCCACCTCGGCCATGTCCGCGCAGACAACGTCGAGCTGATAAGGGTAGTCGGATGGGTTCTTCAGCATGCTATATTCACAGCCATCCTTAAACCCTTCAGCTCGACCCACCAAGCTCGAGGCAGCGTTGCAATCCATCACAAGGGTCTGAAACTCGTCTGAGTATTTCATCGCATAAGCGCAACGAGTCATACCCTGTGAGACTAGCCATTGGCGATCCTGCGCGAGGGAAGAAACAGACGTCTCAAGAGCAGGAATCTGAGAGTTTAACAACTCAACAGTTTCCTTGGTCTGTTTCAGCTCCTCTCTGTCGGACGCTGCTGCCGCCAAGGCCTCTTTCCTTTCCGCTCGCGCAGCATCGAGCGCTTCTTGGCTAGACGCTGCCGTCGCCAGGGCTTCATCCTTCTCTGCCCGCGCGGCCTCAAGCTCCTTCTTCAGGCGCGCAACCTCACTCTCTAATGAAGATTTGTCAGTGATAGACTGCACAAGCGCTTGGTCACGCGCCTCTGCATCCAGCTCCAAGTCGCGCACTCGCCGCGCATACTTGGCCGCGTCCGCCTCTGCTGCCTGCAGCTTCTCCCGCGCAGCCTGCAGCTCATGCCCGCGCTTCACGAAGGCAGCGTTGGCACTTGCTCGGTTCTCGCTGAGTTCTGCTTGGAGTTTCTCAGCTCTCTCTCGAGCGTCAGAAAGATTCCAAGCAGATACCTTAGCCTCTTGCTTGGCCTCCGCAAGAGCATCACGCACCTTTACATAATCATAGCGAAGCTCTTGGGAGGCAGCAAAGAACGCTGACCCAGCGAAAAGATGGTCGTTGAGCAAGTCCACGCGGGCGCGCTCCTCCTGAAACCTCCTTTCAGCTGGAGGCACGGAGTGAGCCCAGAAGTCTTTACACACCCCCATGGACTGAAATGAGCTATTCTCAGTAATATTCCATCTCGGGCGGTATATGTGATCGGCTTCCTGCAAACACAAAGCAACGTTCTAGTCATCTAAACACTAATATGGAAGTCCGCGCAGCGGAGCAAAACGAACTTATACCTGCGGGGAGCAAGCAAAAAATTCAGCGCCAGCCCCATGAGAAGACTGCGCCACGAAATCTCGTGGCGCTACAGGGCTTGCGCGGCCGCCATCGGAGTCTTCAAAATGGACCTCCTCATCTTCCTCTGTAACAGGCCTTTTCTCCTGCGACCTGGAAAAATCAAAACCAGTCTCGCGAGGATGGCTGCACGCAGGAGGAGGTGAGGGAGGTCTCGACGCCGCGAGATCAGCGCGTAATACAGCCTCCTGCTCCTTAGCAATCCCAATGAGGGGAGATTCAGTGCTTGCAGGAGCAGGAGCAGGAGCAGGAGCAGAACCAACGGCGCCGGCGCCAGCAGTGCCGCCAGCAGCTTGTGTGCCAGCTATAATGCCTATGAAAAAACCAACAAAGAGAAATGATTCAGGACTTGATCTAAAAAGGAAAAAGTCAGAAAATAAAAGCGCAATATATACCTTGGCGCACCGCCGTTCGCGAGTTAAACATCGCCATGAAGTCCATTTTCCCCCGTTTTGAGGGCAAAACAGGGGACTTCAAAGCAACCTTCGGCGCAGCCTCGGTACCTTGTTTCGCCTGAGGTTGATCCACCAAGGTCGCCGGCTCTACAAACATTTGAGTGAGCAAAGATTCATTAATAACTCTATCGGAATCACGCTCATAAAACCATAAAGTATAAACAAAGTAAACCTGTTGAAGAGGAAACAGCAGGCGCAGCGCCGCTTCCCTTTTCCGCCGCGCGAAGAGAGGTGGTGGCGGCACCATACCTCGTGTTGACAGGAGGACTGCCCACACCTAGAGGCAAAGAAGACAAGGAAAACTTGGAGGTAAACCCCTTGGTTTTCTCAAGTCCCTTCGCTTGAGCAGGAGGATCCTGAGCAACAGGGGCATCATTTTTCTTCTGTTTTTTACTGGCCCCTGCGCCAGTTTTCCCTTTAGCCTTACGCTTGAGTTGTGGCACCTCAGCTTCCTCCTCCACCTCTTCTTCCGCGAGCTCCAGCTCATAGTTCTCAAGCGCATCTACAATACGTGCAACAGAAATGTTAACCAAATTTGGTATTCTAAAGGCATAAGCATAAGTACAAAGGCCAACCAGGCGCATCGCTGTCAAAGCAAAATCTCAAATCAACAGGGATGAACATATCAGCGAAGCGATCGGGGAAGCCAACTTCCCCAGCGCCCAGCGCGACAGAGCCACCCTCCATATGCTCATCATAGACGGCGTGGACGTACTCCTTGCTTACTGCATAAAACAAGACAAATGATATCAGCAAAACGAATTATATTCACGGAGAAATAATGCAATGAGCTAATAACTCACATAATCCATCAACTTGGATAACAGGCTCAGTCGCACTGTCGGCCCACCTCCTGCTCATGCCAACCCCCACCAGCGTTTCCTCGCAAATATTCTTGGCGGGGGATGGTTCAGCAGTCAACTTATTAACCCATGCGCCAGTTGGGTTCTTAAGAACATTCACATCCGCGGGCGCAGAAGTGATCGCGCGCATGGTCATGCGGATGGGAATCACACCAGCCTTAATATAGAAAAATTTCTCAGACCAGTCATGAAGGCTCTTGAAGGAAACAGTGCAGCACTTGACCTTCTGACTGCGAGGAACGAATGAGAACCAAGAATCTTGGATTTTTGGCTTATAAAAAAATTGAAAGCGCCGAGGGGTTGGCTCCTCGCGCTGAGCTTTGCACATGAACTCAAAATGAGTCATGCGCACAAGTCCAAAAGGATGGACTTGGGATATGTGAATCCCATGAAATTGAAGCAGCGCACCCATAAACCTTGTCATCGGGAGACGAAGGTTGCAGTGAGTGAAAAAATGGCAATATAAGGAGATATAGCCGGTGGGCGGATCTGCCGCCGTTTGCCCGGCCGCCGGAAGCATACAGCCATACTCAGGGAGAAAACCCTGAGAGGCGATGAGAGTGTCAAAATCAGACTGTCTCAATTTACAGGGAATCTCATCCCACCTCTTTACTGTCTTGCCCTTCCCCACCTCCTCCGACGAGGCCTCAGCAGCCCGTTTTCCCTTGCCGGTCTTCTTCAAAGTGGACATGACTAATGATTTTACACGGCGTTTGCTTGGGGAGATTGTGGTGTCTGGGTTATCAGACATACAACTGTGAAATCAAACAGAGGTTACTTCAAGAACGGAAATCGGAATAAAAATGGAAGGAAAGGAAAGCTCTGAAATAACAATGAAGATGAAGAATAATAACTCAAAAGGCTTGCTTTTATAGGCCCAGGAGAGAGAGAAACAGGTACTGATCAGAGTTCACGCGCCCCCACTCGCAGGTGCAGGCCAACGCGAGCGCGACACGTGTTCCTGACTGTGTGAGGGGACATGAAAGGGAACGAAACAGGTACTGATCAGAGTTCACGCGCCCCCACTCGCAGGTGCAGGCCAACACGAGCGCGACACGTGTTCCTGACACTGTGTGAGGGGACATGAAAGGCAACTGTAGCACCTCGAGCACACGAAAAGTCTGACACGTCTCCATCTCTGACGCATGTCAGCACCAACCAACCGCGTACATGGACGATTCATTTCAACCACAAGGATAGAATTTCGCGCAACGATGAGAAATAAAAAAGGAAAAGACAAAACCCTATTAAAAGAGAACTATTAAGTCTAATATCTATCTTACCTCGCTCGCGCGAGACAAGACACACATTAGACTGGGGGGGCTTGAAGAGGTATGTACCCGCCTTAACATCGAGCGGGGCGGGTCAACCCACAAGATATAGACAAGAGGCTTGAAATCAAGATATCATGAAGGCACAAAGCCAAAACCTATGCGCACGGCGCATATCACATATGCTCACGCATCACATATGCTCACGCATATCATATATGCTCACGCATCACATATGCTCACGCGTATCACATGCTCGCGCACCATATATGCTCACGCATATCACATCTGCGCGTGGCGCATCTGCGCGTGGCGCATATCGCATGCTCACGCATCATATATGCTCACGCATATCACATCTGCGCGTGGCGCATATTACATATGCTTGCGCATATCACATCTGCGCATGAAACATCTGCGCGTGAGAATAAAGAGAAGACTTCGCGCATCCTCAGGATAGGCGCATATCACACGTGCACATAATCAACCTCGTCCTTATCCAAATCAGGATAAGGACAACCTTGATTGTGCTCGTCAGACAACCTTCCAGAAGGTATCCTTTAAGGAATAAGAATATGCTGATGTTGACAGCTGCCAATGAAAGGTGGACAACTCAGCAAAACCCATGTGCTACCACGTGATTGCACATGGGTCAAGTAAAATGCCTGGGTCAGAGAATAATCAATGAAAAAGCACCAGGTGTCCTAAGGACACGTGGCGCAAAGCAATAGGAGGAGGCCAAAAAGGCCCTAATGGGATCTGAGCCCAATCATTGGAAACCCTAACACTATAAATACCACACCACCTCCACAAGGGGAGGTAAGCAAGAAAATACATTTCAATTCCTTACTCACTCTCAGATTATTATTATCTTCTCCTACAATCTCTTATTCTCACACCGGAGGGTTACCCCAAAGAGGACCCCTCTGTTCCTTTCTGAGGGGTAAGTTCACGGTGCTGCTCGTTTTGTAGGTGGAAGAACTCATACTCCGGAGAACCATCGGTGAAATAGCATACTCATACCCGAGGAAAGTTGATCGTCTACCAGTGAGCCGATCCACGTTTCTTCAACAACAACTTCTTCCAAAAGAGGTACATGTTCCTGAAATCCACCATTGTGTATGTATTCTTTAACATATGGGATGTTATACACCAAATCTAACTCTCCGACAACAAGCTTTGCTGGTACGCTTATTTTAGCATTTGTCCAAGGTGCCTCTGGCTCCCAATTTCTGTAGGTAACTTAATTCACATTTCAGTTTGAACTTTGAATATAGAACCATTTATGATTTATTCATATGTGAACCAATGCAAATCGGTCATGAACTCATGACATTGTTTCGACTTACTTATCCTAATAATTAAGCATAATAATTACAAATGTAACACATAAATATAAGACAGAATTACAAATTTTGTCCTTTAAAAAAAGCCAAATTACGGTTCGTGTCTTTTTTTTAGTTTCCTTGCAGGCGGTGTACTTTAAACTTTTTTTTCCTACAAGTTTTGTCCTTTACGCTAACTGGGTTAGAAAAACTCAGTTAAATACCCTCATGTGAGGCGCATGTGAGGGTATTTTGGTCTTTTCAACGAAGTGGTTAAAATATATTTAATATATATTTAATAATTAATATTTATAAAATAAACTCTCTCTCTCTCCAACCCATCTCCATCACCACTCTCCCGGCCACCATCACCACTCTCCCGGCCACCATCACCACAGCCACCACCTGCAAGGCTGCAAGTCTGCAACACCCAACATCACCACCGCTTATCCCCACCAACAAGTGTCACCATCTCTGTGACCACCATTAGATCCGACCACCACTTATCCCGACCACCCTGCAACACCAAACTGCTTAGAACCCACAAACCCAGATCCAACTCGCCGGAGAACCCATAAACCCAGATTCCGGTCAAACTCGCCGGAGAAGACACAAACCCAGATCCATCTTCCAGATCCAACTCGCCGGAGAACCCACAAACCCAGATCCATCTTCACCGCCGCCACCAACCACTCCGGCCACCACCACAGCTCCGCCACCACCGCTCCATCTCCGTCACTGCTTATTCGCCACCACCACAGCTCCGCCACCACCGCTCCAGCTCCGACCACTCCTATATTTTTGTTCATGACATCTAGTAGAGATCCCGGTATAGTCCCGAGAAACTCGTCACCACCCGACCCTGATGAAGTTTATGATATGCACACCCCTTCAATGGAGTGGATTCATGGAACAACTCCTCATTTAAGATTACCGAGAACAAAAGACGTTATTGTCAAACATCTGGTGTGCATTCCGATTTGTTATTTTAACAAATTCACTCAGACGAAATGAGGCGATTTCAGAGGGGATTGGTTTTTAAGGGTGGTTGCCCTCCTCTGTGTCAACTCCGATTTTGACTTTTTTTAAAGTCAAACATCACGCCAATGATTTTCTTCACAAACCAACAACCCTTAATATTTTATGACAATGGCTGCTACTACTGTCTACATTATTATTATTATTATTATTATTATTATTATTATTATTATTATTATTATTATGACCCGTGTACTAACAGGCTATGATGATGATATTATTTCAATGTGCCTGAGTGAAATCGAACAAAGTTGAGATTATCTGTATCTTGGCGGGGCAACCCGGATGGTCATGTGATTGACTTTGCGCTTTCACATGGCAACCGGTAAGTAACAATGCAGCCATGGCGGATTTATCCTCTTTGCTAGATTGTTTACAGATCTAAGCCTCGTAATTGTTTTGTCCCAATTTTTAGTCACTCCATGGGCGGAGTGGTTGTGGTATGGTGATGGTGGTGGCGTAGAGAGAGAAATAAGAGAGAAAGGAGGGGAAGGTAAAAATCTGCAAAATGAAGAAGAAGAAGAAGAAGTTGCAGGGTAGGCAAAAAGACCAATATGCCCTCACATGCACCTCACGTGAGGGGATTTAACTGACTTTTTCTAACCCAGTTAGCGTAAAGGACAAAACTTGTAGAAAAAAAAAGTTTAAAGTACACCGCCTGCAAGGAAACTAAAAAAAGGACACGAACCGTAATTCGTCTTATTTTAAAGGACAAAATTTGTAATTGGGTCTAAATATAATATAAATTTCAGTTTATAACAAGGATGAAACTGGGCCTTTTTTACAACAGCCTGTGACACGAACCTATTTTGACATGAACCCATTTTAACCCAAACGTGGCCTGACCACCTAACCTGATCCGAACCACCTGTCTTGCTAGGCTCATCATCAATGTTTGAGATTTTTAAGAAGGGAATATCTCATAGAATAGTAACCAACTTTCAAAAGTGTTCCAATTAGGTCATTCATGCATATTTTTCTCAAATAGGGTCAATAAATCTTCAAATCGAGTCTCACCGATTTTATTGTTTGTTAAGAAAAAAATGGATGATAAGATGTGGGGGTCGGAATTTGCAATATATGTAGTTATATTTTAAAAAATATAAAAAACGTTAATTATATTAAAATTCAAAAATAAAAAATAAAATCCACGTCGCCACTCAACGTTAACATAAAAAAAATGATAAAAAGATTTTCTATATGAAACAAAAAATAAAAACGTTAAAAAAACATGTTAAAACCTTTAAATTAATAAAATATGAAAGTTGAGTGACCTAATTGGAACAGTTTTTAAAGTTGAGTGACCTAATTGGAACACTTTTGAAACTTGGTTACTATTTTACAAGGGAACTTACAGATCAGAAGAACGATAGTAGTTTATTCCTCCTGTGAAGCCAGTTTGCTCGAACTTTTTAGTGTAATAATCAACATCTTCTTCAGTTAACCAAGATGGCAAGATAATTGGAGTATTATGTTCATCTCCAAATGGCTTGCCTTTAGGGAAATAATAAGGACTAGGATCGCGGTGTGTCAAGAACTTCTTGACCACTTGCTTCGTTCCAACATTTGCAAACACAGCTTCAATTTCTCCTGGTTCCTATAAAAGTTCTTTCATTTGGTAATTTCTTGTTTATCATTTTAAACTAAAACTAGAGGTGTGCATGGGTCGGTTTGGATCGGTCTTGAGTTCAAACCGAATCGAAAGCCAAAAAATTTGGTTTTTAAGGTTTTGAAAATCGTCCGGTTTTAATTTTTTCAATTTTATCATTTGTGTCTGAAATTTATGAAAAAAATTGTCCCAAAATATTTAATTTGGGCCTAAATTCTTTTGTTAATTAATGATTAATATATTATTTTATATTTATGCTAAAATATTTTGGTTACTCTACATATTATTTTTTTATAACTTACTTAAAATTCTAAATAAAAAATGCAAATATAGACATTTGGTTCACTTCGGTTTTACAAACACATAAAACCAAACCATCTTTTGTTTGGATCGGTGATTTTGGTATTTTAGTTAACGATCGGGTTTTTCAATTTCATAAATCTATACACCAATTGAACAGCATGTAGGAGAATTTCGTGATAGTCATGTGATACTTACGGAGTTTCGGTTTCAGATTAAAATTATTTGGTGGTTCTCCAAATAGTCAATCGGATAAAAACTAGGGGTTTCACCTGACTTGTTTAACGCATATTATGATGTTAAGTTATCACATGACCCCTTGGAATCCCCATTGGTTAGGGGTTTCACCTAACTTGTTTAACGTATATTACAAGTCAATACAATTACACTAAAAAATATCTGAAACGACAAATTGGGCACCTGAAATCTACAAATGTAGTGATCATCTCCATACGCCGCACGAAACATCTCCACAAATTTCCGGTGAGGGTTTCTTGGACTATAATGAACACTGAAATTAACCAAACCTTTAACCATTTCAGGCCGAAACAAGCAGAGCTTCCACGCGATCATCGCACCCCAATCATGCCCAACAACAAAAACCTTATCCACACCAAGTGAATCAATGAGTGCCACCAGATCACCAACAACATGCATTGAACTGAACTTAGTGGGATCATGTACAGGCGCCCCGGTGGTGTCTCCGAAGCCACGAAGGTCCGGGGCGATAGCGCGGTAGCCGTTGGCAGCCAGGAAGAGTATCTGGTGGCGCCAAGAGTACCAGAGCTCAGGGAAACCGTGAAGGAGTAAGACTAGTGGGCCTTGACCCATTTCTGCAATGTGCATGTTGATGCCATTGATTGTGATTGTTTTGTGATTGATTTGGTCCATGTTGTTGTGATTGATTTGGGTTATTTGGAAACTGGAAGTTGAAAGAGTTGAGTGAAGTGAACACAAGTTTGGTGATTTTAAGATTTTGGATTGGAAAGATAACAACGTTAAGTTAGTTTGTAACGGTCTGCATCTTATCGTCAAACTCAGGATGGAGTGTTGTGTTTTGTTGATCTGAAGTTTGTTGAGCATTTATTATTGTTTTTATTGAACTGTACTTTTGCTTTATGATGATGCAACAGTTTGATTCCTTTTGGAAAAATGACCAACCATGTGTCTTTCAATGTACTGTGAACTAACACAATGTTTAGTTAACCCAGTACATTTTTATCATTTTCAACCAATAATAATCTGTTATGCATCATAAATTATATTTTTTAAAGTCATTGGAGTTGAAGGGGGGTTGTTTAGTCATCTTTTTCTTTTTGAACAGTGAAATTCATTAAAAACCAACAAACTAACACGGGCCGAGCTTCTCACAGAGCTCGGAGAAGCAAACATAAAAGAAAAAAACTTTTTAGTCATCTGACGAGAACTATTTTGACATTTGACGAGCTTTTTTTTGAATTTCAATGAGATTTATCTTTCTTACTGACGAGATTTTTTTTGAATTTCAATGAGATTTATCTTTTCTACTGACGAGATTTATCTTGCCTTCATATGCAATTTATCTCGGCTTTTGACAAGATTCTTCTGGCTTCTAGCGAGATTTTTTGACAAGAATTTGTTGGTTAAAAATCCCGTCAAGTAATGACTAAAAAGTGTGCGAGTTAACAAGATTTATGGTAGACATTACAGGATAAAGATAGTGAAATAAACATTTTCTTGACTCAGAGCATTTAAAAGAACTTATTTTGGTCATTTTCTATTCCTTTTATATTTCTTTGATATGAAGTTCTAAACTTTTATTTAAATGCTCCCAACTATTTTATTTGAATAATTAGATAAATTTGTCAACACATAAAGGAAAACCTAATGACCACATAACACATATCCATAAAAATAGAGGTGAATAAAACAACTTTTTTCCAAACCTTGGGGTTTGGGTATGAAACCGATTTTTGAATTGGGAAAGAATAGGTTTAGTTATATTTTTAAACTAGTTTTAAACCTCAGCTCATTTCAAACAAATCGGTTTCAGGTCGGGACACATGCATATATGGATGGCTAATGGACTTAAAGGAAAGTCGGACGCTTTAGGCCCTCAAAACATTAAACATTTGGCTCCATTCAACTTTAAAATGTTTTAATTGAAATGGCTGAATAGGAGTAGGAAACTCTATGAAAACACTGGATACGTGTAACAATGGACATTCCCAAAGAAGGAGATTAAGAGCCCGAGCGGATTTCTTTTCTTATGAAACCTTATTCATTATTTATAAGTATTTAATTTTGGTGTAGAAACCCGGAGATATTGAAGCCGAGTTGGGAAAAATGAGTGCCGAAACAGTTATGAAAAAGTTCTTGGCATACCGCGATCCCGATCAAATATACTTTCCTAAAGGTAAAGGATTTCGATATCCACCAGGTGATACGCCGGTCACTTTGCCACCTTGGTTGTCGGAAGAAGATGTTCAATACTTTGCTAGCTACCTTCAAAAGATTGGTATTAATGGGGTAGTCAACTATTATCGAGCTTTTCGTTTGTAAGTAATTAATTAGTTACAACTATATATAACATATATTTTTGTGAAAATCTACCTTTTGTTGATTTTATTTTTTCTATAATATGATCAGTGGCGGAGCCAGGAATTGTTTTCTACGGGTTTGATGTTTTTCGGTCCTTGATGTAGTTAAGGTTGTATTCAAAATTCCAGGTGCCCCGAACAAGTATTATTAAATGTGCCCTTATAAAATTTCTTTTTTTCATAGTTGACAAAAGTTGTGAAAACAATACAAAAACACAAAGTTATTGTAGCAATAAAGAAACAAATTTAAATAATAAACAAAACAAAGTTAACGAATAGTTAAGGGTGTTCTACCGTCGAATGGTAACTGAACGGATTACTATAACAATAACAATAACAAAATTTAAGTCATTGTATAGAAATTATCACAGCTATTGATTAACTAATAAAAACGATAAAGCTACGTCGTAAAATATGCCTGAAACAATTTATAGAAAATAAGAAATATTATAACATTGCTTTAAACTATTGAATTAAATGATGTGTGAGCAATGCAACCACTTCTTAATTCAGTTTGCTATTATTTATGCTTGGTTTAGCTTTTGACAAATGACATTTCTTTATACTATAGGGTCTTCTTTTAAACATTCTTTATCTTTATTATTTAGAATTAGAGTTAGTCCGCGGCTTGAAAACTAAAATTACCACTATGACTATATCTTTAATGTTCTCTTCCTTTCATTTCAAAATGATAATAGGTTCGATCGCCGACAAAATTCATCATCCGAGACCTGGATTTGACCTAACATATACAGGGGTTGAAGGACTACGTCGTTGATGATCAGTTTAAAAAAGATGTTCCGTTGTTGGAGGATGTTGTCGTCATGGACGGTGTGACACACTTCATCCACCAAAAAAGCCTGATGAAGTAAACACATAATTGAGTTTCTACAAAAAATTTTAATTTTAATTTCTTATTATGTATCCTCAAGATCTGGTTTGGTTACATATAAATAAATGTGATGAAAATTGGTTTATGATTTCTTTTGAGTTATGTAACTATTTAAACTTTTATGAAATGATCTTTGCTTTTAAATTCCGTATAAGTAATACGTTAGCCCTATGGTGTTCGTCATGTTGTGTACCTATGGTGTTCGTCATATTGTTACACAACAAACCCTTCGATTTGTGCAAATGCATTAAATTAAAACACATAATTCATTAGTCTACAAACATTAAAGGAAATACCAACACAACAGATTCTACACATATCTAAGATTTGCTTATTGACTTATTAGATCATGGAACCAAATGGAGTACTAAAAAAACAAATCTAGAACTTTTGGAGGAAGTCAAAGATGTGTTTGTTGACTTTATCAGGGACTTCTTGAGTGACGAAATGAGCAGCATCTTCAATTACAACAACTTCTTCCAAAAGAGGTACATGCTCATGAAATCCACCATTGTGTATGTATTCTTTAACAATTGGGATGTTATACACCACATCTAACTCCCCGACAACAAACTGCGTTGGTACGTTTATTTTAGCATTTGTCCAAGGTGCTTCTAGCTCCCAATTTCTGCAGGTAAGTCAATTCAGATTTCAGTTTGAAATTTCAATATAAAAGTATATGTAGGTTATGAACATTAGAGGGCTAGCTGTCAGATAAGGTCTCACGGATGGTGCCAAGTTGAAACATTATTATGCAAAACTCCCAACAAGCTAAACATTATTAAGATTCTGTTTTCTTAACTGTAAATGTTACCAATACTCTACTTTACACCAGTAATCTTAATTACTTCCCTTGCTCATGTTTGAACTTGGGACATCCCCTCTAAGGCGCATGTGCCTCTACCAAGTGGGGTAGCCGTATGACTCCCAACAAATAAGCATTATTAGTAAGACCATCAAGCTGGAGGTTTATTATGTGAGACTCCCAACGAGCAAGCATTTTTATTAAGACTCTCAATGAACGAGCATTATCATGTAAGACTCTAAAGTTAGACTATCTGGTTAGTACCATTATTTCTGGTTGAACTTTGGACGAGAATACTTTTAGATTGTTGAACTTGCAGAATGACACAGTTTCATGGTGTGACGGTTGATGCAACGATTCTAAACTGTTTTGACTTAATAATCAAACATAATATGAAGTTTACATTATAATACTCTAAATACCAACTTGACATTTTTTACAATGGCCCGCTCTGACCCAAACCTATTTTGAGCAGAACCCATTAAACGCATCATGACCCGTTACCCAACCCATCCAGAGCCATCGTTTTGCCAGGCTAATCAATATTTCAGATTTTAAAGAATTACAAAGGAACTTACATATCAAAACAACGATAGTAGTTTATTCCTCCTGTGAAGCCAGTTTGCTCGAACTTTTTAGCGTAACAATCAACATCTTCTTCAGTTAACCAAGATGGCAAGATAACTGGAGTATTATGTTCATCTCCAAATGGCTTGCCTTTAGGAAAATAATAAGGACTAAGATCGCGGTGTGTCAAGAACTTCTTGATGACTTGCATCGTTCCAACATTTGCAAACACAGCTTCAATTTCTCCTGGTTCCTATAAAGGTTCTTTCATTAGGTAATTTCTTGTTTATTATCCTAAAATAAAACTAGGGGTGAGCTTTCATAGGTCGGTTTGGATCGGTCTTGTGTTCAAGCTGAATCAAAAACCAAATATTTTTGTTTTTAAGTTTTTCGAAATCGTTTGATTTGTATTCCATTATTATTTTTTTGGATTTTACCATTTGTGTCGGAAATTTATGAAAAAACATAGCCCAAAAATATATTTAATTGGGCCTAAATTATTTTGTTAATTAATGATTAATTTATTATTTTACATGTGTGTTAAATTGTTAAAATAATTTGGTTACACTATTTATTAACTTTTATAAATTATTTAACAGTCAAAATAATTCGTTTTTACGGAAACATAAAACCAAACCATCTTTTGTTTGGATTGGTGATTTTGGTATTTTCAGTTAACGATCGGTTTCGGTTTCATAAATCTAATACACCAATTGAACAACATGTTGTGGAATTTCGTGATAATCTCCTGGACAATCTGAGAGTCATGTGATACTTTTGGAGTTTCGTTTCAGATTAAAATTATTGTGGTTCTCTAAATACTAAATCGGATAAACTCAAATGAGACAGAAATTCATACGGTGATTGAGAACGAATTTAAGTATCAACCAAAAGGACAACAAAATAATATAAGCGGGATTAAGTTTGGAAACTGTTAATTATAGTTATCCATTTGGAATTCCAATTTCATTAAAAAAAACGCTTATTTTGACTTAGAATTTATGTGTAACAAACTCCGAAAATTCAACCACAGGCACTCTGCCCTGTTGGAACCTATGTTTTATACCGACGCATCGAATTAATTTGTGGGTGAAAAATATATTATTTTGCTCTCAACCAAGGGTGGATGGCTTGAAGGCCAAGTCATGCTAGACTAGTATAAATAGATGTTTTTATTCATTTGTCTAGGAGGAGTGAATGTATTGTGTATGTGTGAGATTTAGGGTTTTATCCCTTTGAGAGAGTCTCCGCCTCCAGGATGAGCTCTCCTGGTGGCGGCTGATATTTCTTAATCGATTGTATGTATGAATGTATGTATGAGTGTTTCATCTTTGTGTGTATCATTCGGCTAATATTTCATACTACCATTTCTATCTTTTGTGTTTTGATTACAATTGTTCATCCTACTTTATTGTTGATTGTTAATCAAATCAGGCTCTCTCCCAATACACCTCATCCGTCCGAACATCTTTCAAGAGTGAATACGAGTGAGATTCGATCCTAACCCTAGACCCGAGCTCCACACCGTTGATTATTAACGACTATTTTCACGCTTCCGCACCAGGGCTCGGTTCTGTCATGCCCCCTTGGAATCCCCATTGGTTATGGGTTTCACCTCACTAGTTTAATGTATATTATGACGTACCTTATTCAACAAGTCAATTCAGTTACACTAAAAATATCTAACAGACCTGTAATCTGCAAATGTAGTGATCATCTCCATACACCGCACGAAACATCTCCACATCTTTCCCTTGAGGGTTTCTTGGACTAAAATGAACACCGAAATTGACCAAACCTTTAACCTTATCGGGTCGAAACAAGCACAGCCTCCACGCGATCGTCGCACCCCAGTCATGCCCAACAACAAAAACCTTATCCTCACCAAGTGCATCAATGAGTGCCACAAGATCACCAACAACATGTAGTGAACTGAACTTAGTGGGATCATCTACAGGCGCCCAGGTGGTGTCTCCGAAGCCACGAAGGTCCGGGGCGATAGCGCGGTAGCCGTTGGCAGCCAGGAAGAGTATCTGGTGGCACCAAGAGTACCAGAGCTCAGGGAAACCATGAAGGAGTAAGACTACTGGGCCTTGACCCATTTCTGCTATGTGCATGTTGATGCCATTGACTTCGATTGTTTTGTGACTGATGTGTTCCATGTTGTTGTGATTGGTTTAAGAATTAGAGGTTGGAAGAGTGAACACAATTTATATACGTTAGTTTAGTTGATAACGGTCCACATCTTATCTCAAACTCAGAGTGTGGTGTTTTGTTGAGCATTTATTATTATTATTACTATATTTAAAAATTAATTTGGGTATTATTGTTTAGAAAAATAGAAAATTCTCAAAATAATCGTTTGTGGAAACGTTTTTCAGGTTTTAGGTATCATTTACAAGAAATTCTCAAAATAGGTATTAGAATCTAGTCGTGACAAGTAGTTTGTATAACCAATTAAAACTTGACACGTGTCTTTAAACTAACCGTAACTAGCAGATTACTATCAATTTACTCGTCACGACTAAATAAGTTTTATGTCTCGTAATCAACGCCCGTGAGTAATTCATAAGTTCTTTAGTCGAGACGAGTAGATTGTAAGGTTAAACTAGTCGCGACGAGTTAACTACTAATAAAGTACTCGTGTTGGGAATGTGAACCAGGTAAACTAGTCGTCGCGACTAAATGACTTATGAATTACTCGTGGGCGTTGATACAAGGCATGAAACTTAATTAGTCGTGACGAGCAAATGATTAGTGAACCTGCTCGTTACGGTTAGTTTAAGGGCACGTGGCAAGTTTTAACTGGTTCTACAAACTACTCGTGTGTAATTATAAACTACTCGTCACGATTAGTTTATAATATCTATGTTGTCAATTTTTGCAAATGACACCTAAAACTTGAAAAACGTTTCATAAACACTTATTTTGTGAGTGAAAGGAATGTGAGTTAGTTGGGAATAGAGTTATCATACTTTATGATGATGCAACAGTTTGATTCCTTTTGGGAAAATGACCAAACATGTGTCTTGCAAGTTGCACCAGTAATGTTAACTGACACAATGTTTAGTTAACCTTGGATTTTCAATCAATAATAATTTGTCATGCATCATACAACTTAGTTGTTTTTTTAAGTCACTAGAGTTGAAGGGAACTTTTGGGTGTCTGGCAAGAACTTTTTTGACATCCAACGAGAATTTTTTGGATTTCAACGAGACTTATCTTTTTTTCCGACGAGATTTATCTCGTCTTAATACGTAATTTATCTCGGCTTTCGACAAGATTCTTTTGGCTTCTTACGAGATTTTTGACAATAATTTTTAGGTTAAAAATCCAGTCAAGTAATGATTAAAAAGTGGTACGGGTTGACAAGATTGATGGAAGACATTACGGGATAAAGATAGTGAAATAAACAATTTCTTGACTTACACCATTAAAAAGAATTTATTTTGGTCATTTTACATTCCTTTTACAGTTCTTTGATATGAAGTTCTAAACTTTTATTTAATTGCTCCCAATTTGATTTGAATAATTAGATAAATTTTTCAACACATAAAACAAAACTTAATGACCACATAACACATCCATAAAAGTAGAGGTGAATAAAACAGCTTTCTTCCAAACCTTGTGAAGCGGGTTTGGATCCGAAACCGGTTTTTGAATTGGGAAAGCATAGGTTTAGACAGTTTAGTTATGTTTTAAACCGGTTCCAAACCTCAGCTCATTTCAAACAAATCGGTTTCAGGTCGGGACACATGCATATATGGATGGCTAATGGACTTAAAAGGAAAGGCGAACGCTTAGGCCCCGAAACATAAAACATTAGGCCCCATTCAACTTTAAAATGTTATTTGTTTTTTCAATTAAATATTTATTGTCACAGGCACATCATCACTAACAGCTTGAGAGAAATATTTATTTCCTTAACATGATTTCAGTCTTACAGAAAACAAAACCAGAGACAGATCATCTCATACACAACAACAACAATTCCGGTTTCTCAATATACGCCTTCCATTCTTTGCAGAATAACGCAACATTTGCGCCATCAAGAATCCTATGATCAGCCGCGATATTTACCTAAAATTAATCCAATCAAACCGTTAATTCAACAACTTTATACAATTATGTTATTCCACTCTATTAAAAATTACCGTCATAATCGAGACAGGATAAACACTTCCATCATCCTTAAAATGAGCAACTTTCTGAATTTTCCCAAGGGCAATAATGGCAACTTCCGGAACATTAATAAGCGGTGAACCGAATTTCCCGCCAATCGATCCAATATTGCTTAGAGTTATGGTCCCGCCAGATACATCTGTAGGCGGGAGCTTGTTTGCCATTGCTAGTTTTTGCAGGCGTGATAATTCCTTAGTTATCTGCAGAGAATGCACATACAGTATATCAAGTATTCGCCTTATCTTTATTAAAAAACAATAAAAGATTAACTACCGACCTCCAATATCGAAAGTGACTGAACATTTTTTATGTTCGGTACCACTAATCCAGACGGTGTAGCCATCGCAATCCCAATATTGTGAGATCCTATAATGATTAACAAATTTTATCAAACCAAGATTCAGAGAATCTTTTCCCAGTTCGCAAGGCCCAACCATGTATGGGCGTTGCGAACTGGTTTGTATTAAAATACAAGTAACAAAGTATATGGACCTTTTAGTGTGACTTCATAAGTGTCCAAGTTAAAGGTACTGTTGACCAACGGGTGTGTGGTTAATGCCATGGAGAGTGATTTTATTAGAACAGGGAGGAACGTGAATTTGATCTCAGGATCGGTGTTTTCTTTTTGGAAAGCGGATTTAAGGTCTATAAGTGAGTCACAGTTTATTTCTTCCACATAGTGAAAATGAGGTACCCTTGCGGCTGCGGTCATCGATTTAACCATCGCGCGTTGATAAGCCCTGAAAATACATATATTAGTATTAGTAGTAGTATTAATCTCATTTATCTCAATAATCCTAATATAACCATATATATGAAATTATTTAGAAATACCTCAGGGTGAGTATCTTATCCTGATAAAGTGACTCGGCTATCTCGTGAAGTTTCTCTTCGGGTCCCTCCATCGGTTCAATCGAACTAGGATTAAATACGCGAGTTTATCTTCGATAATTCCTTTTTCTATAGCGTATTTTAAAACATCTTCTTTTGATATTCTTCCATGAATACCAGTTCCCGGGACATCATTAATATCAATATTATGTTCTTTTGCAAGGCTCCTAACCGCAGGCGTGCATAAAGCTTCACCTTTTGTACTCTTTTTAACTTCTGGTTTATTGTCATCAGATCCAGATGTATCGGACCCGGGTGATGACTCAGCAGCCCCATATGGAACCGATGAATCGTCAACTGTTAGTTTCAACAGAGTTTCACCAACCTAGGATAACACAAAATGTTACATAATGAAAATTAACGGACAGAAAAAAATAATTAATAATTAAAGTGCTACCTTTATAATGTCACCGGGAACATGTAGAACTTTAGCAACTGTCCCGTTATACCGACTCGTTATTTCTATGGTTGCTTTATCACTTTGAACTTCAAAAAGACGTTGATATTCTTCAACTTGATCTCCCTAGCAAGATCTTATTATTATTATTCGCGATAAGCTCGACTTAATTATGTAATTAGATAATGATTTACCTCTTGAACAAACCACTGGAGGAGTTCACACTCTGCAATACCTTCACCAGTTTGTGCTAAAGGTATGTCAACAATACCGTTGACTTGTTGACTTTCCAGTGCATTAGTTGAAAATTTGTACCCCTTGATAGTATACAGATTGTTCAACTACATTTTAACATCACATAAAACTTATGTTACCACAAAATTATGTGTATAAATTATGTAGATACCACAGGATCAGATACTCAGGCTTGTAAACGAACGGAATTTTCATGAACTGTTCAGCGGAAAGTTTGTTTATTTAATAAATGAACAAACATGAAGACACGTTTTGTTCGTTCATTTATGTTCGTGAACGACAAGTTCGAATAAATTTTAATAAATACGTAAGTAGTTGTATCTTTATAAATATAAACACAAAAGGGGTTCGTATAACAATATTTTTAAGTAGTTATATATATATATATATTCGGGTAGAAACCGTAGAATCATGATGAATATTTGCATAAATCGTGTAAAATTTAACCACTAATTTAGATGTGTTTTTGGATGAATTGTGATATATTAAACTTGTTCTTTTGTGTTTGGTCAATTATGTTCTTTTAAGTTTATTTATTTATGTAATTATGTTCGTTTACGTTCGTGAACTGTTCGTATAGGTTTCAAACGAATGAACATGAATGAACACGAACAAAAAAATTGTTCAATTATATATTCTTGTTCGGTTAAACTTAAATGAACCAACACGTACAAAAAAAATTGTTCGATTATATGTTCGTGTTCAGTCAAACTTAAATGAACCAACACGAACACGCCCTCGTCCATGTCCGTTCGTTCGGTTTATAACAGGCCTGCAGATACTAAAAGTCTAAGGCCCCGTTTGTTTTTTTTAGAGATTTAAGTCTGAATCTGAATACCACATCTGAATGTTAAGAGGTGGTTCAAATGTCTGAAATCTGAATCATTAAGAGGTGGAGGCTAGAGACGAACCTCTAGTCGTCGGAGATGGAGCCTAGTCTCCGGGTTAGAAGTTAATGGAGGCCGGAGACAAACGTATGTTTTTTTTTGGTTAAGAGGTTTTCAGACCCACTAAAAGCTCTTACTGGTTCAGATGCTACTAAGACGCTGAACCTCTTAATGCCAGAAAAAAAACAAACAGCCCCACGTCTGATTACGTCTGACCGAATCAGACGTTTCCTCTATTCAGAGAAAAGAGGCAAAAACAAACAGGGCCTAAACCTGACTTGTTTGACCACAAAAGTCAACAGGATGTCTAGATATAAACTATAAAGTGTATATTCTGAAACAGATTCATAACAAAATGCATGCAGAGAACTTAGATTAAAAACACACGAGCACATATAGATCATATACCAGCAACCAACATTATTAACCTTATAATCGAAGTCACACTTTGACTTGGAAGAAATTGGGGCTACGCCGAAGAACTGGCGAAAAACGGGGCCTGTCGCCGGCGTGAGGTGACGTAAGCAGCTCCGGCCGGCGATCCGGTGAAGAATCCGGCGAGATAACAGCATGTTGTGGATTGGATGATCCGATTGGATTGGCAGGTAAATGTATTTGTAGATGGAAGAATGTAAATAATAATATAATAAAATATGAAATTCAATGTTATTATAATAATAATAATAATAATAATAATAATAAGTAGGAATTGATTTATATGAAGATAATGGATATGATGAATCTGAGTCAAGGTTTTGTCACATGAACATCTTATTGAATCAACGAGCTCACACTTATAATACCAAACTCAACTCCTAAGTCAAGATGAGTACGGCTTCTTTTATTAATATTAATTAATTAATTAATATTTTATTTCAACCTTAAATGAGTAAAAGTTTAAGAAAAAAAACCGTCGACTTGTTTATCCAACGACCGTTTTTATTATTCTTTTTCATCACATTTTTATGTTTTATTTTTTTATATTTCAATTCCAGTTTGCACATATGTAGTCATTATAATTTTGCACGTTCCCTTACTAATGGCCAATTTTAAGTATCTGACACCTTAACGTCTGTAAAACGAGGCTGTTGGAGCCCTATCGTCAGACAACGTAGTTATTCTAAATTGTGCACTATCCCAATTGTATGATAGTCAACTAAGGGTGTGCATGAGTCGGTTTAGAGGTGTACAAACTGGTTTAAAACTCAAAATCGGTTTGGATTGAAACCGGTTTAGTTAGGTCAACAAAAGTCAAAACCAGTTTATAATCGGTTTCGGTTCGGGTTGAAACTGATTTCTTACCATGTTACGATCGGTTTTAGCCGGTTTTTCGGTTAACCCGGTTTGGAACCGGATTTTGTGAAGAAAATAACAAACCAGTTCCGAACCTGTTTCTACATAATCGGTTTCATACTGGTTCGGTTTTAGTTCGATTTTCGGGTCAGGTCGGTTAATCGGTTTATTTGCCCACCTCTAGGTCGGTTTGGGTCAAACCTATAACCATAACCAATCCGTTATGCCAGTTTCGGTTAAACGGTTTTGAAGGTTAAAACGAGTCGGTTACAGTGTGTTCGGTTATGGCGGATTTGGAATTATCCATAACCAAAACCGACTCGTATCTGGCGGTTTTTCAAAATTTATTAAATCGACCCACTGGTTATGTTTGCTATCGGATAAAATCGGTTCGATTATATCAGTTATGGTTCAGCTATCAATTACGATGGTTAACTTGCTTACCCATATAGCCAACTAGTTATTAATTAACAAAAAAAAGGCCCAAAATTCATTGATCTTTGACCAGTTATCTTTTTTCCAAATATATATTTTTAATCTCAAATGACAAAACTAAACCGAACTCAATCTAAAAACCAAAAAATCTAAAACTGATAAACAACCTGTTTTAAAATCTGATCGGAACCGAACCGAACCGAACCGAACGGACCCATGAACAAATGATAAATATATTAATATGTTGTGGTAAAGTGTCGGCATTTAATCCGTTTTCCACTCCAACAGAGACGAGGGCAATGAGTGAAGATCGGAAGAGATCCTTGGTCGGTTCCGTCCACCGGTAACCAGAAATCCAGCGCATCACCACCGTCGATGTCTTCTACTTCCACCACCAGCAGAAAAGTAGTAATCAAGAGCGCCGATATGAAGGAAGATACGCAAACCGAAGCCATCAATGTCGCCATTCAAGTAATTCACACATAAATAAGTTAATTAATAATTATTAAACTAATCACAATTTCACATTCACACAGGCCTTCGATAATCTCACCGTCGAAAAGGATGTTGCTGAACAGATTAAGAAAGAATTCGATAAGCTTCACGGTCCTACGTGGCACTGCATCGTCGGACAAAACTTCGGTATTTCATTCATTTCTTATTATTATTTTTATATATTATTATTATTATTATTATAACGATCATATTACTAGCTTTATTGTTAGTGAAGCAGATCTAGTGATTTAGGTTCAAAACCCTAGCTACCTAATTGTTATTATTAATGTATCAACAATTTAACTGCATATTATTGATGAATATTTGGCAAATTAGGGCATTTGATTGGAATAATATTAATCATATCTTTTAGTACCTTTTGGTTACAAATCGTGACAAAGATCAGCGGCTTTTGTTTATGAACAATGATCTTTGTCAAGTTTCTGATGTTAATTGGTGTCTTTCTGCAATTTTATAAATCTGTATTTCACAGTTTGTACAGAATCACATAACCGTAGGTATCATTAGTATATGCATAACTACTTTTCTTACTGTGGTGTTTATTATGCACATCACATGATGTTATTGTTGATACGAAACCTTTGTAATTATAAAATGTGTGCTTCTGATTGTGATTTGTTTGACATTTAATTGTAATAATGGTTATCAGTTTAGTACCTTCTGTTATTCAAGTAGTTTAGCTTTACAGAACTGCTGATCTTTGTCAAGATTATAATTGCAGACTGGCACTGAGTAATATATGAATCTTGACAAAGATCGACGGTTTTTTATTATGAAGAATGATTTTTGTAAAGTTTCTGATGTTAATCGGTGTCTTCCTGCAATTGTGTATAGATCTGTATTTGTATTTTAACAGTTTATAAAGAATCACATAAACATAGGTGCAAATATGTTGTTTATATGGATAAACTTGAAGACATAAGGCATCGCTAGTTTATTATACAAATGACATGATGTTATTGTTGTTTATTCGAACGAAGTCGCTTGAACATCTGATTTTGTGATGGTATGGAACCGCTGTAACTATAAACATGTGTATGGTGGTGAGTTGATATTTTGTAAATCTTGGATCTGTGTTACTGTCTACAAGGGGGTAAAGTGGTAATCTGCAAGTGAAAGGGGAAGCTTGCAGTAATCTATAATTGATTTGAAACTAAGGGTTTGTTTGTGCAGGTTCTTATGTGACTCATGAGACGAATCACTTCGTGTACTTCTACTTGGATTCAAAAGCAGTGTTGTTGTTCAAATCTGGTTGACCAGCAAACAGGAGGCTGGAGAATTAATTCAGATTTTCTGCAAATGAGGAGCTGATAATCCAAAAGAAAAGAACATAATGGTTGAAGAGTTGGAGTTGGTTAAGTTGCATGTTTTGAATCAGTATGTTTCTCAGGTTTGATTAATTATATTTGTTTGATAATTTTCGTATCAGAGTAGGACTAGTTTATATCTAGTATAAATAGAGAGTTATGTATTCAGTTTTGTGTGTCAAGTTTAATTAATAAATAAAAGTGTCGAAGTATATTGCTTCAAATCTGTGTGCTTGTATATTTTTTCGGTTTGATTTGATTGCTTATTGAAACAGAAGCTGGTCTTTGTTAACTCGAATTTAGTAACCATGAACGCTTTTAATTCTACTTTTCCTGGTTAGCTTTCTTTCTATTTAATACCTAAACTTCATTCCGCTAAAATGGATCTCAACGGTTAGGTTGGGTGGCCTGAAAAAGCACAAGGGCCATCTTTGTGGTTTGGGTATTGTTGGTTCTTTGTTACCGTGGCTACACATTTGCAAGATCATCACTCGTCACAACAATTTCCACAACCGATTAAAGTTAAGAATTTCCACATACTTGTTTGCTTGGACGATCTCCATCGGATGCTTTGGGGGGGGGGGGGGGGGCGCTATTGACAGACGAGGCCACGCCCTTTGGTAGGGACGAAGCTAGAGCTGCATGCCAGTAGACAAAAGGTGGATCAACTATTTTGGAAGCTCAGAGTGAAGTAGAAATCCAGAACTCCAGTTATAGACTACAAGTGTTCTCGATTTGGTTTCGATGGATTTTCGGTCAAACCATTAGTAACGGCTTATAAGTCTTGACAACCGAAGCCAAACCAACTTTGGTTTCAGAGTTTTCCTAGTCTGCTATGGAATTCATATTCGATTTGACATAATCGGCTATGGAAATTTATGATTAGGACAAAGTTCTTTCAAAACTAAAAGTCATTAAAGCTAAACAAAGGTAAAAGGTAGTGCAAATTTCATAACAAGAAAAATCAACAACTCTTGTAAGACAACTTGTTGGGCCAGATTAAGGCGACATTTATTTAGGTTAGTCTCAACAATAAGAGACTTCTTTAACTTATCTTATATGTGAGTCAGTTTTGTGGTGGACCGCACGTCGGAACGCCTTTGTGTAAGGCCTTGTATTTTTGGTAGTTGTCTGGTTGCTTCTATCGTTTGGGATGGAGTGGATAACTTGTGTGGTTTATTAAAGTCCGGTTCCTAGCCAAATGCTAATATGTAAAAGAAAGAATAGAGTTGGAGTTTCCGAGCAAAGTAAGAAAAAAGGTTTGGTTAACGGTTTTGACAGTTTTGTATAGCATGTGGAGGGCATTATGGAAAAATTGAAATGAGATGAGATTCAAGTGATTCAAAAACAAGGTGAAAAGATTTTTAAAGACATCAAGCTGGTCACGTTAAATAGGTAAAAAGTCACTCAAAGTGGAAGTCAATCTTATATAAGTGGCGTGAAGAACCATGGAGTTGCTTTAGTTGATTTTGCTCAATGTTATCTTTGTGTTTTTTGGTGTTTGTTTTGTGCTTCTGGACCTAAAATTTTAGTTCTTGTGGTGTTATCACGGCAGTTTGTTATGCGCTTTTTAATTAAATTTCTTTTGCTATCGTTCAAAAAACCAAACAAACTTTAACCAGCGAGTGGGATAGCGGTCAAGTAGGTTATTTTTTGTTTATTTTTCTTTATCTTTGTTTCATTTTTGTTTTGGGTGAATTAATCTCGTGTATCATGTGCTTTAGTTACTTGTACAAGTTATTTATTTTTTAATTTAAAGTTGTTTTGAACGATGTTGCGTAAAATAACAAAAAAAATGTATAAAGTGTAATTTTATAAACATTAATCCATATAATTTTTATACCATTTCTATTTCTTTTATACAACACTCGTATTTGCTACCACATATCGTAAAACTCGTGCCTTGACAAAAGGTCCATTATATATAATAAATGCATTGTATCGGGTATAGTAGATTGGTTTTGTTTCAATAGTGACATAAGGGGTAATACTCTTCTAACACTCCAAAATATTTTTTGAAGTTGACACTACTTGTATTTAAATGACCACCACGTTGCAATGTAGCATCCTAGTCTACATTGTCAATTGCTAATGAGACAACAATCCAACTATAAACGTTTGCATTGACGACATGACAAACACAAGTATCCTCCACATGCATCAACAACCGATTGTTGTCTAGTATTACCTACTTTGGGTACTTACTCATTCACACTCATCCATCTTTTTGCCCTTTCTTTCCATCATACAATCAAGTGTCTCAAACTTGTTCACACATTTCTTCATAAAGGGATGCTTCCCATGATTCCTTTTTAAAGATATATGTACTTTTCTTTTAATACCGGTCTTTCTTTTAATACCGGTAATTTTACATAGTCATATATTGATTTTTACAATTATATGCTCATAATACTTCAGTTTTTATATCCTAAGCACCAAAGTTTTATAAATTCGACAACCTCAGCAAATATATATGCATATGCATTTATATTCAGCGTAATCTTTCAAAAGCACAATTAAAGAACTTATTTTGTTATTACATCTAACGGTTCATATGAGTCACTAACCAAACCATAACCGAATATTTTTGTTATATGGTTTAAGAAAGTGACCCATATTGGTTAAAGATTGATTCGGTTATCGGTTATTCAACTAGCTCCGATGTAAAAGAATATATATTTTATAAACGCTTTTTAATTAAAAAAAAACTAAAAAAGTAGTTTTACTATGATTTTTGGTTAAACACAACAATTTGTTGTGGAGTGAAAAAGTTCTAAATCCTTTTGTTAAGACTTTAGCTTGAATAAAGTTATATACTTTTTGGTTATTAAAAGGAAATTAACTTTTTATGTGCTCTTTTTAGAAGTTTCCACGATTTTTTTATACAACAAGCGATGTGGAATTTCTTTTGTATATTTTAATAGAATACTTATGTGGTATGTTGAATTTTGGTTTCATATGAGAACTTTCAATCTGTGTTTTTAATTTCAACATGATAAGAGACACAAGTGAAGTATGCACTAATAGGGGCTTTTAGCTTAATATTTAAACAATTACTGGAATAATTGGTATGAAAATCTCTCTCAATTTGATAAACAAGTGATCACCTACATGTCACAACTACAACTCAGTCCTCAAGAACAATTACTATTTTTGCTCATATGCAACTATTAGTTTTTGTAACTTCCGCGATTAGTTATGTTTTGAATACTTATATGTTGTAATTAGTTATTTGTTTAGAAACATGCTATTAATGATTAAGAAGAGCATTACATATACAAATATTTATATATAAAATCGGTTCGGACCAGTTGATTAGGTTATGACTTATGACACGTATCATAACCAAAACCAACCTATAAAAACCGTTATCTGATAAACGACTAGCTGAACTATCAGTATTAAGTTTGATTTGATTTCTTCAATTCGGTTTCGTCGATTAATTCGATTATACTTATATGATTCATTTAAGAGAGAATTATTCGGTTATATTATACTCACCCTAGATTTAACATTAATATTCACTTTTGGATATAGCCAAAAAATCCACGTACCAAAAGGTTTTTGTCGGTTTCACTTGTAATACACAAATGATTGATCGAATTTTAAATCAATAAATGCTTGATGTGATCATCCCCCTTGAGGTTCTCACTCAATCCCCTTTACACACATCTAAAAGTTCTTATTTTATATTTTATATATACTTCTCTAAGAAAAAAATTGTGAACCCGATTGTAGAAAACCATACAAAAATAACGCACATTATTAAAAGTAACCTATAAGAATAAAATTATAAACAACATCCATTCGTTAGAAATGCTTTAAACCACCTCCGGACACAGAAAATCTATTTAAAAAGATAAAAGAAACTTAATGCTCTTTAGTTATTTTATAAGATATAAAAATAAAGGGTAAAGTTAAAATACAAATGGAGACAAAAATGGGGAAAAAAAATGAGAAGTGTGAGAAGGATTTGTGACTACAGAAAAAACCCTTAAACATAAATTCAAAAAATAATAAAAAAATCATAACTCAAAATATAAATAAAAAAAGAAAAAAATTAAAAAACTAAAATATTTCCGCAATCATTCTCGTCCAAAAAAAATAATAAAAAATTGACTAAATTTATTTTTTAAATTTTTAAGGGGTATTTTTGTGTGGCTATAAATCCTTTTCATCCTTCTCATTTTTGTTCTCATTTATAGAATAGCTTGACTAAAGTTAAAATACAAAGGGAAAAAAATGAGAAATGTGAGAAGGATTTGTGATTACACAAAAAACCTTTAAACATAAATTCAAAAAAAAATAATAAAAAAATCATAACTCAAAATATAAATAAAAAACGAAAAAATTTAAAAACTAAAATGTTTCCGCCATCATTCTCGTTCAAAAAAAATTTGACGAAAAGACACAATGCCAATATCAAATACACAATGACGAAAATGAACAAAAGACACAATTATAACTAAAAAAAGACACAATTGATCGCAAAATATAACACAATGTCACACAAAATATAGCACAATGTTGAGCATTATGACACAATATAAAAAAAAAAGACACAATGTTAAGCAAGACACAATTGATCGCAAAATATAACACAATGTCACACAAAATATAGCACAATGTTGAGCATTATGACACAATATAAAAAAAAGACATAATGTTAAGCATAAAAGGCACAATCAATGATGAAAATAAACACAAAACACAATGATAAGGAAAAAGACATAACTTTTTCACTTACCATTGTGTTTTTTTTATGAGAACGAGAAAGACGGTGAAAACATTTTTGTGTTTTTACTTTTTTTGTTTTTTATTAAATTTTGAGTTATGTTATTTATTTTTTTAAATTTTTAGGCATTTTTTTTGTGTGGCTATAAATCCTTCTCATTTTTGTTCATATTTGTAGAATAGTTTGACAAAAAAAAAAAACCGGTTGTTATTCCAAAAACTATAACGAGAAAGTTATAAAATCTCATATTTTATATTTCACTTAGAAAATAAGATGATTATATACTGGTTATTCAATTCTATTTTTAAATTTTATCATCTATCTAGTTATTTAGCAAAAACTATATTAAAGTGTATTATAAGGTGTTTACGGCACTTTATTTCAAACTGATTATGCATTAAACTTGTAACTATATATAAAACCATAACAAAAACAAACACAAGAGCTTTGAGAAATTTATAAACTACAACAACAGAATAAATAAATTGTTGATATTTTATTTAGTATATCATAAATTTACAAAACCATAACGAATCGTGACAAGTTATCTTTGTCAGTGGAAAGAAAAAAGTTAAACATAATTGCCCATTCAAATTTTACTCTCAATAAAATATCTAGAGCAAAAAAAGAAAAGAATTGTCATTTATATATGTAAACCTTAATAGTCAAATTCACTTAAGTTTAATCATCTTATCTAACACAAATCGTACACTCTTTGTCTCATTTTATTGTCCACGAATAATCGTATAGGTCACTTAATGTCTTAAGGGTATTTCTAATGAGACTCCATTCTCCATGACGCCCAAAAAGCATCAAAAACGCCCCCACTACCATTATAGAGGGGGTGTTCTTGTTCAAAATTTGGTATGCATGTTTATGTGGAACGACGTTTGGGCCCAAAGAAACGGGGTCCGGCCATGTTTTCAATCAACCGCTATCAATCATATCACCCCACATCTTGTAGTTAATTTATATATTTATATGATTTTTAGTTAGTTAATCATTATAATGGGCTTTACCATTAGCATAAAAATGGAAAAGACCTCCGTGTCTATATGGCTTAACGTGGCATGAAAAAATGACGTTTTTTCACCCATTCACTATGAATGTGCCATGCAATCAAGATAAATTTAGTATTTACCCTCAAAATTGAGACACCATTGACTTCATTCTAAATTAAATCCACCGTTGATCATAGTTAATTGGAGGTAAAACAAAAATTAATAATAACTAATCATTGATAGAAAGAAAGTCTGATATATAACAAAAATGGATGCATGTCCAATGATTCCTCTACCAAATGGCTATATATTAACAACTTTTTGACAATATTATATGTTTATATGGGTATAAAACAACCAATATAGGGGGTATCACTCATCACACACCCCATCCAATCAAATGGTGCCACATCGCCAACCCCAAATCCATCACATGTGATGGTTTTTTACTAGGGGTGGTGGTGTGTGATGGAATTTTTTGTTTTTTTTTTTGCAAGATTAAATGTTACAAAGATAAATAAATAAATAAAAACCAACAAAAAAATGGTTGATATAGGCCTCGTCATGTTTCCGCCAACTTTTATATCATTTTTATAGCATTCAAAAGTTCAATATTTAATTCGTAAATTATTCTAAATTCTGTTTAAAAGAAATGTGAAAGTTAAGGGGTTAAATGTGTAAATTGTATTTAAAGTATAATAATAATAACACTAACAAAACAAACGCAGTAGCATCACTCATCTTCCCTGTTATTTTTCCGGTGACCCACTTCCGGCTATCCATCACTTCCGGCGACGGCTCCCCCCCCCCCCCAATGGTCATAACCACCCCACTCCCAACGGATAGATTTCTTGGTTTCCACCCCATCTCACGCGTGACACCCATCACGCAAATTCCATTTTTTCCACGTGACAAAGGGGCGGCGGCGGTGTGGAGAGGCTCACCACGCGTGATGGGGCTCCATCACGCGGTGCCCCGTCCCCCCTAATATAATGAGTGTTATATTAAAACACCATAGATTTTTAATTCTACACCTATTTGACTCATTTACGTCTCGTATAGATCCATACGGGATGTAAAAGCCCCGACTTTAAAAAATTAAGATAGGACTTCAAACCCCGTATGTTATGCCCGAAAATCCCAATTATGCGCCTTAAAATTTTAAGTGATCCCCTCCATTGCCCAGCCCGACAAATCCAGACTTAGCTTATGACCACTCTGGTATGGTTTGGTACTCTGTTCTCATAATCAAAATCGCTCTTGGTTATGACTGGTTCTAGCCAATTAGTCCAAACTTAACCAATTGCTCAACCCTAGTGAAGTAGTGGTTTATACAATTATACATAATTAAACAAATTGGTACATAACCAAAGCACTTTAATGTTGGAACTTTATTCCTTTTAAGTTACGTGCAAGTTACCATGTACATAAATGATTTAACACAACATAAATATTTATTTATATACTAGTTTGATCATTCCGTGTTACGGGAGTTTATTTAAAATTTTGTTTTTAATCATTTTGCTATTTCATGATGATTATTTTATTTTTTAAAGTAGTTTGTTTTAATTTAATACATATGTATTACTTTGTTATTATATTTTTTAACGTTTAGGTTTTATTAGTTGAGATGTTTAGGTTTTTTATATTTTTAACGAACAAACATAAACGAACACGAGCATGTTGATTTTTTTAAATGCACAAACATGAACACAAATATATGTCTAATAAAAAAAGAGGTGTTGATGTAGTTGACGATGGTGGGTAGTATTGGAATTTAACCGACGATGGAGATGATAGACCAGCAACGAAGAACATGTAAAATAGATAAATTAAATTAGGGTTTGATAATGAAAGTGCTTATCAATAAATGAGATCTTATAACCCATTTGAGGGCTATTAGAGTTTGGTAAGATACATAACCCGTAAAAATTATTCTTTGATAATTAAGGGGTTATTTCACAAATAAATAAGTTGTTATAACCCGTTTAAGGGTTATCCGGGTTTGGAGAGACACATGACCCGTGAAAATTATTGTTTGCTTATGAAATAGTTTTACAAATAAATGAGATGTTATAACTCATTTAAAGACTATCCGGGTTTGGTGAGACCCATACCCGCGAATTCGGGTCAAATGCATGAGAAACATCCATTTACAAATCAAGCAATCTAGTGACTCTAGAGAATGAGGAGAACAACCTGAGAGCGACACCTAGAATTTTATGATAGACAATTATACAGATAGTTAGATTTTACTTTGGAAAAAAAAATACACACCACATATTCGTATTAACATTTTATGGAAGTCAGTCATGTAAAGCCAACTAGCGGATCAAGTCGACCCTACCCGATTTCTTTATCTACACAAAAACTAGTCATTTTCGTTTATCTATTACTATTCAAAACTAACTACATATATTCTAACTACTTCAATGAATCACCTAATTTGCATTTCTTATAGTCCTTGCTATGTACGTAAACCTCCCAACAAACTTTTCATTTTGACCGCATTAGGTGAGTCAAAACACATCAGGGAAATTAATTAAAACATAATTTAACTAACAAGTTCACTTTTATTATACGACAATAATTAAAGGAAATTGATAATTAGAAAAAAAAAAGAAGAATGTGATTTCTGTTAATGTAAATCTCTTAAAAGAGTCTTAAGTATTTTTGTAATTTTAGGACTATTTTTGAAAAGTTTTAGAAATTGATCAAATACTATTATAAGAACAAACTTATAAAATACGAGTGTTACATTCAATATATGTACTACACACATAAATAAATAATATAAAGAAGATTGAAAACTAACTAATGTGATATCAGGAATGTAAACGGCCACCCTATACAAACCCAAAAGTTTTACGCGAATTCAAACACAACCTAAACCCAAAATCGTGTCATTTACGTGAAATCAAACACATTAGAAATATTTATGATCTTACATGAACGCGTCTGCTTAAGCCAATACTTTTTATGTTTTACTTTTCGCGCATTAATTTACTAGGATTATTAACTTATTACTTATAATAAAAATTCAAATTTATATAAAACAATTATGTTTAAATTACAACTTGATGCCAATTCTCTCTTGATTTTCAAAACTTTGGCATACAGTACTTAAATCATTTATAGAATACGGTATAAAATAGATGTTTTATAAATTTAAACAAATCAGCCTGTTAACCAGTTATATCAACGCAAACCAAACCGTTTAGCTAAATATATTCGACCAAAAAATGACATGAACTTGTTCAGATGAAACCCGAACTTACAATTATTAGATTCTTATTGGGTTTTCACTTTCCATGTCGTTATTTGATTGTTTGGTATAAATTTTGAAGAACAATATGATTATAGAGAACATATGCAATGTTGGATTGGCCATTGGCTGAAGAGGAACTTAGCATGTGCATTGTGAAAACGTGTCTAAAAGCATATACAAACCTTTTTTATATACATTACAAAATATACTCATTCCTCTTGCACGTTCATTTGTTTTTTCTCACCACTTTGTCCTATGCTAGTTTTTATTTAACGACTTCGATCTATTTTATTTAGAGTTTAGGATCTAGAGCATACGCTTAGTCGTTTTACTGAGACTTTAAGTTTTAAAAACATATCAAACTGATACCGAAAATTGGTTTGGGTTAGATAGGTTATTGTCTAAAATTGTAACCGCAATCTCAAGGTTGGCTAATTAGATATTCTAACCATTTGATTTTGGTTAAATTAGTCTGGTTAATCGGTTAATTGGTTAAACAAGCTTTCGTTCGATAAATCATTGGTTAAGCATGGGTTATGGACATGGACAGACCAAGTTTGTATTTTTCTAAGCCCTTAACAATGGTTATGTGAAAGCATACGTGCCCAAGTCCACACCCACCATACGCACCGTTGTAACATAAAAATAATCAATTCATTAAAGCCTGACCGGTTAGGTGAAAAAAAGAAGTAAAGGGGCTCACAAAAATGAAGCACAACTGAAAATTGAAACACAGATCTCTATAGTATCATATATTAAATTTATAATATCTAATATCTTAAAAATAATACAATAAGTGCATTCCCATTGAAATTTTTCTCTCTTTCTTATCACATCTATTTAAATTTTGTTTAACCTCCAACATTCCAATCTCCATCTGTTTTTGTTATATTAGGTTAAGTTATTTTATAAAAGCTAACAAAAATAAAAAATGTGAGAAGTCATAATTAAGGGCATGTTTGGCTAAGCTTTTTGTTTTTGTTTTTTGGAGGGGTAAAATGTCCAAAATGCATCTCCAAAAGCTCCAAATTGAAGCTTTTTTGCTTTTTGGAGGGGTATTTTGGACATTTTGCCATCCAAAAAGCAAAAAGCAAAAAGCAAAAACAAAAAGCTTATCCAAACATGCCCAAATGAAATGTGTCAGGTATGGACCAAAGAAAAATGATATAAACGTAATATTACGCATTTTCTCTCACCACATGTAAGTCACGTGTTAATTTCTCTATCATTTTTAAACGTCTATAACTTTTTATATGATATTTTTTAAATAAAATTCACCATAATAACAAGCGTTTTTTTATCTTTAATATGAATATGATCTTGTTATATAAAACAATTTTTTTTACGTAATTGTGTCTTTTTTGCTTACCATTGTGTCCTTTTTCGTCATTGTGTCTTTCAACTGATCATTGTGTTTTTTTTAATACTAATAACACCGTTTTTGTAATAATATGTACATATAATGAAAAATACCAACAAATTATTTAATCCATAAAACACAATGATGAATACATATTACACAATAACATGAAACGTAAAACACAATAATGAATACATATAACACAATGGCCTGAAACGTAAGACACAAAGGTAAATACATATAACACAATGACCTGAAATGTAAAACACAATGTAATCTACATATTACACAATAACTTGAATGTAATACACAATGAACATGATACTATTTTTCTCAACTTAAGTGAATGTTGAACACAATGACTAGAACACAATGATAAATAGAAAGACAAATGTTGAGCATAAATATACAATAACGAACAAAAAGACGCAATGATGTAATCTTTGTTTTAATTTTTATCTTTAATAAGAGTACCAATTGAAAAACACAATGACCAAAATCTATAACACTTTGCATATAAAAACTCAATTAAGAAACACAATGGACAATCAAATAGCACAATATAAAAAAACCTATTAACTTGTTTTATTTTTATATAACAATATGATATTCATATTAAGATAAAAAACGCTAGCTTGTTATTATGGTAAAAAAATGTCGTATAAAAAAATGCTTTTATTTTATTCTTTATATAACAATAGTACATTCATGCCTTTCTCATCAATCTTTATTCTTAAATTAATCTGCATCATCCAAATTTAAAATCAATGGATTAAATTCCTTTCATCATTCTCATTTTTGTTGTATTTTAACTTTACCATATATTTTCATTAGTTATTTTCATTTTTTTTCCTTTTTCCCATTATTGGAGTATAAACCGAAATTATTAGGATACAAATTAAAGAGTCAAGTTATATTATAAATAAGAACAAAAATGAAAAGGATGAGAAGGATTTTTAACAACATAAAAAACACCGCTCAATTTAAAAAAAATTATAAAAAAATCATAACTCAGTATTAAAAAACAAAAAAAGTAAAAACACAAAATGTTTCCACCGTCTTTCTCGTTCTAAAAACACAATGGTAAATGAAAAAAAAATCACTGTTTCTTTTTATTTATCATTGTGTTTTGTGTTTATTTTCGTAATTGAGTGTGTCTTTTTTTCATAATATTGCGTTATATTTTGTTCGACATTGTGTTATGTTTTTTCGATCTACTGTGTCTTTTTTTTATAATTGTGTCTTTTGTTCATTTTCGGCATTGTGTCTTTGATCTCGGCATTGTGTCTTTTCGTCGATTTGTTTTTTGAACGTCAATGACGGGGGAAACATTTTAGTTTTTAAAAATTTTCATTTTTTATTTATATTTTGAATTATGATTTTTTATGATGTTTTTTTGAATATATTTTTAAGGGGTTTTTTTTTATATGGTCACAAATCCTTGTCACACTTCTCATATTTGTCTCAATTTGTATTTTAACTTTATCAAAATACTATACAGTATTTAAATTTTAAAGGCATGGGAGCATTCACGTCCCTACAATCGTATACTACACTATAATTGAATTGAAAATTGAAATTTCCTCCCCCCCCCCCACCACACACACACACATCTCATTTTCTATTTTTAATTTTTATCTTACACGTAATCATTTATTTTATTATTTTCCATATTTTTATACACACACATAATTTTAATGAATAATGAATAACATGTAATTTTTCCTATACATATAAAAAGTTACTATAAATTTTTTTTATAATTTAGGGTTAGAAAAGTAAAATGTTAGAATGGATAAAGCTTTAATTGGATACTAGCCTCACAAACTCGTTGGACGCGTCCTCCATATAATTTGCGTACATGTGATGTTATCGAGCATCCATGGAAGGCCCATCTAGTTTCATGTGCATTGTTCAAAATTGCAATATCGTGGCTAGTCGATCTTCGTAAAACCTCTTTGTTGTATAAAATAATAACCAAATTGCAAAAATATTCAGCACACTTATGTGAAGTCCTTACAAACATAGCTAAATATTTATCGTATTCATCAAGAGGATTACCTGTTGCAAGCTGACACAGTGCATTTCTGTAACGTCACGAAACTCTTTTTTAACTTCCCGTTGTAACCTTAGTGAAACTATTCTCAATTGGCCTCGATATGCCCAATGTTTTTTTAAACCATTTGGTAAACGAAAGCACGCTTTGAATGTCTCTACATTGTACTTTAGGTCTTCGACAAAGTAAACATTCATTAGAACTTGTTATTTTGTTAAGCCAATTCAGGATCACATGACACATGTCTTTTCTTGGATCGGACATTATCTTCTAGTTCGATTTCTGCGGTAGCCACTTTGGACATAAACTCAATACCACTAGAATTAGATAAGTCGAAAAGTAGCGACATGCCACTAGACCTATAAACCGGAAAACAATTCAAAACCACTTGTATTGGATTGAGCCATTTGAATTAACAGGCTTAATTAGATTGTGTAAAAAATAAATGGATTAAATTTATAGATCGCAAGGGTAGATAACTTTTTTTCTCTTTTACTAAATTACACGATAACATGGCCATTGAGAATGGTCGAAGTCAAACACCGTGTGCGAGTCCTACTACCCGAAAAGTGGTACTTTATAGACGAACCCTAATGAGGGGAGCTAGGGAAGTGCCATGTCTACCCGACCAGACTCGGGTGGGGGTGATTAAGCGCACCATCCACCATAAATATTGTATTATCCAGTCCAGTGGCGGATATACCTTAGGATAAGGGATGTCTCCGCTACCCCTCAACGTTTTCGCCGATAGTGTAAAAAAAATTGGTCAGTTTTTGTGTTTCGTTACCCCTGAAAAAAATAGTGTTACCCATATATATTTTAAGTTCAACCAATTTAATACTTAAACCCAACAAAAGCTTACTTAAATTATAAAATACAAACCAAAAAACCCAACCAAAATAATCCTTTTAGTTAACAATAATAAAAAAAGACCGATCTTGATATTCAGATATTGTGAACACAGCCTATAGGTCACAACACACACCACTGTCCACCAATTCACCACAAACCAGAAAGAGATTATCGATTGCTTTGCGAAAGAAGTAACCAAAATGCTTTGTGAAGAAAATAAAGATGATGTGGTTGGGTTGTTAACCGATGAGTCTAGTGACGCGCCTCAAAAAGAACAAATGGTCGTAGTTGTGAGATATGTTGATAAATGTGGAGTTGTTGAAGAGAGCTTAATTGGAGTTGCTCACGTAAATAATACATCTTCTGCAACTCTTAAAGAAGCCATCGTTTCTTTATTATCAAATAACCAATTGAGCATTGATCAAGTAAGTAATACGTTTCATACTTTTGTTACAAAAACTTGAATAAAATATATGTATCTTATAGTTTACAATTGTTTACACTGGTCAGGGGTCAAGGCTATGATGGTGCAAACAACATGCGAGGAAAGTTTAATGGATTAAAAGCTTTGATTTTAAGAGATAATCCATTAGCACATTACATAAATTGCTTTGCTTGTCAACTTCAGTTAGTGATTGTGGTTGTTGCAAAAAAAACATACCGGTGTTTTTATGAATCTCTTGGCATGGTTGTTAATACTCTTGGTGCTTCTTACAAAAGAAAAGATATGATGTTGGAGTTAAAAAGAGAGAGTGTGGAAAACGAAATTCTTCTTGGTGAGATTAAAACAAGAAAATGATTAAACTAAGAGGTTTCCCTTGCACGAGCCGAAAACACGCGATGGGGTTCTAATCATAGAACAATCACAAATTTGTTAAAATTATTCTCGGAAGTTGTTGAAGTACTTACATTTATTAAATTAGATGGAGAGAACGTGCAACAACGAGCTTATAATGCGAAAGGTATTCTATCATATTTTAGGAAACTTATATTGTGTTTTATATACACTTGTTGGAAGAAATTTTAGGCCTCACAAATGTTCTACCAAAACATCTTCAAAAAAAGAATCAAGATTTGTTAGAAGCATCTAAGTTGATAAGCGAGACAAATCGAGCATTGAATAATCTAAGACAAAACAAATTTGACAAAACGATGGCAAAAGTGACATCTTTTTGTGAAAAAAATAAGATTAAGATGTTAGATATGGCGAAAAGTTATGGTAATCAAAGAAACCAAAAGAAAGTCATTACTAATCGACATCATTTTGATGTTGAAGTTTTTAATAATGTTTTAGATATGCAAATTCAAGAACTTGGAAATAAATTTAGTGAGGTCTCAACTAGTTTGTTAAAAAATATGTCGGGTTTAAATCCTTGTGATTCGCTTTCTAAGATTTAAATATCTAAGATAGTGGTTTTTTCAGAGATGTATCCGAATGATTTTACTAACAAAGAAAAAGAATGTATTCCGAGTGATCTTACGACATTTTATTACACTTTAAAGGAAGATGATAAATTTGTAAAACTAGGTGGAATGAGTGATCTTGCTCGTATAATGGTGAAAACTGGATAACACACAACTTTTCCTTTGATTTATCAAATATTGAAGCTAGCATTGGTTTTACTAGTTGCAACTGCAACCGTTGAAAGATGTTTTTTCTAAAATGAAGCTTATCGGAAGGATTTGCGCAATTGAATGTGTGATGAGTATTTAAACAATGCTTTAATTTGTGCGGTCGAAAGAGAAAAGTTTGATTAAGTAAATGAAGAAGATGTAATGGCTCAATTTTAAGCTTTCAAAAACCGAAGAGGAGGAATTTACAGCGCAACCTAGATCCGCCATTGTTGGTTCGTTAACTCGGTTAGTTTAAATTTATTTGTTGTTGTGTTTTTTATATTTGTTTCGTTAACATTGTATGAAATATGAAAAGAGAAAAAATTTTGACCGCTACCCCTATGTTTCAAGTCTAGATCCGCCACTGATCCTGTCTATTTTAACATGAAACAAATGAATAAGTTGCTATTCTATAAACTTATTAGAAACTTTACATTATTATAAAATTAAAAACTTGTAAATAACTAAATATTGTTAAGACTATTTCAAAAAAGATTTAACATAAGATCAAGAATATGAATAAAAATAATAATAAGACCTTTTAAATAAAATAAATCCAACCATTTTCATTTTCATCCTAGTTTGGTCTTTATCCCATTTCAACAACAAAACTTAAAAGAGAGAGAAACGTAACAACAATAAACTCTCTTCTTCTCTTTCTCTTGTAGAGAGAGAAACCCACTGGCTGTCTTTTCTCAAGAAAGATACACACACATATACATATATAATATATATACACTGAGAGAGATAAAAATAAAAACCCACTGTGTGTGTGTGTCTGTGAAGGTGAAAACACACAAACCCAAACCCTCAAAAAACCTCTTCTTCTGTTCACACTTTTTAGTACATAGTGTTTGTTTGTTCATAGATCATTACAATTGTAGTTACATACACACACACACACACAATCATATAACCGAAATGTCACAGTCCGATCCGGTCACTAAATGGACCTCATCCGGTGATCAAACCGGGCTCGAAGGTTCGTACATCCGTACACTTGCATTACAACATTTGGATTCAAATGTTAATTTGTGTTTTTGATTGTTGTTGGTTAATGCAGACCATATGTTGCAGTTAGGGTTGGATGGTGGTGGTTCGGAACCGTACCCTGATCGCCCCGATGAGGCCGATTGCATTTATTATTTAAGAACCGGGTTTTGTGGCTACGGTTCTCGCTGTCGGTTTAATCATCCTCGTGATCGCGGTGGTTCGGTAAATAATAATGATATTAATATTCATTTTCCAAATTGTTGATCTTGTAATTTGATGGATCTGAATGGTAATTGGGTGTGTTTTGTTGAAACTGAGATTGTTTTCATTAGTTTTCCCAGGTTTTTGGACCTGTGAGGTCTGGTGGAGGCGATGTTCCTGAGCGTTTTGGCGAACCCGTGTGTCAGGTACGAAATTAGCACGTTGATTTATTTGTATTTGATCCAAAACTCATGTATGTGAAATGTTGTTTGGAGTATCTAAGAATTAAGATTCATGTCATTTTTTTTGTTACTTTTCTGGTTCACTGATTCTGTTTTTAATGTCACATTTGATACTCAAGAATGTGGTTTAGGTATTCATAGATTCCTCTTTGTTGATATTTTTCTAATTCTCTATCTTGTATTAAATTATGATTGTTTATTTTGTTAGTATTATCTGCGAACCGGAATATGCAAATTTGGTGCTTCGTGCAAATATCATCATCCGAGATACGGAGTCGGATCATCAAGCAATGTGCCATTAAATATATCCGTATACCCCCTTCGTCCCGTGAGTTAATTTCCATTAGAAGTTAATAATTGGTTCGGGTCAGAACATGTCAATTTGTTTCTAGTTGATGAATCTAAAATTGGTCCTCACAGGGTGAAAAGGAGTGTTCATACTATATCAAAACTGGGCAGTGTAAGTTCGGGGTCACCTGTAAATTTCATCATCCGCCACCTACCGCTGTCCTTCCCCCACCGCCACCACCGCCACCTGAATCTTTGCCGCCTTCTCTATACCCGCCTTCCCAGCAATATGGAGTATATGCAAGACCGTCTCTTCTTCCGGGCTCATATTATCCTGGGCCTTACAGCCCAGTCCTACTTCCACCGGGAATGGTCCCGTTTCCCGGTTGGAACCCATATCAAGTAACACAAATTTTCAATTTTATGAATCCTTTTTTAATAAATTTAAATTTGAACCTTTATAAAATTGTTAATTTGTTCTGATTTCAGGCACCTGCATCTCCTAACACGGTTGGACCAACCCCGTTTTATGCAATGGCTCCTCATGCATCTACCCATGTTCCCGCCTACACTGGATCGTACCTTTCTATACCGTCTTCTAGTACACAAAAACACTCGTTCCCCGAGAGACCCGGTGAACCTGAATGCCAACATTACTTGAGAACCGGAGATTGTAAATTTGGTTCTTCATGTCGATACCATCATCCACCAGAATGGACCACACCGAGCCCGAACTTTGTACTAAGCCCAATGGGCCTTCCCCTCCGTCCGGTAAGCATCTCTAACATGATCCATTTTGTCATTTATAATTTTATTTAATAATAATTTGTTTATGCATTGTATATTTCAGGGTGCACCATTATGCACGCATTACAGTCAAAGGGGTGTGTGTAAGTTTGGTCCCGGATGCAAATTTGATCACCCAATGTGCTTATCTATCGCCTCGTCATCTTCATCATCCGACCTTGTTTCCACCAGTATGCCTAGCGGCTCAGCAGGCAACACTAGCACCATTACTCATGGTTATTCCACATAACAAGTGGTAGTGATACTCTACAATCACATTTTATCAACTCAACATATTTATGTCTTTTGAAGAGCAAAAAAGACAAACAGAAGACTGCCACGCACGTGTGTGTGTGGCGCGTGTTCTTTTGTTTTTGTTAATGCTGTGGTGGTTCCTAGTACAAAGTGAAAGTGTTGGTTCCATCTGATCTGATCCATGTTTTTGATATGGGGGTGTTAGTGGAATGAATGGAATTTGATTTAGTTTAGAGAATCAAATAGTGGTGATGCATGCTGCCCTGCATTGGATAAAAAAAAGTGATAGATATGATATGATATGGAAGGATTATTTGATAAAAAAAGTGATAGATATGATATGGCATATACGCTACATACACTGAAACAATGAAATATTATAACTATGGATTAGATTTCCTTAGCTTTTGTTTCTTTCTGTATACACTTGTCTTGTGTCTTGTTATAGTGTTATGTGGGTTTTTAGTTGTTCTTAGATTCCAAATGCATTTAAATGTGTAAGCATGCTTTAAATTAGGCCACTTGGAGTAGTCCAAGAACTCCCCGATTGGCGTTCCGATTTTACCTGGATCTAAATTCCTGAACGCTTGTTTTTCTTTTTGGTTTCTCTTCGAAACCAGTAAAAAAATCCCCATTTTCAACGAATTTCACTGGATTAAATCGCTATATCATCATCCACGTCATTATATAACCACTCCCGATTGGGAAAAATATAACCAACTCTTTGCCCTGTTATAGACACAAATTACAATTTGTTCGAATAGGTTTAAATATATGATTCAAAAGACAAATTACAATTTGTTATATTCTTAACAGATCTTGACATTGACGGGCCCAGGTTTGGCAGGTTTATTGATTTTTTGTTGTGTTGTGAAACAGAAATGAAACTTGTATTACATTACTTAAGAAAGTCAAGTTTGTCTTGATGCAGAGAAAAGTTGTGACAATCGTCAATTTCAGGTTAACTCCGTTAACTCAACTCCGTCAATTCAAACTTAAGATCATTGAATATATAACGCACACCTCATTACATTTAAACTAGGGTTTAAATGACGCTTAGCACTTATTACATGTGTAGTCTTTCGGGAATTGCACCGAAACGCAAGCGAGTTGACACAAACGATTGGTGAATAAACGAAAAACGTCAAAACAGTAATTATGTGATAATTATGTGTTAGACTTATGTGTTATGTGATAACATGGTTATAAACGTTAACTCAAGATGTAAACAAGTTAGTTTAAGCTAGGAAAAGTAATACTTAGAAGTGGAGGGGCCAAAGTGTAACATAGATTATTATAAATAATACTAATAATAAAACCCTAACTTATTATTATTCTTCCCCACACCAAAACCGATCAGCCCACTCCCTTGGCTCTCCTTGGCTGCCGTCCACTATACACACACATACAACCAAGAAATCAAGTGTTTGATTGAAGAATTAGGTGCTAGGAAGGTATAATCGATTATCCTATGCATCCTTATTACTTGATTTTGATGTTTAATGGGTTAACTACAAACCCTAGCTGCCGTTTTCATGTGTGCATGTAACTAATATGATTGTTGTTGATTGAGTAATGATTTGATAACTAGAATTTATATTGTTACACGTTAATTGTTGTGTCTTTGATTTGAGTTCAAACAAAAACCCTAATCATGTATGTAATGTGTAATTGATGTGTATGGATGGTGTTTATGGGGTCTAGAGTGTCATATGAATGCATGATAGTTCATAGATTGTTAATATGTTGAGTTTGGATGCAAACAGTTTCTGGACAGAATGTGTTATTGATGTTTAAGTGACTGTAACGAAGTGTAAATGTGAAAATTGGTTGAGATTATAGATACTACAGTAAACTAGGTTGAGTCTAGTTTCTAATGAATATAAATTTGTAATTTTTGGACAAGTAAAGGTTAACTTTTATGATTTTACCAAAACGTTGTGCAAAGCTGAGCTGTTAGACCTGCTGTTAGGTTGTTTTGTAAATGTTATATCTCATGATCTACGAGACCAATTGGGTTGGTTCCACTTCTGGAAGTTGACTTACTGAGTTAGGAACCTAACCCAAGTGGTCTTGCATTTATTGGATTTTTCGTTTAACGGGAATTGCAAATAACATTCTGTTGCGCATGAATTTGACTGTTATGAGTTTGCTGTAATGATTTGATGATTGTGAGAAAACTATGTGGAATAAAAATATACTAAAATATGTTCTGGAAACCTAAGACATATATGCTTCTGTGATGATTTTTGGTAAATTAATTGAGATGCTATGATCGGTGGAATAGTACAATCTTTTAAGTAGAATTTCTGTCTCGGTGAAACTAGCTGCTGAGTTTCGTGAAAATGCATGAAATATGATACTTGCTAATTTATTATCGTGTTTTGACCAAATTGCCCTTGAGGGGAATAATGGCTAGTTAATTGTTATTTGTTGACCAAAATGCCCTTGCGGGGAGTAATTGCTAGTGATGTACTTTATGAATACATGACACGTATATGATTGCTTGCACATGTAATGTATCACAAATACACTTGTTAAAGTCACACGCGATTCACAAACGAAACACGAAACATATTATGTGCATAGGTATTATGTGCCGGGTCTAGAGACTCGATAATATTCCGACACTTAGAAAAATCTCTTTGTTGTTTTAGAACGCTAGAGAGAGTTTTTCTGTGACGCGCATCTTGGTGATTTAATTTGGGAAATTCTTCGCAAACAGTGAGTTTCACTTACCCCCTTTTAAACTGTTTTAAACGCTTTTCACTTGAGGGAGATAACATACTCCGATAAACGCATTTAAGATTTTGTTAGTAAATTATATATCACTTGTAAAGGCTAAGTGGCAAACGAAACAATTGAAGTCCTACACATCGAACCGGTTAATATTTGGAATAGCGAGTCACTGTTGAGTAGTACTACTGGGTTTGACAAACCCCACCCAACGCTAAACTCGACTGGAGGTCGAGCGGGTGTAATTTTGGCTAACACGTACCATGGTCTGGAGGACCTGGTGACAAGGCACTTAATAAACGAGTCAGCTTCGGTGTCGAACACTTAGTAATACTTGCTTTATAGGCTAGCTACCTATAGATATATAATTGACATAACACTATCTGGTAACGCAAAACGCTGTAACGCAAAACGCTGTAACGCAAAACGCTGTAATGCAACACGCTGAACGCAAACGCTAATCGCTTTATTTTTATTTAAACTTGTGAACTCACCAACCTTGTGTTGACACTTTTAGTATGTTATTCTCAGGTAGCCGAGGCGGGCGCGCGGTTTAGGACATGCATTGCTTTTAAACGCTTTTATTATGCAAACTTATTTTTAACGGTTATCATTGGTTTTAAGTCGTCCTGCGTGACGCAACTTTTGATTAAAGGTTTTTACGCTTCCACATTTAATTACTCGTAAACGTTTTCATGGTTTTGAAACTTTATTTTATGGTTTGATTATAACTGATGATTCCGATCCTGTTAGTTCACACCCTCTGACGGTAAAACTCCGTTAGTGGATTTTGAGGGTGTGACAGATTGGTATCAGAGACATTGGTTATAGCGAACTAGAAGCTGCATGCATACTAGACTATAACCGCGACGACCCATTAGTTATAATGATACGCACTGCATAGATTTGTGTAGTCTTTGTTATCCTATCTCTTTACCTCTTTCACTCATACGCGCGCGCATACACGGCTTACCTGTAGGAATGTCGACGCCACCCTCATCATCATCCGATTCGATGACGCATGCTCACGGGAAGGAACCGCAGTTGCCCACCGCATCGCCACCCCGTGTAGTCCCGGAACTCGAAGCTCCCGCACCGAAGAGGTACTGCCTATCCGGAGGCATATATGAAAACAACGTTAGCTGGGATTGGTACCCTAACATGATCAGACGTATGGTCTATCGCGAACAAGTTCCCCCGTTACCCCACCCGAACCACCCTGCTTATCCCAACACCCTACCACCCATAACCGAACCTGTAGAGCGAGTTCTCGCAGCTGTTGTTTCATGTTTGGAGCGTGATGTGGGTTACATGCGCTATACGAGAGCGAACGTTTCCGGACTGTTAAAAGACGGAACCGAGACTAAGGAGGAGATTGCCAGCATGGCAGCAGCAATGAAGGAAATGCAAGAGGCTAGTGATCAACAGATGAAGATCATGAGAAAGATGCAAGCCGAGATGATAGACTTGCAAGAGCAACTCCAAGTAGCAAGGACCCGAACCGAGATAGCTCTAGAGCGTTGTGATGTCTTACAAATGCAACTTGCTCAGAACGTAGTCGAACCTGAGGCAGAACCTGAGGCCGAGCTTAAGGCAGAGCCTGAAGAAGAACCGGCTGAGGAGGAGGCACACTCAGAGGTGTCCTCAGACGATGACATCTAGACACGGTCGTGGTAACATCAACCTGACTGCAGCAGAACTCCAAACTCTGCTGAAAGACCACGCGGCGGCCGCTTTAGCCGCACACATTCAGAATCAAAATGGAGGTCCAAGCGGAACGTGTACCTTCAAGAACTACCTTGACTGCAAGCCCAGTACGTTTAAGGGCACTGAGGGAGCTATAGGCTTCCTGCGTTGGGCTGAGAAGGCCGAGTCGGCATTTGAGATGTGCAATTGTCCCCCTGCCAGTAGGGTCAAATTTGCTGCTGGAACACTTGAGGATTCTGCCCTCACTTGGTGGAATTCAAACGTGCAGATCCTTGGATTGGAACTGGCTAATGCTATGAACTGGGAGGAGTTCAAAAACATGATGCGAGAGGAGTACTGCCCGAGAGAAGAGATTTCAAAGTTAGAGTCAGAATTCTGGTCACTGAAGATGGTGGGCTCGGAAATTGAAGCCTACACTACTCGTTCCCACGAGTTGGCTGTGATGTGTCCGCGGATGGTGGATCCGCCGAGTAAGAGGATTGAAATGTACATTGATGGGTTAGCACCACAGATTCAGGGCATGGTGACGTCTTCCAGACCAGCCACGATACAACAAGCGATCCGTTTAGCTCACAAACTGACGGATCAGGCTGTGACCCAAGGTGCGTTACCACCTAGGGGTTCAACCACTAAAGCCCGTGACAACCCGAGTAATGACAACAACAGCAACAGCAACCCGAGTAGCGGCAAGAGGAAGTTTGACAACACCAGATCCTCATCCTCGAACATCCCACCGCAACAACACTACCGTAAGCCCGAATTCACTCGGAGCTTTAACAATCAAAGTCACAACAACAATAATAATGGTAGCGGGCAGGGTTCGAGCGGATATGCTGGGAAATATCCGAAGTGCAATGGGTGCAATTATCATCATGTTGGCCCGTGTAACCGTGTCAAGTGTCAGAGATGCGGAAAGATGGGTCACCAGGCGAAGGAGTGTAGAGGAGACCTTGCGGCAACGGGTGCTCCTAAACCACCTATGACGACGAAAGGATGTTACGAATGTGGGCAGGAAGGTCATTTCAGGAAAGATTGTCCCAAGCTGAAACAGAACGACAACAATGGGGGTAATGGAAGTGGCAGTAATGGTGGAAGCAATGGCAAAGGAAGAGCGTTTGTAATTGGGTCGGGTCAAGCCCGCAATGATCCGCACGTGGTGACTGGTAAGTTCCCTGTGAACGATTGTTTTGCTTCTGTGTTGTTTGACACTGGAGCTGATAGGAGTTTTGTGTCGAAAGCCTTTAGCCAACTCTTAGACTTAACTCCAACTCCGTTAGATGCTAAGTTTCCTGTTGAATTAGCTGACGGTAAGACTATAGTAACGACTCATGTACTTGCGGGATGTAAGTTAAAACTGTCAGGTCATATTTTTGATATCGACCTTATTCCTTTTACGCTTAGTAGTTTCGATGTCGTTGTCGGCATGGACTGGTTATCCGAGAATCGAGAGGAGATTATATGTCACGACAAGATAGTTCACATTTCTACCCCTTCCGGCGAGATCATTTCGGTCCGAGGTGAGAGGAGCGGCATGACCACCAGCATCATTACCCTTATGAAGGCGCAGAAGTATCTACGAAAGGGTCATCCGGCAATTTTGGCGCAGATTGTTGAGAAACCCGCGGAGGAGAAACGAATTGAAGATATACCGGTTGTGCGAGATTTTCCGGAAGTTTTTCCGGAGGATTTGCCCGGACTCCCTCCTATTCGTCAAGTCGAATTCCAAATCGAGTTGACGCCCGGTGCAGCACCCATAGCACGAGCCCCGTATCGGCTCGCACCGGCGGAACTTCAGGAGCTGTCCACTCAGTTGCAAGATTTGTTGGATAAGGGTTTTATCCGACCTAGCTCATCACCATGGGGAGCCCCTGTCCTGTTTGTCCGAAAGAAAGACGGGACTTTCCGCATGTGTATCGACTACCGGGAGTTGAACAAGGTGATGGTCAAGAACAGTTATCCTTTACCCCGAATCGATGATTTGTTTGACCAGCTTCAAGGATCGAGTTACTACTCGAAGATCGATCTGCGATCCGGTTACCACCAACTGAGAGTGCGCGAAGAAGATATCTCAAAGATGGCTTTCAGAACACGGTATGGTCACTATGAGTTTTCGGTTATGCCTTTTGGCCTAACCAACGCACCAGCTGTATTTATGGATCTCATGAATCGAGTATGCAAGGCGTACCTCGACAAGTTTGTGATTGTGTTCATTGATGATATTCTCGTCTACTCCAAGAACGAAGCTGACCATGAAGAACACTTAAGGGTAATTCTGGAATTATTGAAGAAGGAACAACTGTATGCTAAACTCTCGAAATGTGAGTTTTGGCTTCGCGAGGTTCACTTTTTAGGGCATGTGATCAACGAGAATGGTATCCATGTCGATCCCGGTAAGGTAGAGGCCATCAAAAACTGGGAAGCACCTAAGACTCCGACTGAGGTGCGACAATTCCTAGGACTGGCCAGCTACTACCGGCGTTTCATCGAGGGATTTTCAAAGATTGCTCAACCCCTCACCGCTTTGACTCACAAAGGTACTAAGTACAATTGGGGTGATGCGCAAGAATCCGCTTTTCAACTATTGAAAACCAAACTCTGCAGCACCCCTATTCTAGCCCTCCCCGAGGGAACGGAAAATTTCGAGGTACACTGTGACGCATCTATACAAGGTCTCGGTTGTGTGCTGATGCAACTCGAGAAGGTTATAGCTTACGCCTCTCGACAACTACGGGTTCACGAGAAGAACTACACAACCCATGATTTGGAACTTGGAGCTGTGGTGTTCGCTCTTAAGATATGGAGGCATTACTTGTACGGTACCAAGTTTACCATTTACACCGACCACAAGAGTCTCCAACATATCTACGATCAGAAGGAGCTGAACATGCGACAGCGTCGTTGGGTCGAGCTGCTCAAAGATTATGATTGGCCATCAAGTACCACCCTGGCAAGGCCAATGTGGTAGCCGACGCCCTCAGCAGAAAAGAAACAGATAAACCCAGACGGGTGAGAGTATTGCAACTCACGATTCATGCCAGCTTACCTGATCAGATTCGCGATGCGCAACTTGAAGCTTTGAAAGATGACAATCTTCCATCAGAACTCATGCGGGGCATGAGCAAGCAACTTGAAACCAGATCGGACGGGATCCGATATTTTGAGAACCGAATTTGGGTTCCACGGTACGGATAGTTGAGAACTCTAGTGATGGACGAAGCTCACAAGTCCCGATATTCTATCCACCCTGGCTAAGATAAAATGTATCATGATTTAAAGGCACTTTACTGGTGGCCGAACATGAAAGCCGACATTGCCACCTACGTGAGTAAATGCTTGACTTGTGCCAGAGTCAAGATAGAATACCAGAAACCATCTGGCCTACTGCAACAACCGGAACTCCCAATGTGGAAATGGGAACACATCTCAATGAATTTTATCACGGGTTTACCTAAGACACCGACGGGATGCGATACCATCTGGGTGATCGTTGACCGGTTGACTAAGTCTGCACACTTCTTAGCGATTAAGGAATCGGACAAAATGGAAAGACTAACTCGTGTTTACATGAAAGAAGTGGTGTCTAGACACGGAGTGCCTGTCTCGATCATTTCCGATCGAGATTCTCGTTTCACTTCGCACTTTTGGAAGTCGCTGCAAAGCGCACTAGGCACCCGTCTTGATATGAGCACAGCATACCATCCTCAGACGGATGGGCAAAGTGAACGAACTATTCAGATCCTGGAAGATATGTTGCGTGCATGCGTATTGGATTTCGGAAAAAGTTGGGAACCTCACTTACCTTTGGTAGAGTTTTCGTATAATAACAGTTACCACGCAAGTATTAAAGCAGCGCTGTTTGAAGCGCTGTACGGACGGAAGTGTCGATCACCACTCTGCTGGGCAGAGGTGGGTGACAACCAAATCACTAGTCCAGAACTGGTACTCGAAACTTCGGAAAAGATTGTTCAAATCCGAAATCGCATGGCAGCAGCACGAGACCGCCAAAAGAGTTACGCCAACAAGCGCCGAAAGCCTCTCGAATTTCAAGTGAACGATCGAGTGTTACTCAAAGTCTCACCTTGGAAAGGTGTGGTTCGCTTTGGTAAGCGAAACAAACTCAACCCACGATATGTTGGTCGTTACCGGATAACTGAGCGCGTTGGTCCGGTGGCGTACCGACTGGACCTGCCAACAGAACTCAGTGGCGTACACAATGTATTCCATGTGTACAATCTGAAGAAATGCCTATCTGATGAAACCCAAGTAGTCCCTTTGGATGAACTACAAGTTGATGAACAGTTACGTTTCATTGAGGAACCAGTCGAGGTTTGGACTGGGAAACCAAAACGCTCAAGCACAGCAAAATTCCAATCGTTAAGGTTCGTTGGAACTCGAGACGTGGACCGGAGTTCACGTGGGAACGCGAGGATCAAATGATGAAAAAGTATCCTCACCTTTTTGAAGGGCTAACCAAACACAGAAAACCGCGAAACCCGGCAAACCGTCAGACATCACCGGAGGTATGAATTAAATTTCGGGACGAAATTTCTTTCTACTAGGGGATGATATGACAAACTGAAATTTTTTTTCTTACTCTTTCAGACACTCATCACGACTTGACTTAAATTTTCGGGACGAAAATTCTTTAACATGGGAATGATGTGACAATCGTCAATTTCAGGTTAACTCCGTTAACTCAACTCCGTCAATTCAAACTTAAGATCATTGAATCTATAACGCACACCTCATTACATTTAAACTAGGGTTTAAATGACGCTTAGCACTTACTACATGTGTAGTCTTTCGGGAATTGCACCGAAACGCAAACGAGTTGACGCAAACGAGTGGTGAATAAACGAAAAACGTCAAAACAGTAATTATGTGATAATTATTTGTTAGACTTATGTGTTATGTGATAGCATGGTTATAAAAGTTAACTCAAGATGTAAACAAGTTAGTTTAAAGCTAGGAAAAGTAATACTTAGAAGTGGAGGGGCCAAAGTGTAACATAGATTATTATAAATAATACTAATAATAAAACCCTAACTTATTATTATTCTTCCCCACACCAAAACCGATCAGCCCACTCCCTTGGCTCTCCTTGGCTGCCGTCCACTATACACACACATACAACCAAGAAATCAAGTGTTTGATTGAAGAATTAGGTGCTAGGAAGGTATAATCGATTATCCTATGCATCCTTATTACTTGATTTTGATGTTTAATGGGTTAACTACAAACCCTAGCTGCCGTTTTCATGTGTGCATGTAACTAATATGATTGTTGTTGATTGAGTAATGATTTGATAACTAGAATTTATATTGTTACACGTTAATTGTTGTGTCTTTGATTTGAGTTCAAACAAAAACCCTAATCATGTATGTAATGTGTAATTGATGTGCATGGATGGTGTTTATGGGGTCCAGAGTGTCATATGAATGCATGATAGTTCATAGATTGTTAATATGTTGAGTTTGGATACAAACAGTTTCTGGACAGAATGTGTTATTGATGTTTAAGTGACTGTAACGAAGTGTAAATATGAAAATTGGTTGAGATTATAGATACTACAGTAAACTAGGTTGAGTCTAGTTTCTAATGAATATAAATTTGTAATTTTTGGACAAGTAAAGGTTAACTTTTATGATTTTACCAAAACGTTGTGCAAAGCTGAGCTGTTAGACCTGCTGTTAGGTTGTTTTGTAAATGTTATATCTCATGATCTACGAGACCAATTGGGTTGGTTCCACTTCTGGAAGTTGACTTACTGAGTTAGGAACCTAACCCAAGTGGTCTTGCATTTATTGGATTTTACGTTTAACGGGAATTGCAAATAACATTCTGTTGCGCATGAATTTGACTGTTATGAGTTTGCTGTAATGATTTGATGATTGTGAGAAAACTATGTGGAATAAAAATATACTAAAATATGTTCTGGAAACCTAAGACATATATGCTTCTGTGATGATTTTTGGTAAATTAATTGAGATGCTATGATCGGTGGAATAGTACAATCTTTTAAGTAGAATTTCTGTTTCGGTGAAACTAGCTGCTGAGTTTCGTGAAAATGCATGAAATATGATACTTGCTAATTTATTATCGTGTTTTGACCAAATTGCCCTTGAGGGGAATAATGGCTAGTTAATTGTTATTTGTTGACCAAAATGCCCTTACGGGGAGTAATTGCTAGTGATGTACTTTATGAATACATGACACGTATATGATTGCTTGCACATGTAATGTATCACAAATACACTTGTTAAAGTCACACGCGATTCACAAACGAAACACGAAACATATTATGTGCATAGGTATTATGTGCCGGGTCTAGAGACTCGATAATATTCCGACACTTAGAAAAATCTCTTTGTTGTTTTAGAACGCTAGAGAGAGTTTTTCTGTGACGCGCATCTTGGTGATTTAATTTGGGAAATTCTTCGCAAACAGTGAGTTTCACTTACCCCTTTTTAAACTGTTTTAAACGCTTTTCACTTGGGGGAGATAACATACTCCGATAAACGCATTTAAGATTTTGTTAGTAAATTATATATCACTTGTAAAGGCTAAGTGGCAAACGAAACAATTGAAGTCCTACACATCGAACCGGTTAATATTTGGAATAGCGAGTCACTGTTGAGTAGTACTACTGGGTTTGACAAACCCCACCCAACGCTAAACTCGACTGGAGGTCGAGCGGGTGTAATTTTGGCTAACACGTACCATGGTCTGGAGGACCTGGTGACAAGGCACTTAATAAACGAGTCAGCTTCGGTGTCGAACACTTAGTAATACTTGCTTTATAGGCTAGCTACCTATAGATATATAATTGACATAACACTATCTGGTAACGCAAAACGCTGTAACGCAAAACGCTGTAATGCAACACGCTGAACGCAAACGCTAATCGCTTTATTTTTATTTAAACTTGTGAACTCACCAACCTTGTGTTGACACTTTTAGTATGTTATTCTCAGGTAGCCGAGGCGGGCGCGCGGTTTAGGACATGCATTGCTTGAAAACGCTTTTATTATGCAAACTTATTTTTAACGGTTATCATTGGTTTTAAGTCGTCCTGCGTGACGCAACTTTTGATTAAAGGTTTTTACGCTTCCGCATTTAATTACTCGTAAACGTTTTCATGGTTTTGAAACTTTATTTTATGGTTTGATTATAACTGATGATTCCGATCCTGTTAGTTCACACCCTCTGACGGTAAACTCCGTTAGTGGATTTTGAGGGTGTGGCAAAAGTCAATCTTAGTCGGGTCCTACTCTCGGTACAACACCTTCAGAAGGTTATACAAGCTTGGTTGTCATGTCATATGACCCTTTTCACCTTGTCATACGAGCCGTGTGAAGCCATACATGCGTTATGCTAGACGGAAAAAGGGTTATATGACTAGCATGCTTTGGCCCTCATACTACCAGCATGACCTTTTCTCGTCTTATCAAGCTTATGATCCGTATGACACATAATTATTGTCTATATAGCACGCCAATCGTGTTTGTATAGCAAACAACAATGTCTAATATCGACAGCATCAACTAGCTTGGTTGTTTAAAAACACAAAAATTAGTGGCGTATTAGGTTGAGTAATTCAACTAAATCATATTATAACTCAAATATAAAACTTGATTAAACTTTTTCATAATTATCCTCATTATATCAATATATATGGTTGATTAAAAAAGCATAATACATTATGTAATTTACATAAAGACCTTAGGTAGATTTACGGTTTAACAACCTTCAATTTTATGCCGTTCAAGTAGGCCTGTAAATGGACCGAACGAACAACATTCAATCGAACAAACATTTGGTGTTCATGTTCGTTTGCTTAAAAAATGAACACGTTCCTGTTCGTTTATTTAAAATCTAAATGAATAGTTCACGAACATAAATGAACAAACATAATTGAACATTCATGAACATACTTAAATGAACAAAAACAAACATAAATGAACATAAACAAACATACTTAAATGCACATAAACGAACATATATGAACAAACATACACGAACATGAATAAACGAACATATACGAACTTTCACGAACATAAATGAACGAACGAAACATGTGTTAATGTTCGTTCGTTTAACTAAACAAACACAAACTTTTCGCTCACGTCCGTTCGTTTATTAAATAAAAGAACTTCCTGCCGAATAGTTCACCACACGCTCGGTTCATTTACAAGCCTAATTGCAAGAAAACAACCGCATAAAGATCACAAAGAAACACAACTAACACGATAACTCACATTACAAAACAATGTAACAGTTTAGATTGTAACAAATTTTAGTTCCAAATACTTGGGGTAAGGAAAACCTGTCTAGACTGTAGATCAATTGCTTTGGCAAAAAACCGCCATGTGGGTATCTAATTCACCAGATAACATCCAGAAACTCAGTTCGCCTTCTGTTTTTTATTTTTCTTATTCTTTTTGTTCTTCTTTCCCTTCTTTTTGATCGCCTTCACTTCCAATTCTTCCTCATCTTCAATCACATCCTGCCAGATTTAAACTCGTTTAAAAGATAAACACCAACAATATAAAGTGTGTATCAATGAAGTGGATCATTAAAGCACCTCAGAATCGTCAAATGATTTTACATGCAGAACTTTCCTCTCAGAACTTGAAGCATTACCTGCACGTACATTATAACATAAATAAACCATAAGATAACGCCTAATTCAACAATTCGAATGCTTTCTTACATTAACCAAAAACAATCAATCAATCATACCCAGTAAAATCCCACCGACAGCAAAGCTATAGGTAGGGTCTGGGGAGGGTGGGATGTAGGCACACCGTACCTCTATCCAAAGGAATAAAGAGGTGGCTTCCAGAGAGACCCTCGGCTCTAAGTACATGTGTATGAAGCAAAATAAAGGAAATCAAAGTTTAACAGTTATATAAAAACTACTACTAATTATAATAATATTAATAATAAGGTCACAGTTTAACAGCTATATAAAAGCTAATAATAATAATAATAATAATAATAATAATAATAATAATAATAATAATAATAATAATATATGTAAGGGAAATACCATTATGGTATCTGACCTAAATAAGTTAAGTCTAAGCCCTAAGGTATTCAATTCTCTCTAAAAATCCTTAACTTTAATTCTACTTCTCCACGAATTCCTATCCTCAACCATGTCCTCGGAGAGGTTTAGGTCTATCAAATCATGCCTAATCCTCTCATCCCAAGTCAATTTCGGTCGTCCTCTACCCCTCCTCCCCTCTATAGTAATGTTTTCTACGGATCTAACAGGATTCGTCGTCTGTCTTCTCTTTACATGTCCAAACCATCTCAATCTCCACTCTCTTATCTTGTCTGCTATGTTCGCCACCCCTAACCAAAAACGATGTTCCAAAATAACATGTCGCAAAAGATAGCTACCAAATGAATATTAACAGATAACCGCACACACAAATGTTTGGATGTTGATCCTAATTAAGGTTGTCTAAACTGCTCAACACTCACTTGAAAAATACTCATTCGGTTTAGGCTTGGTTCGGTTCGGTTCGGTTGACTTGAATTATTTTTTTGATTCATACATACAACTTTTTAAAACCTTTAAAAACTCCCCTCTTTCCGTGACTTTCATAGTTTCATTTGCTCGTATCAAGTTTACAGGCTACCAGAAGTTCATTTTTAGGTACAGCATATCCAATTACAAACTTGCTTCTTATAAAAATTTGCAAGCGACTAAAACTTTGTCTAAAAGTTAGTAATTTGTTTCCAGGTTCATTATATCCGACTTGATACTTGTTTCTGATAAAAAATTTTAAAGTGAAAAACAAGATAAGTAATGCTCGGAGACTCGCAAGATGCTTGATCTAAAAATGCTTGTTCAATTTTAACTCGGTTTGCAAACAAGCCGACCAATGTTCTAAATTGCTCATTAGATTTTAGCCCAGTTTGTAAATGAGCCGATCAGCTCTGTTCGGTTTGCCGTTTGGTTAGGCTAGTGAACAGAACCGCCCTAATCCTAACAATAACATAACATAAAATAATAAAAATGGTAAAAGCATAATTAAATTACTTGCTCTAACAGTGTCTTTAGCATTTTTGACAGCCAACTCCACAAGTTTCGGGTTAATCGAAGACAAGCCGGTCGGTTCCTGCAACTTCCGTTCCAAAAACTTGGCTAAGGCAGCAGCTTTGTTGGTCTTCAATGGTCCTCCAGGATGCGCCAATCTGCAACAATATAATAATAACAATAATAATTCAATCCAGCTATCAAAATAAATAAAAACCCAATAATAATAATAATAATAAGTTGCAGATGAAGTAGACCTGGGTTGAGATCGGGAAGAGGTGGAGGAGGCTGAAGGAAGAGGTGCGAATTTGCTACCACGAAGAGCCTTTCGTTCATTTTCCGTCAGTCCCTCCATTAACAATAATAATAATAATAATAATAATCTTGATTCTGGATTCAGAGCAAGAATTGGAGGTTTGTAAATCTCTAGTTTTTATTAAGCGATGATGAAGAACATGAATGCTTTATTGTCCCTCCAATTTTAGGGATTTTGAGAGTTGGGGATTTTTGTTTAACCTTCTTTTTTTTGAACGGCTTTATTGTTTTCGTTACCCTCATTTCGGCCAGACTATTTTGTTTTAAACGGGTTTATTTTAATGTCAGAGTTTGATTTAAACATTCAATCAAAAAATCATACCGTCGACCATTGATTATAAGATATAATTCTTTAATTTTAGGAAAATAATACAATTAAAACATACATTATATTTAAGTGAAATAAAATCTTTTAAGATAATAATTTTTATATTTATGATTGTTTGGTAGTCTATTAATGATTTCATTAATAATATGTTGGTTCTGAATCATTTAAAGGTAAAATGTGTTTGCTCACTTAAAAACATCTTTTATTGTTTGTTTTAAGTCTCTTAAGGTTGTTTGTTATGCCTCCATGCCACAACGCCAAGATGGCTCGTCACCATTTTTAGCGCCCTAATTCTAGCTAATGCTAATTCTTGTGTCAAACTGGTGCAAAGAAGGCCAACGCCAAGGCCTTAACGATTGATTTTGGTGCATATTTGTGGGCCAATGAGGATTAAAGGCGTTAATTTTAAACAACTTTTTAAAAAAAATTAATTAAATTTGTAAACTCTCTCTGTATATATACCACCCAATATACCACACGTTATTACTTCTTTTCCTCTCACAATTGTTATAAACATACCTCCATATTTCAAAATATTTTCACTTCCATAATCGACCCAAACATTTGGTGGAATCCGAGAAATTCGTTATGGGCTAACCCTCCACCGATCGATTCAAATGACCTATTTGCTTTTACAACCAACTATCAAACAAGGGTGTGTGTCAAACGTTAATGTTCATACCGCAAACCCCGATTTTTTTTCTCATCTCAAGTACTCGATACCCAACCAGCTCGTGTCAAATATTTACAAAACTAAGTGCTTTTATACATATATTTTTTTCTAAGTAATCTTTATGTCAGACTTTTGTGACATTATAATAAATAAAAGCAAATCAAAAAAAAGAAATATAAAAACAATGATTAGGAAATAAGTGTATACTAGTTAATCCATAACAAACCAGTTAAGGGATTGGCTAGTTATAGTGTGTTGCTTGGTAGTGAATTGGCGTTGATATGACATTTTAACTAGCAGAGTTTATTAAACCATAACAAATAGCTTAATGGAAAATTTAAAAACATGCTGATCAATTCATAAGCGACATTTTAATCGGTCAAGTTTCTTAATGGCCCAATATAAGATTTTAAAAAAAGCCCCTTAGTAGTTTATTGTCTAGCGACATTCAGATTAAATTCATGCTATTTTACCCTTTTTTCCTTTTCTTTTAGAAAACGAAGACATTGAAGCATTTGATGGCATTTCTCTTCTACCGTCTATCCCTGTCTTTGCCATTTCCATTGAGTGAGCCACGGACCATTTAATCAATTTATACTTGATTGGGTTGTTTGTTTGTTTAACTCATTCTTTAATGAACATCCCCTGGAATCTTCATATTAACTCCATACAAATTTTGAGAAAAATTTTGATGGTTTTCATATATTCTTTCACTTTAGGATTTATTACTCATCGTTTATAGTTAAGAGTCCCATTATTCATCTCCTATCAATCAAATCTTATATTTTCTTTAAGTGGGATAAAGAGAAACAAAAAAGAAAAGAAAAGAAAAAGAAGCAATATCAATATTATTTAATTGAAGAGAAATGGAAAGCGAAATGAGATATATATATATAACAATTTTAAAAGATTAACAAAATCTAGAGATAAACGTGGATTTTAGTTTGAACAACAGGCAGGTATGATATTATGATAAGGAAATTCATTATCTCTAGTATCACAACTATTATATAGCCTTTGAAAAGTAAAAGAGTTAAGTATTTTTTGCACCTCTGTGGTCAATAGATGGATGCACTTTGTAACCTTACTTTTGAATTTAAGCCACTTGCACCCCCCGGCATCTACACTTTGATGCAGTTTGAGCCTAGTCGTCGTCTTAACTTTTAATTTATGTTTGACCGTAACTGAAAATACCATAGTACCCCTCCATTTTGTGTCCTCGTTGATGCTATAAACTTTGAGTATCTCATTGTAAATGCTGAGGTTGCATGTGGTTTAAATTCGAAAGCAGGGTTGCAAAGTACATGTAGTTATTGATCACGTGAAAAAGTAGTTAAATTAAAAAGGAAACATATGTTTGGTACAATGATTTGTCACTTTATATGAGTGCTAATCAAATCGATCATCAATAACCATGACGTTTCACACGGGGTCAATTGCTTGAAGGACACATTTTATAATGAGATTCAGCTGTGTTCATGGATAATAATAATAATAATAATAATAATAATAATAATAATAATAATAATAATAAATAATTAATTCAATTCTGAAGATCAATATATATTATATATATATATATATATATATATATATATATATATATTTATATGGCTCGCACACGGACCCAAATTTAGTGGACTAAAACAAGAGAGAAAATTCATCAATCAAACATGGTTTATAAATATTTCTACAAAGCAATCTTATATAAAAAAACAGTATAATCAGATTAGAACTGACATCCGACAAACAAAGACTTTAGCAGTTGAAGATGTAGGTCCCAGCAGAGCCCAGTTGGACCCGCAAGACTCACCTTGAAGAGGAACGTCTGCGCAGAAACCAACTGGATCCGCAGGACCCACCATGCTCAGAGACGTGACGTCCTTACGCGCAGTACGCAAGCTGTTCCCGCAGGAAATGCCTCCCAATGGTGAAGGACTCCGCCTGTCCCCGCAGCCTCGGATACAAGCCATCAGGGAAGGCCACCCGCGCAGCAAGGCTACACGCACAAGGCACTTAGCTCTCAATCACTCAGTGTCACCTGAAGGAATGAGCAAAGCCGGGAACAATCCCGCACAAGGGCGGGAGGGGGAATACTCCCGCCCAAATAAGCCAGTCCGTACGATACGGGAAGATCTTCTGTACTGTACCTGACGAGGTATGGGAAAAAGATCTGACTAAAGATACGACAGCTTATTGACAACAGTATGGCGAGCAGCATGCTCCTGTACTGTATGTCACTATTAGCCGCTGCCTACTCACCAACTACTGCCATACCACGTGCATAGCCGGCAGTTGGTGGAAAAGGAATAGTACACAGCAGGCCTGGTCACTATCAGCCGCTGCCTACCCACCAACTACCAGCAGGGCACGTGCGTAGGCCACTGTTGGTGGAACAGGAATACTGTTGCAGCCGGCCACACCTCCTTGGAAACCTACCTTCGGCTATAAATACCACAAATGGTATGACCATCTCATCTTATCATATCTTAACATATTATCATCATATTATACCTGATATCTGCTCTAGCAATCTCTTAATATACATTTATATTTAAAGAGCAACCTAGTCTGATTCTCACGCCGGAGGGTGGTCACAAGGAGGAACCCCCCCTTCTCTGTGACGAGCTCACGGTGTCTGTTTTGCAGGTTATCAGAAGAACCATCTTTTCTGGGTCTAACCCCTCGTGGGAAACATCTATCTAACCCCCAGGTTACCCGTAATCTGCCCGGGGTCCGGTTAGTGTTTCTTCATTGGCGCCATCCGTGCATAAAGCTAGAACTTCATTTTTCTCCAGTTTTATCAAACTTTTGGAAAGATGGTTAAAGAAATTCCGGTAACCACAACCCCAGCTACTGGGGGAAATACCGGCTACACAGCTTTTACAAACACTACCCCGGTTGCCCAAGCCGAGGCAAGTGAAGTAAATTTTACGAACACTACCCCAGCTACCCAAGCTGGGGCAAGTGCAGTAAATAATCGCTCACTGGGAATCACCGATACCCAGTTAGAAAAACGAACAAGACTTCCCCGCCAAACACTTGATGAAGTCAAGGCATGGGCGGAGGCACGTCAGAAGGAATTCCAAGCTGAGTTGGACGAACGCTTGCGTTCCGTCCAACAGGCTGACGAATTCGAATACTTGGACGATGACTCGGAGTCCGACTCCGACGCGAACCCTCGCCATAGGGTAAAAGGGAAGCGTAAGGAAACGGACTCCCAACCGAGAAGGCATTTTGGAGAAGCCTTCAAACCAAAAAACACAGGTGGAAGTCCACGTGACTTCTCCAAAACATTCAGACCAAATGTTGCAAATGCAGGAACATCCAAATTTGCAAGGGACATTGCAGAAGCAATTGCCCCAAAAAGTGCCAAACAAATGTCCAGCATAGGCACATATGATGGTATATCCGACCCAGATGATCATTTGAACAGATTCATAGCTGGGGCAACCGTCAGTAGTTGGACGGAACCCACGTGGTGTTACATGTTCCAAATGACGCTTGTCGGGGCTGCTAGAGCGTGGTTCGATCGCCTACCGGTCAACCACATCTACGACTGGGCTGACTTCCAACGGAAGTTTAGCCAACACTTCAGCCAACAACGAAAGTATACCGAGGAGCAATGGACAATCCTCAAGTGCATTCGAGAAAAAGATGAATCTTTGCTAGACTTCATCACTCGCTTCAATTCGAAGAAGCTAAGTCTGGGTAACATTAGCGAAGATCTTGTTCGCGCTGCCTTTATTCAGGGCGCGAACGACCCAGAGCTCATCCGCACCTTAACGGGTAAAGATGGCATGCCATCCACATGGGATGCCATCATGACAGCAGCTAAACGCTTTGCGGAAACGGAGAAGCAACTGGGTAGAGATCTCCCACAGAGCACAAACCTCTACACCCAGAAAACAAGAGAAGACAACTTCCTTACCGCCCGATTAAACAAAAAGCGAAAGCTAGGCATTTGGCAGTCAAGGGTAAACTTTGACACCTCATCCGGCTTGCAGCATCGGTTAGGCGGAAGGGATAACGTACAGTCAAACAAGAACTCCAGATGGACGCCGCTCACCAAAAGCGTCACCGAGATATTCGCTACTGAGGAGCTCCCATGGCCAAAGCCTCAAATAATCCGACATCGTCACAATGCTGATCGGAGTAAATACTGTGACTTTCACAGGACAAAAGGCCACAACACCGAAGAATGCATAGACGTAAAGGACATGGTCGAAGCATTCGTCAGAGATGGGACGCTCGCGCACCTCGTGGCGCAATGAACGCTGAGCAGGCTGATGCGTGTAGAACCCCAGCTGGGGAAAACACGAATAAAAATTCCAGCTTCAATGTGGAGACTACATGCTGCGTAAAGAACGAGATCCCGAACCAGGTGCGTATCGGCTCGATGGCACTCCCATCCCAACAACATGGAAGGGAGCTCAATTACACAGTTTGCATGTAAATCAATTCCAAATTTGTAAAGAAAAGGCCAAGAGCCACTTCTAATGGAAATGATTCTCCTTAAAACATCGACGCTGATGATTTTACATTTATACTTTTAACTATCAACACTGATGCCGGTTTTCACCGCATACATAAGTGTGAAAGTCGTTGCATGGGGAAGGCGGCAAAACCCGCATAAACCCAAAAAATGGCAAACCTTCACGCAGGTCAGTTGAAGGGGAAAAGTTCAGTCATCCTACTAAATGAAAGTGCCGGTCTATCCGCATGAATCATGATAGAGGAAACTGAACACTAACCTATTAACAACCGCGCGTAGAACGGTTAATTTATTCAACACGGATATGCCGGTTTTCACCGCATAAATAAGTGGAAAGTCGTTGCGTGGGGAAGGCGGCAAAACCCGCATAAACCAAAAAAACGGCAAACCTTCACGCAGGTCAGTTGAAGGGGAAAAGTTCAGTTATCCCATTAAATGAAAGTGCCTGTCTATCCGCATGAATTATGAGAGGAAACTGAACACTAACCTATTAACAACCGCGCGTCGAACGGTTATTCAAAACAGGGAATTTCTAACAAAAGGATGAGGAAAACCTACACGCAGGTCAGATATGGGTAAAGTTTAGCCATCCTACTAAGTGCAAGTGACGGTCCTACCCGCACAATCACGAAAGAGGAAGCAAAACTTCACACCTATTATCTACCACGTTCAAAGGTTAACTTATCCTCAGAAAAGATGAGGAAAACCTACACGCAGGTTAGACGCAGGTAAAGTTTAGCCATCCTACTAAGTGCAAGTGACGGTCCTACCCGCACAATCATGAAAGAGGAAGCAAAACTTCACACCTATTATCTACCACGTTCAAAGGTTAACTTATCCTCAAAAAGGATGAGGAAAACCTACACGCAGGTCAGATATGGGTAAAGTTTAGCCATCCTACTAAGTGCAAGTGACGGTCCTACCCGCACAATCACGAAAGAGGAAGCAAAACTTCACACCTATTATCTACCACGTTCAAAGGTTAACTTATCCTCAGAAAAGATGAGGAAAACCTACACGCAGGTTAGACGCAGGTAAAGTTTAGCCATCCTACTAAGTGCAAGTGACGGTCCTACCCGCACAATCACGAAAGAGGAAGCAAAACTTCACACCTATTATCTACCACGTTCAAAGGTTAACTTATTCTAAACACTTGGAAAATTGCTAATTTAAACTAAAGTATGCAAGTCATACAACGTTTACAAAGCAAGGAACCCAACGAAAGTAGCGGTCTTAACCGCAAAAAGATTTATATTTCATAAATATTCATTACAAGAATGGCCGGGTAACTACCCGCCTACAAGAAAATAAATCTATACAAACTAAATCTATCCTAGCAGTGGGAAGGGATCTTCAGGATCAGGCTTCAGGGCCACTTCCACTTGGACCAGCACCGTCAGTAGAGCGTGGCAGTTCAAGGAAAGCTTTAAGGATAGCTAGCCCATCATCAGCAGCAGCAACTTCATTCACCTTCTCCACCACCGGATGCGGGAAGGCGGCGTACTGATTCACTGCTTGGTCGTAAACAGCTTCAGTATCAACATTGTACAAAGGGAAGTTGGAAGGCGGGATGCCTTTCTCAACGAACCCTAGACCAAGCAGGAAGCCGACCTTTTCCCCATCCTCGTGAGAAGCGTTGAGGGCTGCGCTCATAGCATCATCGTAAGAGGTCTCAGCAAAGACCCGATGCACAACCTACAAGAAAATATACAAGTATCAAAACCTTTTCTATCTACAAAGAAAAGCGTAAAGAAACGAAAAGCATACCTGAGACAACGCTTCTCGAAGAAGCCATTCTTTGGCAACCAGAGCTTCTTGGAGGGCAGCTTGAGCTTCGTTACGGGCGCGTTCGGCTTCACTCTTGTTGAGGTTGGCAAGCAACACTTCTTTAGCCGCAGCCTCTTCGACGCCCTTTAGCTTCCGCTCAGTATGGTCAAGCACCCCCCTCTGGTCCAAGATCTCCTGGAGCTTTTTGGCGTCTTCCATCACCAAGGCATCATGAGCCTGCTGGAGAGCCTCTAATTTGGCTTTAAGCTCTTCATTCTCCACGCGTAGAGGCTCAGCAACAGCTTCAGCCTTGGTGGCCCTCTCGGTTGCGTTCCTTGCAGTTTCCTTAGCCAGCCGAAGCTGTTCATTAACAGCTTGGGCAGCCTTGGAACGGGCCTCGAGTCGAGCCTGAACTTCAACCTCGAGGGCCTTGAAGGCCTTCTCCTTTTCCGCAGCCACTGCGGAAAGCCTTTGGTTCTCCTCCCGGACAGCCCGCGCCTGAGCCACTTCTTTAAGGCGAGCTGCTTTTAACTTGTCGTTTTCACGACAAAGCAGCTCGACGAGCGGCTGCATCCGGGCCAGGAGAACCCGAAGCTCATTGGTTAGCCTACCCTCCTGGTAGCTAGCCATGGCTTCCCCCAACGCACCACTGGGAGCAGCGTGACGAGCCCATTCCACGCACTCCACAGGGGTGCGAAGGGTTGTTCCTCGGCGAATGTTCCATCGTGGAACATACACTTCATTGGAATCCGACACTGCAAAAAACACAAAGCAGTTAGGAAAAGATGATAAAGAAAAAATATATATAAGATGGGCCAAAAGAACCCTACGCACCTGTAGGGTCAATTACAGGCCGATAGCCGCCAAACCCGTCACCTGAACCCAAAGGAAATCCATCCAAGAGGTCAGGCAGATGGGAAGGTGGCAGAGATCGGCGAGAAGCCCCATGCGTACCTGATGGATCGGCCGTCGTTGCCGATGATGGGGGCATGGTAGCAGCAGCCGCGGTTGCCGCCGCGGAATCCGCAGCAAACGTAACTGCCGGCTCGGTGAAAGATGCAGTAAAAATTGCACTCACAGCCGGCGGTGACGTCATCACAGCTGGAACAGCCGGCTCAAAGGAGTGAGCAACTGAACCAGCGGAAGCAGGCGCAGGCGCCTGGGTCGTCGCCTCAGGTAGGCTGACCGGGCCTACCGTCATTGGCGGGGAGGTACTCCTCTGCGCTCCACCCTGGAATGCGTCAACATCCACGCCTGCACAAAGAGGATAAGTGTTAAATGATATTAAGCTATGAAGATAAAAGCTAAAGGAAGTTGCACTTACGGGTTTTCTTGAGCCTGAAAGTGCGGACGGGCGGGGATGAACCCGATGGAGCCGGCCTCTTCACGCCGGTCACCGTCGTCATCCTGGGCTCTTCGGTGACAGTTGTCACAGCCTCCGGAATGGTGATCTTATCATCACCGGGATTCCCCGCCACCTCTTCGCTCTCGGTCTCCGAATCAGACCGAGGCACCGGATCGGCAGTGGAGGCCTTCTCCTTCCCCTTCCCCTCGGCAGCCTTCTTCTTCCGCACCAACGGAGGACCATCTGCGGATTCCTCATCAGAACATACGATTAAAGGAATTCCAGCAGAGGTTTCAACATTGAGGGGTCGAGGGTCGAATAGCGCCTTACCTGGCCGCCTGGCGCTAAGGATCTCATGGCCTAGCGGATAGACCTCCACGAACCGATCCGCCGTTTGTTCTAGGATGGGCAACTCGTTCTCGTCTAGAGCGCGAGTACCCATCCGAGCGGGACCATCAGCCTCCCGCGGGTTCAGGAGCGACTGCAAGTCGTTCCCCTCTGAAATAAACAGGAAAGAAGTTAGAAGAAATTCTAAATCAACAAAAGGAAACAAAGCATACCGTAAGGAACAGAGTTCGAACCGTATTCGAGGACGATTGGGATCTTTTGCGCATCCGCAGCCTTCCACACTCGGCTCATCCCCAGCATCACCATCCCGGACTCCGCAAACCGGTAAACCGGAGATTGGACCCGAGATATCTTCGAGAACCATTCCGCCTCCTGGTAGTTGGAGGCGTGAAGGCTTGGGAGAGCTTGCCCATTTTTAAATTTCATGGCAAGGGGGATGGCGCGAGCAGAGAGGTAGAAGAACTCCCTCTTCCAAGAACGAAGACTGCGCTCGGTTGCGCAAATCTTCAAACCCTTGATTCGGGTTATCAGGGTATACCACCTCTGGATGCACCTCCAAGTATAGAAGGTCATCAGGCGGTCGACATAGGGCTCAATGCCCAGAATCCGGCACACCCACTCGAAGTGGCGAACCTTGGCAATCGCCATCGGATGCACCTCGGTCAGGTGCACACCGTGCCTCTCAAGGACACGGTAAACAAACTTTGTCAATGAGAACCTAAGATTCCCATAGACAAAGAATGCAGCATAAACCCCGATCTTGCCTCTGGGGGCATCGTACACCGTCTGGTGGGGTTCAGGAAACTCAGGCTCGAGAGACTCGAGCATGAACTTCCTGACGATGTATTGATACAGATCGCCAGGCAGAGCACACTGGCACTCGCCAGCAGTACTCTTGTCATCGGCTGTAGACTCGAGATCACGTGAAGACATCTTGAAGATGAAAGAAAACGATTTCAGGAGAATGCTTGCCTGAAAAGGTGAGTATTCGCCGGAAATCGTTTAGAAGATGAAGAGAAGAGTGAAAGTGTGAATTACAGAGAACCCTCTCCCCCTTTATATACTAATCGCAATTAATGCGATGAATTTAATGCGGAAGAGAGAGAAATCGAAGGTGCAATGAAACTATGACACGTGGCAAAAAGCAAGCTGGCAACAGCTGTTGAAAGGACGCGTACCATTAATTTCGCGGCCACGCGCCCGAAAAATCGTGCCCACGCGCCTGGAAAAGCGTCTGGAATGACCATGTACTGTCACGTCACCATAACTTCCTGCATGTCCTGACACAGTCAGAAGAAACCGTCGCACGACGTTTCAGAGGTTTGGACTGTTCTTATCCTTTCACCAACTCTTCGAATTTCAAAATTCAAAAATATTCAAAAGTAAGCGGGAAAATACCCCTTACCTTGGCAAACAAGTAACTGTAAGACGGATGCGGGTACAGTGTCAAGGCAAAACCCTTCACATACCTAGCACCCGCAGGGAATTGAAGCCAAGAATAACTTGGCAACCAAGTAACCGTAAGACGGATGCGGGTACAGTGTCAAGGCAAAACCCTTCACATACCTAGCACCCGCAGGGAATTGAAGCCAAGAATAACTTGGCAACCAAGTAACCGTAAGACGGATGCGGGTACAGTGTTAAGGCAAAACCCTTCACATACCTAGCACCCGCAGGGAATTGAAGCCAAGAATAACTTGGCAACCAAGTAACCGTAAGACGGATGCGGGTACAGTGTTAAGGCAAAACCCTTCACATACCTAGCACCCGCAGGGAATTGAAGCCAAGAATAACTTGGCAACCAAGTAACCGTAAGAAGGATGCGGGTACAGTGTTAAGGCAAAACCCTTCACATACCTAGCACCCGCAGGGAATTGAAGCCAAGAATACCCCGGCAACAAAGTAACTATAAGACGGGTGCGGGTACAGTGTTAAGGCAAAACCCTTCACATACCTAGCACCCGCAGGGAATTGACGCCAGGGGTACCTTGGAAGTAAAGTAACCGTAAGACGAGCGCGGGTACAGTGTTAAGGCAAAACCCTTCACATACCTAGCGCTCCGCAGGGAATTGAAACCAAGAAGGATCTTCTGGGCAATGCTTGCGGAAACGGAAATAACATCGCCGCATAGCGGGAACGTCGAGAACTACATTGTTTGAGGCTCCAGGATGGAGTTGGTGGTTTTAACATAATTGATCACTATGTTCAAAACTACCAAAACCTCATGGAGAATCCACACAAGTGGGACTCAACGCTCCTGACTTGCGAGGAGGTAACAGCCTACCCGCATCATACCCAAAGATCAAGCAGGAAACTCGGGAATTTCTGCAAGTGACAAGGACTTCCGCGGGAAGAATCCCCATGGAAAACCTTAAAAAACCCTTTTCAAAACCCTTTGCTTAGAGTCCAAAAGTTCACCTCACTTTATTAAACACTCATGAGAAGAACACTGGACTGGGGGGACTTGAAGAGGTAGGTCCCAGTAGAGCCCAGTTGGACCCGCAAGACTCACCTTGAAGAGGAACGTCTGCGCAGAAACCAACTGGATCCGCAGGACCCACCATGCTCAGAGACGTGACGTCCTTACGCGCAGTACGCAAGCTGTTCCCGCAGGAAATGCCTCCCAATGGTGAAGGACTCCGCCTGTCCCCGCAGCCTCGGATACAAGCCATCAGGGAAGGCCACCCGCGCAGCAAGGCTACACGCACAAGGCACTTAGCTCTCAATCACTCAGTGTCACCTGAAGGAATGAGCAAAGCCGGGAACAATCCCGCACAAGGGCGGGAGGGGGAATACTCCCGCCCAAATAAGCCAGTCCGTACGATACGGGAAGATCTTCTGTACTGTACCTGACGAGGTATGGGAAAAAGATCTGACTAAAGATACGACAGCTTATTGACAACAGTATGGCGAGCAGCATGCTCCTGTACTGTATGTCACTATTAGCCGCTGCCTACTCACCAACTACTGCCATACCACGTGCATAGCCGGCAGTTGGTGGAAAAGGAATAGTACACAGCAGGCCTGGTCACTATCAGCCGCTGCCTACCCACCAACTACCAGCAGGGCACGTGCGTAGGCCACTGTTGGTGGAACAGGAATACTGTTGCAGCCGGCCACACCTCCTTGGAAACCTACCTTCGGCTATAAATACCACAAATGGTATGACCATCTCATCTTATAATATCTTAACATATTATCATCATATTATACCTGATATCTGCTCTAGCAATCTCTTAATATACATTTATATTTAAAGAGCAACCTAGTCTGATTCTCACGCCGGAGGGTGGTCACAAGGAGGAACCCCCCCTTCTCAGTGACGAGCTCACGGTGTCTGTTTTGCAGGTTATCAGAAGAACCATCTTTTCTGGGTCTAACCCCTCGTGGGAAACATCTATCTAACCCCCAGGTTACCCGTAATCTGCCCAGGGTCCGGTTAGTGTTTCTTCAGCAGTTGACCAGCTACCTTCAATATTAAACCAGCTCTTTCAATTCCGCCATGTGTTTCCAAAACTTCTCCATACGTGCAATATCAATGTTTTATTTATATATTTATTATCAATCTTTATATATATATGCATGCAATGCATACATATAATGCATGAAATACGTACGTAAATCTATTTGTTTCTGATCGAGTTGACGAGGTTAAGGATCCCACAGAGAAACATCGGCCACCTCATCCGATTCATAGTTCGTCTGATCCAAGTTAGCAGTGTCCGGATATTCAAAGTTCATACCCGGCTCGTTGTTAACTTCCATCCATGTGTCAAGTGGTGACTCATTGATAGCCTGAATTTCGCTAGCCGAAAGCCCCACATTAGTGGGAACAAAATGACCCGTGCTAGAGCCTACGTTGGTTTCGGGCGTGGAGTCCGGTTTAACCAGCATTGCCGCCTGGTGTGCCGCCAGGCGAATGTCTTCGGCACTAGAACTAGCCGGGCGGGGGAGGGTGGTTGCCATTTGTGGAAAATTAAGTCGGGCAGGGTCTGCCCGACAATAAAACGAGGCTGCATCGTATGCGACCGCCGCCATTTCGGGTGTGTCAAAACTCCCGAGCCAAATGCGGGTCCGGGTCAAGGGCTCGCGTATTTCTTACACCCATTTGCCCCATTTTCGGTTGCGGACACCGCGGTAAGCCGAAGAAGTTCCACCACCAGTGTTGTTGCTCATGGTGTTAGAAATTGGAAGTTGGAAGCTAATGCATTGAGAATTATATGCAATCCAACTGTCTATTTATACATGTTGATCATATTAAACTGTTTGATTTTGGTTGACATACTTTTTATAAAAATATCTCAATGTAAAATTATGGTTATTGGCATGATTAAGACAAAAATCATTAGTCAGGGGTCTCTTTGTTAGTAAATTATTTTATTGGGGGGTGATATAATAACTTATGGAACTTCCAAGTAGGTTCCAAACATCTTTTTAATGCTTGCATCAATACAGTAATCATTTTTAAGGTTCGGTTCTGACCAATGAAGGTCTGCCACGTTTTCATGATAACAATATGTGTAGGCTATAATATTAATATTGAATATGCACTTGTGGTTAGATAGCACTTTGTAATTTGGATAACAGCGAGATGGTGGTGAAAGGCTTCATGTTGATAACGCGGTTTCCCTTCGCCCATATTCTACTTCATTCTCTCTTTGTTGCTAAATACCACAAAAAGTATATTTTTTTTGTGTGTACACGTGTGATTGTATATGGATGGTTATGTGTATTTGTGTACGTATACGTATGTGTTGTAGACAATGACAAAAATACCGACTAGGCGTCGATTAATCCCCGATTATTTGCTAGTCCCCACTTTACTGATTAATTTTAGGCTAATCGGCCAGTTAATCGGTTAATATTCAATCCGGTCAAATTGACGGATTCCGACGAGATCCCGACCAAAATTAGCGGTTTTCGGCGAGATTCCGACCAAAATTAGCGATTTCCAGAGAGAATCAAACGAATTTCCGGCCAAAATGTATTTATGTATGTATAAAACTGAAAATTACATACAAAAATGTGTGCATGTATATATAAAATTGAAAATTATGCATTAAAATCCGATCTGATTAATCCCGATTAATCGCTAGGCCCTACCCTACCGCCCGACTAGCGACTAGTGATTTTTACAAAATTGGTTGTAGACTTGTGGGTTTTGTATTTTGTATTTAGATAACTTTTTTATCGAGTTAATCTCTCACTCTTAGATCAAAGCATAACTATCGATAGTATGAAATAGTAATTTGATAATATGTGAAGAGGAACGTAGCCCTTCCTTATATAGTTAGAGAAATATTACAACATTTAAGTTGAGATGATAAACCACTTTATGAAAGAGCATATCCAGTTACTACCGACAATAACTAGTTACTGCTAATGATTTTTCTTTTGTATGTTGAAGAATATTGCTCTTGACATATATACTTAGTTATTATTGATGATTGTTTTCGTCATCATGTAACTTATTACTGATGGTTTGTCTATCACTACTCGTCCAGTTACTGCTGGTCACAACTCCTACTAATAATCAGTCCAATTAATGTCAGCTCCCATACAATGTTTGCCTCCTTCAACCACGCTAAGAGTGCAAGCCCTTGGGACCCATTCGAACTAGGGGTGAGCAGAAAACCGAATTAGTCGAACCGAAACCGAATTAACCAAAAACACCGAAATGAAAAAACCGAACCGAAGCATTAACCGATGGTTAATTTTTTGTGTTTTTGAAAAATTGAATTTCCGGTTTTGGTTCAGTTTTCCATTTTTAAAAAACTGAACCCAACCGATTGATGGTGATGAAGATTATGAAGATCATGAAAATTGAGACTAAATTTTGAAGATGAACAAGATGATATATGAAGATTAGGACTAAAATTTTAGTGTTTTTTGATTAAGAACTTGTTGAATTTTAAACTCTATTACTCTAGCAATTTTGTATTCGTATGATCCACGTAATATGCGTCTATTTTTGTTTTTTTATTCAATATACTTGTGGTACTCTAATACACTCTTACAAGCTTAAATCATCTTCATTTTTAACTTTTTTTTTGCAATGTCTACACATAATTGAAAAAAAACCCTGACAATAACCTAACCGAAACCTAAAATAACCCAAAAACCGAAAAATCAAAAAACCGAAACCGAACGGTTTGTATATTAAAAAAACTGAGAATTCAGTTTCGGTTTCGCCTAAAAAATGAACCGAACCGGCCCGTGCTAAGCCCTAATTCAAACACTCAAGTTTTTTGGTGGCAAAAAGCACAATAGTCTTGAACAAGTGTGTACCTCACGTCTTTTTTACTATTTGTTTGTTAATTATTAGCCTAGCTACTTTGTTACTAATTATACTAAAACAACACCGATAACAAAAAAATGGTCAATATAGTATAGGGGTGAGCACAGTTCGGTTCGGTTATTGGGTGAAACCCAAACTGAAACCGTAGCTTTCGGTTATTTTAGAATACCAACCGATCGGTTTTCGGTTATTTTTTTTCGGTTTCGGTTATTTTGTGAGTAGACTTACAAAAAAAAAAGAATTCAAAAAATAGAGTACCTCATATATATTGAATTCAAAATACAAAAATAGGCACGTGTTACGTGAAACCAAAAAAATACAAAGTTGTTTGAGTAGTAGAGTTTAAAATTCAATAAAGTGTTTAATAAAAAAAAACACTAAAGGTTTGGCACGAATCTTTATTCATTATCTTATTCGTCTTCAAAGTTTAGACCCAATCTACATAATCTTCATCACCGTCAATGGTAGATTCTTTTGGTGTTTTATTTACGGTCATAACATCTTAATTTAAAAAAACACGTAGAAAACATAGGTTTGATTAACCGGTTCGGTTTGTTTTTTTAGAATGGATAACCGAACCTAAACCCAAAAATCGTTTTTCGAAAAACTAAAAAATTAACCATCGGTTGTTGGGCCTAGTTAATTGGTTTGTACTTAGTTTGTTTATTTTGTTTGGGCCGCATATGTAAATCGAGATCCCTTTGGATCTCAGTGGGCTTTGAGCTATGTTGGGCTAGTAGGTTGAACACCCTATATATAGAGCATATTGTATATGGTTGCACGTTGTTCATCGTGTTGTGTTTTGGTCGTGTAAGGGTTATTCTAGACGTGTTTGTATTAATAGTGCTTAAGCACCTGACGTGTGTGAATATATATATAAAAATTTAAGTAAAAGTTCCACACAAATCGGGTTTTAAAGTAGGTTTTTGTCACACCCCCATCTTAGGCCTAGGAGTGTGATCCAACAGTTGGTACCATAATTGTAAATAAATCAGAGTTTCATTAATTTACGGAAGACTTATTAAACTTTAAGGATCAAAAGTATAACATTTATATATACATTCAAAAGATGGGATTAAAAAATACCCGTTTGACTTTAACAAAACATTAACTTGTTTATAATTACAAACCACCATATTAAGTTTACAAAATAAATCCGAGCCATAGGATATGTAAGTAGCACTTCGACACTCCAAGCACTAAATTTGTTCACCTACAAAATGTAATAAAATACGTCAGCAACGAATGCTGGTGAACACGCTGACGCAAAATAACTTCTTTTACTTTATTACCCCTCGAGACTACGCCTGCCTCGGCCCAACGTGGCTTAGGAATAACAAAGTTAAATAACACATTATAAACTCGAGCCTCTACTCTAGGTCACCTCAGCAAACACCGCAACGTTCTGTAAGGCCCCGTTCCCGGTGCCTCACTTTAACGTCGGATTTACTCATAAACACAGTTCTATAAATCAGAGTTTATTAAAACTTTTCGCGGAATATAAAACATCAATCATTCGTTACAAACAATTTAATCTTTTCTTTAAAAACATTTAATAAAACATCATATTTAAAACATCATTTCTTCTATCTTCAGATGTCAGCCGTTCAACCCATGCCATGTGTTATCCTCATGCCGGCTCTTTAGTTTGCTCACCTGCGTGCATATTAAAAGTCAGCTACGCTGAGTGAGTTCTAGTTAATCAGGTAACATACAATACATACACATATCATACATACTTACGTATCCAAAGATACATATTCATACTTAACCAGTTAACCTTCTGTTCTACATATATACTTACTACTACCTACCTCAATCCATCGAGAGTATGTTCATAGTCCGCCGTCTATACCTATACTCAAGTTCGTGAACATGAAAAAGGTCCGCAGTCCTTACCTATGCTCACCATTTATGGTACGTGCAAGGTCCGCAGTCCTTCCCTATACCATCCTACATCCACAACACGTACAAGGTCCACAGTCCTTCCCTATGTTGCAACCTACTTCGTAGCACGTACGAGGTCCACAGTCCTCCCCTATGCTACCACAACACAATTACAATACGTATAAGGTCCACAGTCCTTTCCTATGTTGGCTCCTAACTGAAGTACGTATAAGGTCCACAATCCTTAACTACGTTCTCATCTACCATCTATAACACGTATAAGGCCCACAGTCCTTAACTACGCCATTACATGCCAAGTCCATGTCCAACGGAAGTTAGAGAGATTTGCCATCCTAACTTACTAAGTCGGATACCTCACCCATACATTACATATAACATTCATATATTTATTTATAACCTGACAGTACGCGCAATATCCGAAGATCGTTCCCGTACCGACAAACAATCGTTCATATCTATCACATATCATATATAGCATACACTTACCATTTAAGGTAAGTGTATTAACTGTCACATCGAGTATGCACACAGCCCCGAAAACATAACAAGGAAGTGGGGCTAGAAACTCACATGGATCCTGTTTCTTTCTTCGTTTATCGTAATTCCCTTCTTTAACTGCGCCCTGCTAACTGTATATAGGGTACGCATATTAATATTCATTCTACTTGCATTCCCGTTGGAAATGACTAAGTCTGATATGATCGGTTGGCCTTGTTTAGATTTCATTTACTTATTATATTTCTTACGAACCCTAATGTAAGGTTTTTAATTATTTTATTATTAATCTCTCCTTCCTAAAATATTTTATTATCATCATAAGACTCGATTATTTAAATATTCTTTTCTTTATCGGGGTTACTTCATCTAACGAAAAGTCGTTATTTCGTTCTTTGTATTGCTTATATTTAGTGCTCACACCCTTTAATTATTATATTTGTTTTAATCATCATATTTTGCTTTTATTTGTCGGCTAGTTCGTGTAAAAAGAAAAACGTAACGGAACCTATGGAGTTGGCAAGGTCGGTTAGTTAGTTTATTATAACCCGAGTTATATTACCCAACTCCCCATCCAAGCCCGAACCCAAGTCCATCTTGTAAAGCCCAGCTGATCCATCATGACCGCCCAACCAATCCATCCCATCTTGTACCCCTTCTGGCCCACTACTATCAAGCCTAATACCTTCATGTATACGAGTCAGTTTCAATAGATCTGGGCATAATCAGGTTCCATGTAATCGATTTAGTTGTTGTAATCGATCTAGCTTGTGAGCGAGCTCTATTGTAACTGATTGTATCTTTGTGTTCGAGTTTACCATTGTAATCGAGTTTAGGTGTAAATGAACACAACGTAATCGATGGGTTGTATCTGAACTAAACTGATTGATCTGCCAGATTGTAATTGAGTCTAATTGTATACGATCTCAGTGTAAACGATTCATTGTAATCGATGCAAGATTGTGAGCGATTTTAATTGTAATCGATTCATTATGTAAGAGGGGAAGATGTAATCGATTTAGGATTGTATGCGAGGTGTATGTAATCGATTCTCAGGTTATAGTTGATTGTAATCGAGTTGCTTTGTAACCACCATTGTAATCGAGCTGTTTTGTAAGCGAGTTTTGTTTGTTGTAATCGAATTCCAGGTTATAGTTGATTGTAATCGAACTTCGTGTACTCGAGTTTATGTGATCGATCTTCAATGTAATCAGGTTTATTGTGATCGAATTTAATGTAATCGATCTTTCAGTGCATGCGATCTCCATTGAAATCAAGTGTTTGTATTTGTGATTGATAATTTGTGTTGCAGGTGAGTTCAATGTAATCGAATACTAATTGTGATCGAGGTGGGTGGGTATCTGTATATTGTATGCGAACAGTGTATGTATGTATTGTAGTGTATGCGATGATGATTCTGGGTGCCTCTCAACCCACAGCTATTTCATTATTATTATTATTATTATTATTATTATTATTATTATTATTTGCATATAAACCTTTAACATGAAGCCATCTAACCTCTTAAGCGCTCTCGTGACTATTTTCGGGTAAGGCTTGACTCGGGAAATCATAAAGTTTAGATCTTTAAGCTTAAAATGCTCAAGACTAGATCTAGGGTTCATTTTAAACGAGTCGTTCATAGTTACGAGTTCGTTAAGTCCCGTTTTATCAACAAGTTTCCAACTTTAATGTTCGTTTATACCCGATCTACTCTTGTTTCAAGTTTCAAGGCCCAACGTTAATTAAAATGTAAACTTTAAAGATCAAGAACGTACCTTCGAATGTTTTTAGGTTACGGTTTAGCTTGGTTATCTTGTATTTAGCTTGTATATCATAGATCTATCAATGTTTGGCTTGATTTTGATCTTGGATCTTGTTTCTCTCTCTCTTGGTCGTTTATATATAGTAATGGAGGTGTGTATGTGGTCTTGAGTGTGCAGAGATTTGGAAAGGATGAAAATGAGAGTTAGGGTTTTAGGATGGTTTAAGGATATATTTATACTCCTCAAAGCCCATGGACCTAAGGCCCATCCCATCATCTTGATCCATTTTAATTACCCAAGTCCATAATTCTTTCTATATTTAATATTAATTAACTATTAACACTTGTTTATAATTTCATGGACTTTCATTTATCTATTATTTTATTATTTCTCTATTAATCAGAGTAAATATTGTTCCATCAATAAATTATATATTTAAACATTATTCTTTGAAAATCCGGGATGTTACACGTTCGACTTAGTTAAGTACCCGTAAATATACACAACGGTCGTACTCCTTACAGGAGAGTGTCCTACGACCAAGGGTGGTGCAATGTGCCCATTCATCGCGTAGTATCACTTATGTAAGGATCCAGACATACGTATACCACAGCCTGAGGGCTAGGTTTATACCCTTATTTATAACGGTTTTTGGAACACGTAGTTCCTTGTAAACAATTTCACATCACATGTTTGACTCATTTGAAAACAAGTTTATAAAAGTTTGGGGGCGTATTCACCTTGTCGCTTTGGGATCGGCTTCACTCACCGTCCGAGAGTCTTTCCCTTTTTATCTCGCACCTATAGTACGAATATAAATATTTGTTAGTCGGATACACGATCCGGATTAAGACCTTTAGTCTTATTTTATATCTCAACCTCGATGAACCTTTAGTTCATTTTCTTTTACTTAAAAACCTTTAGTTAAAAAGTAATTTATAAACCTTTAGTTTATATAGAAACCCGACGTTTCTTCTTCTCCAAGAAACGTAATCATTTTCTTTTATTATTTAAGAATACTCGTTATTCATTAAATAATATTTTCATATCAAAAAATATATACATATATACTTACACACATATATACGTATTCACAATATTCAATATACATTCTTTCATTCATTTATTTGTTATGTTTATTTCTCTTTTATCGAGGTATCGATTATAACCTCGACTTAATGCTTAAGCCTTGAATATAATATTATATTATATTGATTTGTCTTTACGCCTAACCTTAGTGGCGTATTGGAAACCCTACGAAATTGAGCAGCACTCCGACGCCGCTTTACTTCTTGATCAACTTTGATATGCCAACTTCAACACTCGTCGGCACGTCTTTTGAGACTCCCCGCCATTACAACAATGCCTTCTTTATCAAATGTGGGTGGAGGGTGGCACGATCTTCAAGGAAACGTTGGTACAAAAACAAGATACCGGGACACGTTTAACGAGGAATTATGGCACGTTTATCGAGGCAATAATATAAAAGCTAGAGAGATGTTTAGAGAGAGAGAGAGAGAGAGAGTTTGAGAGTAGATTTGGTGTGAAGAATGATCCACCCCTTGGCTGCTATTTATAAACAAAACTCGGAACCCCATCGCGCTACGCGATGGGCTCCTGGGCACCCATCGCGTACCGCGATGTAGCCCAGGTGAGTTAGCCCCTAGGCCTGCCTCATGTCGACACGTGGTAGGCGTTGCGACTCGTGGCACCACGTGGCACACGTTGTGGCACCGCTTGCCACGTGGCACACGTGTCACAACGTGTCAGGCCGCGTCATCGTGTATCGCGATGACATTGGCTCAACGGTGATCGCGTATCGCCGTTGACTTTATCCAGAAAGTTTGACCAAGCCCCATCGCGGTACGCGATGGGCCTGTCTTTAGTCCCGTCGCGTATCGCGAAAGGACAAGAAACCAGAATTTTTCATTTTAAACCCTAAGGTTTGGAATTTTGGCATTTTCAGTCCCTTTACTTTGGAAAATTAACATTTTGAACTCGAAATTTTCACGATGTTACATCCTCCCCACCTTGAAACAAATCTCGTCCTCGAGATTGCTTTACAAGAACAAGTGGGGGTATTTCATTCTCATTTCCGGTTCGAGTTCCCATGTATATTCGGGCCCTCTATAAGAGTCCCATTTTACTTTCACAATTTTCAAAGTTCTTATTTTTAATTTCTTTGTTTTCGAATCTTCTATTTGAATTGGACGTTCTACAAATTTTAAGTTCTCGTTTATTTCAACGTCTTTTAATGGCATAGCCAAAGATTCATCGGCCAAACATTTTCGTAGATTTAAAACATGGAATACATCATGTATTCCTTGAATTTCCCTGGGCAGTCGCAATCGGTATGCAACAGTGCCGATTCGTTCAAGCACCTTGAAAGGTCCGATGAATCGAGGACTTAACTTTCCTTTCTTACCGAAGCGAACTACGAAGGCGAGACCTTTAATAAGACTTTGTCACCAACATTAAATTCTAGAGGCTTACGACGGACATCGGCGTAACTCTTTTGGCGATCACGTGCCGTCTTAAGTCATTCTCGGATTTGGAGAATCTTGTCGGTGGTTTCTTGGACTATCTCGGGTCCAGATAATTGATTGTCTCCAGTTTCAGACCAACACACGGGCGTTCTACACTTACGGCCATATAACGCCTCGAATGGTGCGGCTTGAATACTTGTGTGATAGCTATTATTGTACGAGAATTCCATTAGGGGTAAGTGGTCATCCCAACTTCCACCTAAATCAATCACACAAGCCCGAAGCATGTCTTCTAATGTTTGAATAGTCCTTTCACTCTGCCCATCAGTTTGTGGATGATAGGCAGTGCTAAGGTTAAGATTTGTCCCAAGAGCTTGTTGGAAGCTTTTCCAAAAATAAGACGTGAAACGACTGTCTCGATCAGAGATTATAGATAGCGGTACTCCATGTAAAGCAACAATGTTGTTCATATAAATAAATGCTAATCTATCCATTGAGTATGACTCATTGATGGGTATAAAATGTGCGGATTTCATCAATCGATCCACAATCACCCAAATAGCATTATGTTGTCGAGTCATTTTGTGGAGTTTGGTAATGAAATCCATAGTAATTAACTCCCACTTCCATACAGGAAGTTCGGGTTGCTGGAGTAATCCCGAAGGCTTTTGGTGTTCAGCCTTGACTTGCAAACAAGTTAAGCATTTCGCCACATGCGAAGCGACATCCCTTTTCATCCCATTCCACCAATAGTTTGCTTTGAGATTATGGTACATTTTATCACTACCGGGATGCATCATGTACTTGGATTTGTGAGCTTCATTCAAAATTTTCTCACGCAAGTCTCCAACCATTGGTACCCAAATCCTATTACCGATTCTAAGGATACCATCGTCACCTTTAAATAACGAGTCAATGGTGCCATTGCGTTTTTCATCGGCGATTTGGCTTTCATTGATTTCTTGAACTTGAGCAGATTTGATTTGTTGGAAAAGATCGACTTGAAGTTCTAGACGTAATTCTCGAACTCTTTTGGGCTTTTCATGCTCTTTACGACTCAAGGCATCGGCCACAACGTTGGCCTTACCTTCGTGGTAAATAATATCACAATTATAGTCATTGAGCGTTTCCATCCATCGCCGTTGGCGCATGATGAGCTCTTTTTGATCGAAGATATGTTTTAAGCTCTTATGATCAGTGTACACGATAAATCTTACTCCATAGAGATAGTGCCTCCATATCTTAAGTGCAAAGATTATGGCGTCTAACTCTAGGTCGTGAGTCGTATAGTTCTTTTCGTGCACTTTTAATTGACGAGAGGCGTAGGCGATTACTTTCTTGCGTTGCATTAGTACGCTTCCCAAGCCGGAATGAGAAGTGTCACTAAAGACAACAAACTCCTCAGTACCTTCTGGCAAGGCCAGAATAGGTGCTTGAGTAAGCTTTTGTTTGAGTATATCAAATGCCTCTTGTTTCTTTGTTCTCCATTCATATTTGATGTTCTTTCGAGTTAAGGAAGTTAGGGGAACAACAGTTCGAGAAAATTTCTAGATAAACCTACGGTAATAGCTGGCCAATCTCGGTTGGCGACTTTGGTACCTCCCACTTAGAGATAGCTTCAATCTTAGCGGGGTCTACTTGAATACCGTTGACGTTGATGATGTGACCTAGAAATTGCACCTCGTGTAACCAGAACTCGCATTTCGAGAACTTGGCATACAATTTCTCGGTTCTAAGAATTTCAAGCAACGTTCGAAGGTGGATTTCATGATCGGCTTTTGACTTAGAATAAATAAGTATGTCGTCGATGAATACGATAACGAATTTATCTAAATAAGGTTTGCAAATACGATTCATCATATCCATGAATGCAGCTGGCGCATTAGTAAGTCCAAACGGCTTGACCGTGAACTCATAATGTCCATACCTTGTTCAAAAAGCAGTTTTCAGAATATCTTCGGATTGAACTTTGAGTTGGTGATAGCCAGAACGAAGATCGATTTTTGAAAAGAAGCTAGCACCTTGAAGTTGGTCAAAAAGATCATCGATTCGAGGGAGTGGATATCGGTTCTTGATTGTGACTTTGTTTAATGCATGATAGTCGATACACATACGCATAGATCCATCCTTCTTCTTGACGAATAGGATTGGCGCTCCCCAAGATGACGAACTCGGTCGAATGAAACCTTTCTCCAAGAGCTCATCGAGTTGTTTCTTTAATTCCTTCATCTCAGTTGGCGCTAAGCGATACGGAGCTTTGGCGATCGGAGTAGTACCAGGAATGAGATCGATCCTAAACTCTACTTCACGATCGGGAGGAATTCCGGGAAGTTCATCAGGAAAGACGTCAGAAAAATCGGAAACGATAGGAACGTTCTTGATTTCTTTTGGCTTGGACTCTTCAGTGACGTAGGCCATGAATGCGAGGCATCCTTGATTCAAACATTTGTTAGCCCTAATCATGGAGATTATGCTAACTTGGCCAGCGTCTTTATCCCCTTCAATTCGAATTGTTCGTTTATCGGGGGCTTGAAGTTCAACGGTTTTGCTATTGCAAATGATATGGGCATGGTTATCGGATAATCAATCCATACCAAGTACAATATCAAAAACAGCCAGACTCATGGGCAACAAACAAATAGGCAGAATATAACCAGCTAGGAGAATTTTTCCGTTTTCAAGGGCTTCGGAGATCTTAACGATTTCGCCAATAGCAGTCTCAACGCTTAGAATTTTATCTAATTTTCTTAATGGTTCGTTTAATAGACTACAAAAACTATTGGAACATCACGTAAATATCGGGCCAAAAATGACAAAATTCCAAAGTATAGGGACCAATTCTGCTAATTTCCAAACTCCAAGGGCTGAAATGTAAATTCTGAAATTCCTGACCCATCGCGCTACGCGATGGATCAGAAGACAGCCCATCGCGTACCGCGATGGGGTGTCTGACACACTGTGACACGTGTGCCAATGCCTGCCGCCACGTGGCGCGGTGCCTACCACGTGTCACACGTGGCAGGTCTACGTTGTCACTCAGCAGGCCTATATCGCGGTACACGATAGGCCTGCCAAGGAACCCATCGCATACCGCGATGGGATCCAATTTTGGCTATATATAGGAGGGCTACGGGATTTCATTTCCCACATCCCAAATCACACACTTTACTCTCTCTCTAACTTCTCACTACACCTCGAAGTTCGTGCCATCGATCTACCTCGAAATCCGTACGCCGTTACCTCGTTTTCCGTGCCCATCATTCTGATATACGTACCACTCCCCCGACGACGTTCCAAACAAGAAGTAGGTGCTATCCCGACGTTCCGATAACCACCTCGAAGTACGTGCTGGTGTCTCGATAAGCTTGTCGAAGCGAAAGTGTTAATAAAAGTGAGCGTTGAAAAGCAAGCGGCGTCGAAGTGCTGCCCAAGTGTGAAGGGTATTTCTAAGCCAAACAAGGTAGGCATAATGCCCGACCAAAATAATAATAAAATATTATAAGGGCTTAATACCCTAAGTCGAAATTATTCTCGATAAACAAAGAAAGAAATAACAAAGAAAATAAAGAAAGAGAAATAAAATATATAAATGAGTATATATATGTATATAAATATTCTTTTTTATGAAATATATTATTCAAGTGTAATGAGTATACTTAAATAATAAAGAAAGAAAAATACGTTTCTTAATGAAGAAGAAACGTCGGGTTTTATAAATAAACTAAAGGTTTATTAATATTACTTTCCAACTAAAGGTTTTAAAGTAAAAAGAGATTATGAACTAAAGGTTCATCGAGATAAATAAGACTAAAGGTCTTAAGCCGGATCGTGTATCCGACTAATGAAAGTTATACTCGTACTATAGGTGCGAGATAGCGAGAAAGACTCAACGGACGGTGTTGGAAGCCGATCCCATTTGAAAGGTGTATACGCCCCACTTTTATAACTTTTTTTCAAACAAACAAAACGTGTTATGTGTAAAACTTTACATGAGGCTACGTGTCTCTAAAAATATTGTAATTAAGAGTATAAACCTAGCCCTCAGGCTGTGGTATACGTTTGTCTGGATCCTTACATATGTGGTATGCGGTGGCACATCGCACCACGCCTGGTCACGACCTCCAGCCACGATGGGCCGAACCAAAGTATGTTCGAGTGAGAATGACCTTGTGTATATTTATGGTACCAAAGTACGTCGAAACGCTGCGGTGTTTTGCTGAGGTGACCTAGTGTAGAGACTCGAGTTTATAATGATTGTTTAACTTGATTATTACTAAGCCAAGATGGGCCGAGGCTTACGTGGTCTCGAGGGGTAGTTAAGTAAAGAAAATATTTTTAGCTTCAGCATATTCACCAGCATTCGTTGCTGACGTATTTTTATAACATTTGCAGGTAATCAAGATTAGAGCTTGTGAAGATGAAGAAGCTCAAGAATCCGATGGCTCGGATAATTTTGTTTAAATATTAAAATATAATATTTTTTGTAAAACATATAAACAAGTAAATACTAAACGAGACTCTCGTCTCGTTCTTTTGTAATGTAAATATTTATATCGATCCTTATGTTTTATAAAGTCTTCCGCATTAATCCGCAACTCTGATTTATTTACAAATATGGTACCAACTGTTGATCACACGCCTAGGCCTAGAATGGGGGTGTGACAACTATAATCTATAAAACTCAAATTGGCACTAGAATCAAATAAAACTCTAGCATAGGTGTCGTTGACTAGAAACGTACCGGTGATGGTTTCCGGCATGTCAGCGGCTTTCCTTGTGTCGAGTACGAAGACTCTAGCGTTTCCTTTCTTATCCTTGCCACTTCCACCCGCACCACCAGCAGCAGGTTTGTTCTTTGGGCACTCAAAACTCATATGGCCCATCTCCTTGCAATTGTAGACAGTCATTTTCTTTTTCCAGCAATCAGCAGCCGCATGACCCGTACGGTTGCATGATTCACAAACCTTAGGAGGCGGGGCGAAGTTGCATCGGCCTTTGTGATACCTCCTACAGGTCTTAAATGGCGTGGCGTTTGAATTGAATCGACTTTGGTTTACGCCCTTTCCCTTGTAGTTGGCATTTCCTCCAGTTCTCCCTTGAGCAGTTGTTGGTGTTATCTTCTTGTCCTCTTCCTTGTTGCGGACCAAGCCGCCCATCAAATAACCAGCTAACTCCATTGCAGAGTCAGCGGTTTGAGGTAAGTGTGACCTTACCATGTCGCGGATTTCCCGCGGCAGTCCCCAAATGTATCAGGTGACCTTGCTAGATTCAGGATTTACCAGCTGGGGAACCAGACGGCAATATTCGTGAAACTTGGTGTTGTATTCACAAAGGTTTGTCCCCACGACCTTAAGATTTAGAAATTTCGTTCGGATCTGGTCGGTCTCATGCATGGGACAAAATTTTGCCATCAACAATGCCTTAAACTCTCCCACGTCAGGCCATACATCATCTCTCTCCCTTTGCTCATCAACAGAGCATTCCACCATTCAAGTGCTTCTCCCTTGAACATAAGGGCAGAATACTAAATCTTTTCCTCATCGGAGCACTTGCTTGTAATTACAATTGTTTCCATCTCCTCAAGACATCTTACGGTTGTGATGGCTCCTTTTTCACCATGGAACTCTTTTGGTCCATAGTATTTGAAGTCTTTGAACGAACACCCACTTATCTTGAGTTTCTTGAACTCTCGTCTAACTCCACCATTGGCGTTAGACTCATGCACACTCTCCTCGACACGAGTTGGATTCGGACGAGATTTTTAGGATTTTCGAGAGGGATGAACGGATTGAGAATTTCTAGTTTATCTAGATTGAGAATGTCTAGATTGAGATCTAAACTCAGATTCTTCCCTAACCGCTTTCTTGATCATCTTTTGTATTTTACTCATATTTTTCGGGAATTTCTTCCTCTTGTTCTTTCTCGGGGCCTTTCCCCTTATCTTTTATTTCTTTTTCTTTACGAACATTCTCGTTATTACTTTGTTCAGACATTTTCTCTTAATATGTCTTTTAGCTGAAATTTAGCAAATTTCTTTATAAAACACACATCTTTATTTCACACACACGTATATATATATACATATCATAAAAGATATATATATTTATTTCATAATACATAAACGTATATATATCGTTCCAACGATATATATAGATTATCCTATCCTTATTTTAAGAATGTCTCAACATTCTTATTACATACATATTACACATATCATACAAAACTATTTTACACATAACATCCTTCTTCACCATCTTCAGTCCTTCAAGAACTTCTTCACAACCTTCGTTATTTTGCTGCACTTACGAAGGAGTGTTTCTCCCACCTTCTTCTTTTTCTTTCCTTCCTCGTCTACCTTCTTCCTCCAATCGACGGTTTCGTGCAGAGCACGATCCAAATGTTCTTCATACGATTGCAGGACTACGTTGGGGTATCCATACTGTGGAGGTGGGTCGCGGTAACCCAGTGTCACCATCTCGTAGTGATTCCTCGGTTCTGGATACAGAACGTAAGTCATATCGGACGAAAGGTAGAGGTAAGTCAGATCGGACGAAGCTTGATTCCTAAGTTTCTCGAGATATTGGACATATGGGTCCACATAACCGTAGCTTGGATTTTGGGAAGTGAGTGATCCATCTATTGATATCTCGTTAAGATTATCGGGATGCTGTTCTTCCGGTTCCAATTCTTCAGGATACTCCTCTTCTTCGGGGTCCTCTTCTTCCTCTTCAGGTTCTTCCTCTTCTTCAGGTTCTTCTTCTTCCAGTTCATCTTCATCCATGGGTTGTGTGTTTTCATTGTTTATTGGGGGCATCTGGAAAATTTCAGAGGGCATCATTACCCTCATCTTAGGTTTGCGAGACGATCCTTCACCGTTGTTTGGTTGGGAATTAACTTCATTGAAGGTGGAGCTTTCGGTATGACATTCTTGTTGTTCAGAGAGATATTTCATCCACTCGGAGGATGGTTGAGAGTTTGGTAGGTTTTCAGTTGGGTAGTATTGCGGTAATTCCGAGGGTTGGTAAGTGGGGATCTTGTTGGATGGTACGTCGGTATTTCAGAGGGATTATACATCGGTATTGTTGGTGGATGGTAACTTGAGTGTCTTGGTGGCTCAATTCCTTGTTTGGGTGGACTATCGGGAACGTCTATTAGGTAGTGTCTACTTTCGGGGTACTACACGGGTTTGGTCAAGTCGTGTTCCACATCTTGGTTGAAATATGCTTCATAATACCCATCACTCATGTTGTCTTCGGGGTAAGGTTCGGCAATTCCGGCCTCCTTTGCCTTGCGCACAAAGTCTTCTATATGAGCTTTGAATGACATCTAATCTTATGGGTGGTTTAGAATGTAAAGAGGGAAAGAAAGGTTACCAGCCTATCTTATCCCTATAACAAATAAAAAATTATTTCCTATACTTGGATCGAAGCTTGGGTATTGTTTCATGACACCCAATTCGCTAAGATCGATGGCTCTGATACCAACCTGTCACACACCCATCTTAGGACAAGGAGTGTGGTCCAACAGTTGGTACCATAATTGTAAATAAATCAGAGTTGCATTAATTTGCGAAAGACTTATAAAACTTTAAGGATCAAAAGTATAACATTTATATATACATTCAAAAGACGGGATTATAAAATACCCGTTTGAGTTTAACAAAACATTAACTTGTTTATAATTACAAACCACCATATTAAGTTTACAAAATAAATCCGAGCCATCGGATATGTAAGTAGCACTTCGACACTCCAAGCGCTAAATTTGTTCACCTGCAAAATGTAATAAAATACGTCAGCAACGAATGCTGGTGAACACGCTGACGCAAAATAACTTCTTTTACTTTATTACCCCTCGAGACTACGCCTGCCTCGGCCCAACGTGGCTTAAGAATAACAAAGTTAAATAACACATTATAAACTCGAGCCTCTACTCTAGGTCACCTTAGCAAACACCGCAGCGTTCGACTTAGTTAAGTACCCATAAATATACACAACGGTCGTACTCCCTGCAGGAGAGCGTCCTACGACCAAGGGTGGTGCGATGTGCCCATTCATCGCGTAGTACCACCTATGTAAGGATCCAGACATACGTATACCACAGCCTGAGGGCTAGGTTTATACCCTTATTTATAACGGTTTTAGGAACACGTAGTTCCTTGTAAACAATTTCACATCACATGTTTGACTCATTTGAAAACAAGTTTATAAAAGTTTGGGGGCGTATTCACCTTGTCGCTTTGGGATCGGCTTCACTCACCGTCCGAGGATCTTTCCCTTTTTATCTCGCACCTATAGTACGAGTATAAATATTTGTTAGTCGGATACACGATTCGGCTTAAGACCTTTAGTCTTATTTTATATCTCAACCTCGATGAACCTTTAGTTTATTTTATTTTACTTAAAAACCTTTAATTAAAAAGTAATTTATAAACCTTTAGTTTATATAGAAACCCGACGTTTCTCTTCTCCAAGAAACGTAATCATTTTGTTTTATTATTTAAGAATACTCATTATTCATTAAATAATATTTTCATAACAAAATATATATACATATATACTTACACACATATATACGTATTCACAATATTCAATATAAATTCTTTCATTCATTTCTTTGTTTTGTTTATTTCTCTTTTATCGAGGTATCGAGTATAACCTCGACTTAAGGCTTAAGCCTTGAATATAATATTATATTATATTGATTTGTCGTTACGCCTAACCTTAGGGGCGTATTGGAAACCCTACGAAATTGAGCAATACTCCGACGCCACTTTACTTCTTCATCAACTTTCATATGCCAACTTCAACACTCGTCGGCACGTCTTTTGAGAATCCCCACCATTACAACAACGCCTTCTTGATCAAATGTGGGTGGAGGGTGGCACGATCTTCAAGGAAACTTTGGTACACAAACGAGATATCGGGACACGTTTAACGAGGAATTATGGCACGTTTATCGAGGGAATAATATAAAAGCTAGAGAGATGTTTCGAGATAGAGAGTTTGAGAGCAGATTTGGTGTGAAGAATGATCCACCCTTGGCTGCTATTTATAGACAAAACTCGGAACCCCATCGCGCTACGCGATGGGCTCTTGGGCACCAATCGCGTACCGCGATGTAGCCCAGGTGAGTCAGCCCGTATGCCTTCCACGTGTCGACACGTGGCAGGCGTTGCGACGCGTGGCACACGTTGTGGCACCGTTTGCCACGTGGCACACATGTCACAACGTGTCAGGCCACGTCATCGCGTATCGCGATGACATTGGCTCAACGGCGATCGCGTATCGCCGTTGACTTTATCCAGAAAGTTTGACCAAGCCCCATCGCGGTATGCGATGGGCCTGTCTTTTGTCCTGTCGTGTATCGCGATAGGACAAGAAACCATAATTTTTATTTTAAACCCTAAGGTTTGGAATTTTGGCATTTACAATCTCTTAACTTTGGAAAATTGACATTTTGAACTCGAAATTTTCACGATGTTACAATTTTCACCTACAACTAAACCACACACGAAAGGCGAGTGTACATATCGTTTGTAATAAAGTGTTGGTAAGAACCGAGTATCAATCCATGGACACGACAACTTTCTAGTACTAAATCTTTGTAAATGACCAACCAAACAAATAAATCTTGATTTGAATATTTAACTAATTAAACTAGCATACAATGAAAACAAAGCAAATAAAAATACAAGAAAAACAATCGATCCAATAAACTACCTAGATAAGAATCCACTTTACTAACATGAAGAAATAGCAATGATATGGCAAAACATCATTAATCTAAACATAAATACTAGATTTCAATAAAGCAACCTAATACTAGCAAATAATCATCATGATGGGTTTTCAATCAAGAGATAAACATAGACTAACTTGTTTGTCAAAACAACAAAGTCTCATAATCAAAGGAAAGCTAGCATGAACAACATTCTAACCACCTAAGATTACACTAAAGTAGCCAAATTCATGAAATTAATATAAACTTATGAAACTTTAACTAGCAAATCATCACCAAGTCAAAAATCATAACAACACTCATCAATTTTCCAATATTAAGTGTAGGGTTTCATACTCATCAATAATTATATAACCAAGTTAATTTTTACTAGTCATTCCTAACTTAGTAATGTAAACAAAGATTTCATGAACATTCAAAGTTTACAAACAAACATCTAGAACATAGTTTTCCAACATGAATGCCTAAACATTTTCAAAACTAACAAGGTTATGTAACATAACAAGCATGAACACCATTAATATCAACTTATAAATTCAACCATATTCTTGAAAGAAAACCACTTTACCAAAATCATGCATAGATAATATATCACATTAATAAGAGTTTCAACATTGTCTAGATAGCAAAAGTAATTAGCCCATAAGGCTTAATACAACTACAATCAAACTAGAAATAAGCTTACAAAACATGTTCAAGAACAAAGGAATACAAACTAAGATCAAGCAAGGATTGAAGGATGGAATGATGAATCTTGTATTGGTGGAAGCCTCCAAGAATCCCCAAAAATTGCCGCACTTGGTTGAGAGAGAATCCCCAAGACTCCACACACCAAAGTGAAGTGAAAATAAGTGTTTATAAGCTTCTGGACAAAGTGCATGGCCTTGCACAAAAAGTGCATGGTCGTGCACTATTTTAGGTAAGTCAAACTTTCACTTTCGGCGGCTCAGAGTTGCAGGTTCCAAAAAAATGCACGGTCATGCACAAAAAGTGCATGGTCGTGCATTTCCGGCACTAGCTAGTGCACTTTCAAAATTGATGTGTCTTGTTCTCGGCATCGGATAGTGCACAGGCTCGTGCCCTTGGAAGTGCATGGTGGTGCACAAAAAGTGCATGATGGTGCAGTTTCACTTTTGGCATGATATCAGATGGGCAGGGGTTCCAATAAAGGTGCACCATCATGCACATAAAGTGCATGATGGTGCAGTTTCACAGCATGGTCATGCACTTTCCTAGCATAGTCATGCACTTTGGCACGGTATCAGATGTGCACGGGTTCCGATAAAGGTGCACCATCATACCCATAAAGTGCATGATGGTGCAGTTGCTCAGCATGACCATACACTTCCTTAGCATGGTCATGCACCTGCTTCGCTTTCTTAGCATGGTCATGCACTTTTTGCAGATTCTTGATATTTTTCCGAAAAACACCATCTTTTCATCGTTTCTTAGTCGGGCGGGCGCCCGGACCTGCAAATTCATAAATAACTCAAATAAGTACCGAATACAATGAATTTGCATGGAGTTTTACCAAAATAAGAGGATAATTTGATTTTAAAAGGTGTACACATTGTGTTACATCAAATATCCCCACACTTGAACTTTGCTTGTCCTCAAGCAAATGAAAGAAACTCCACAAAAACAAGAATAACCCGCAAGCAATAATCATTCAAAGTTTTTAATAGATTTACAAGCAAGCACTATTGATGTTTCCAAACAAGCCTATTAAAAATGAAGACATAGTCTAAAGAACATTATATTTGTTGCCATCACATTCCCACCTTGCAAACCTCACAATGTTCACACATACACTCGGCTATATTTAGTGATCATACATGTAATATTGTATGTTGAGTACACTCGATGCCAAGACGATGACCAAACAAAGCATAGGCTTGGTTAAGGCTCAAATCTAACCGACACATACATAGCATAAAACACGAGTACTTGAGGGTTGTAATTTGGCTTAGGGTTAGGGTGAGGAATTTTTGGGAAAAGTGGCTAAAAGGCTAGAAAATCCGAAACTAAGCTAGCTATAAATAAAAAGTAACTACTAACTAAACTAAATGGTCTAAACGAACCAAGAGCTAACGAACCAAAAATTGCTCTTTGATATCAAACTTCATCAATATGGGATGAACCAAATTTCTTATTCTTCTCTTCTTTTCTTGTAACATTTTCTCTCTCTCTCTCTCTCTTTTTTTGCTTCTTTTTTTTTCTTTTTTTTGTTGTTGCATAAAGACTATACAAATGAATACAAACTAATAAACCACTTTGGGAGATAGCATTGTGCTAATATTCCCAAGTGATAAAATACATGAAAATGAAATGAAAAACAAACTAACTTAGCCGAACCGGATTTCTAACCCAAAATAGGTGAAAAATAAAAGGCTTTATGGCTAAGTGGGCGATAAAAATAGGGCGAAAAAGAAAAACACGGGAAAAGGCTAAACATGGGCTACTAGGGGAATAATGTGGGTAAGGGAAATATAAGTGAAAAATGGCTAGAGATGGGTTTATCCTAAATTCCTCAAATGGTTTATACTATGTATGTGTATATGGTTTGAAATGCATGCCAAAAACAAGTTCTACTTGCAATAATCACCCGACTCACACAATTGCCCGCAAAAACATGAGCAAAAACAACTGACGGAAACGGGCGGAATGGGTAATCTTTGCAAAGTAAGAATGTGAATCTTTTTGTTTGTCATGTTTAAAGGTATGTCTTTTAAAGATTTTCGGTTTGAATGTCTTAAAGATTTGTGCTTCAGGACAATGCAATTAAAGTTTGAATTAAAAATTGCTTAATGGTTATTATTTGTTACAAAAAAAATTATTTAGGAGTTTTGCAAAAAATCCTAATTTTAGACAAACAAAGTTCAAAATCCCTCCCCACACTTGAATTGTACAACGCCCTCGATGTACAACAAAAAACTATAAAAGTAAAGTGCAAAAGAGAGAACAGAAAAACTCCCCAGAAATATAGAAATCTGCCAAAACCAAATACCCGGCAACGCGTGAAAGCATCCAAAGCCAAAGAAACCAAAACATGCCACTGACATACTAACAAACACATTAAAAACCCATCATATATAATAAAAGAATCCAACAAACATCATGCCAAAACCAACATAATCCAAACCATCAATACATAGTTTGCAATAAGACAAAGTACTTAAAAAACACACAAATGGGCTGCACCAACGAGGGAAAACGGTGCAACCCTACGTACTACCATAACCAAAATGCATGAAAATCCTAAACATGCTACATTTCGCAACAGTCGATAGCTAGACTCACAGCCCTTTATTAACGGGTGGCTCTTTGATATTGAAAATTGTTATATGACCCGTTTAGTTTGATGAGTTTACCAAGGGTTTGTAAGAAATTGATGGTAAGAAAAAATAAATAAACGGGTCATGCCACCAACACTTAAATTTACCCGGACCAAACCTGATACAATTTATGTAGTGAAGAAGGTGATCATCTCGGCATTTCTTTATACTTTTGATGTGTTCATATGACCATTGACACGCCTTGAACTGTGGTTGGTTCGGCTTTCTCCATGCCCTCTCCCGTGGTGTTTTTGATTTGGGTGGCGATCCACCATCATGCACAACCATGGTCGGACATTCTTTATTGCAAGGTAGTGAATCAGATGTCACCATAGTCATTGGTTTGTTGGTGAACCCACTCACTTGCAAATTTTCTTCTTGGTGCGGTTCTTTCTTGAGTTCCACGATTGGTTTTCCAAATAATAATGCTTCTAATTCATTAAGATCACCAATTGGGTCAAAATCTTCTTCATTCACTTCCATTAGTGGTATACCCAACAACTCGTGCCCAAACTCGTCCTCCCAAGAAGGAATAATATGAATCGGAGGTGGGACTTTTGCGGTACTTTGTGAGCTTGAAATTTGCACTTCGTCCATTATGGTCTCCGGTTCTTGAGCTTTCTCCAACACAACAATGGATGAGGATTTTGGTTCGTTAATTTCATCATCATCATTATCATCCCAATATACAGTGTGATTTGTGTTGCAAGGCAAACTCTCCCGACGATAGTAAGCACAAAGTTCATTGATAACAATACTTTGGGCCTCTAATATACGGAGTTGTTCCTCGGATTCACGAGTATCGAGTATCGGTAGCGGTATCCCAATATCATGCATGCCTTTTTCGAGCATCGCGTCCCAACACTTCATTCTTTGTGCCCAATACTCTAGAAATCTCGTGCAAAGATCGAGTTGGGAAGGTGGTATGTTGGGACCCTCAAATGGTTGTGAATAATGGTAAGGTTCTTCATTAAAATTGGTGGGACACCCAGGTGAATAATAACAATCATGTGTGTGATGGGGTTCCCCACATTTCTCGCACCAAAACTCCATGTGATAATTCCCGTCATCATAATGGTATCCTTCACAATAATCTCCATGGTAGTGCTGCTCCATAGGTATCACTACAAGGAACAATCAAACAAAACGGATCACGGGCACCAAATATACATGAAGAAAAATAAAGTAAAAAAATGAATAAAGCAAAAGTTATAAAAATAAAAAATAACACATATACACAAAGTGGCTACGGAAATAAAAATGTAACTAAACAAGTAAAAGACACTAAAATTTGAAATAAAAATAAGATGAATAAAAATGAAATAAAGTAAAATAAAATAGATCGAAAATATAAACAAGGCTAAATCGAATACTTCGATCGTTCACTAAAAGTCACCGTATCCCCGGCAACGGCGCCAAAAACTTGACGTGTATGAATATATATAAAAATTTAAGTAAAAGTTCTACACAAATCAGGTTTTAAAGTAGGTTTTCACCTACAACTAAACCACACACGAAAGGCAAGTGTACCTATCGTTTGTAATAAAGTGTTGGTAAGAACCGAGTATCAATCCATGGACACGACAACTTTATAGTACTAAATCTTTGTAAATGACCAACCAAACAAATAAATCTTGATTTGAATATTTAACTAATTAAACTAGCATACAATGAAAACAAAGCAAATAAAAATACAAGAAAACAATCAATCCAACAAACTACATAGACAAGAATCCACTCTACTAACATGAAAAAATAACAATGATATGGCAAAACATCATGAATCTAAACATAAATACTAGATTTCAATAAAGCAACCTAATACTAGCAAATAATCATCATGATGGGTTTTCAATCAAGAGATAAACATAGACTAACTTGTTTGTCAAAACAACAAAGTCTCATAATCAAAGGAAAGCTAGCATGAACAACATTCTAACCACCTAAGATTACACTAATGTAGCCAAATTCATGAAATTAATATAAACTTATGAAACTTTAACTAGCAAGTCATCACCAAGTCAAAAATCATAACACTCATCAATTTTCCAATATTAAGTGTAGGGTTTCATACTCATCAATAATTATATTACCAAGTTAATTTTTACTAGTCATTCCTAACTTTGTAATGTAAACAAAGATTTCATGAACATTCAAAGTTTACAAACAAACATCTAGAACATAGTTTTCCAACATGAATGCCTAAACATTTGCAAAACTAACAATGTTATGTAACATAACAAGCATGAACCGAATACAATGAATTTGCATGGAGTTTTACCAAAATAAGAGGATAATTTGATTCTAAAAGGTGTACACATTGTTTTGCATCAGCACCCAACGTTCATTATAACGTGTGTTTTGAAGCAATTCTTAGTGTTCTACGTGTTTGTGTTTCGTGTTCTTGAATCATCTAGTGTTGGAATTCCGCACCAAAACCTAGATTGGTTGATACCATAATTGAAAGATCTATTCTTGGACCTTACAATTGGTATTAGAGCCTTAGACCTATTCAGGCTCGTTATTGTGATATCAAGGATTCAAGAGATAAAGGATTGGTGGCCTTATTGTTTTCTGGCAGGTTCCTGATCAGAGAAGAAGAAAACAGTAAATTTTGGTAGAGATTTGGTCAACTTGGAAACAAAATTTGAATCCCCTGATTTACGGGATTCAGTTGGTTACAAATATCAATCAATTAATTCAGATCTCGGTGGAAATTAGTTGTTCTCGGCCATTAACCAAGAGTATTCAGTGTTTTCGGCCCAGTTTTTTTGTTTTCGATTGATAAGGGGTGTTTTCGGTCAAATTTAGTGGTTCTCGGTCAAACACATTGGTTCTCGGTCAAACTTATTGGTTCTCGGTCAAACTTATCGGTTCTCAGCCAACTCCTAGTCAACAATACCTGGTTCTCGGCCCAGTGAACTGCAAACTTGTTTGGGCCTGATCAATTTGATTTGGGCCTTGTGCTTGGACTAAAATTTTGGACTAACACTACTCATGAATTAACCCAAGTAAACATGGATCAATTAACTAATGGAATTAGTTCAACCAACAACACTTCACTCCATCAAGAACTGGACTCTATAATGGGGACTGCCACTCGTATTCCCCGTCTTTTGTCTCATGAGGGGTTTAGTGAATGGAAGTTTCGTTTTGAGAAATACGTCAAGATGAAGGATGCCAAAGTCTGGAGAAGTATCGTTAGGGGACCTTAAAGAATAACTTATCAACGTGCTAACTCAACTGAAGTTATTGTGAAGCCCGTTGCTCAGTATGATCATGATGATTTTGCTAAATTTGAGGAGGATGAGAAGGCACTTTCAACCTTAGCCATGGCACTCTCACCTGAGATTGCCCTTGGTTTTAGAGAACTGCAATCCGTAAGGAATTATGGGAGGCATTGATTGAGGTATAAAAGGAAATGAAGACATGAAAAGAAGTCGCCAAGACTTGCTGAGACAAAAGTTCAATATGTTTAACCATGTTCTGGGAGAGTCATCAGAGACTCAACTCCAAAGGTTCATAGCCCTGGTGATAGAAATGAGATCCACAGGTATTTATCTAGCAACCTCTGAGATAAACAACAAGCTGGTGAACTCGTTGCCGAAGAGTTGGGATATGAATGTTGTTGTTATCAAAAAAACTAAAGATCTCAATAGAATGTCTCTCTCTGAGATGATGGCTACTATCAATGCATGTGATATGGATGACAAGCAACGTGCAATAAACCATGCAAACTCCTATAGTCCAGCTGGCCCTCATCACTCAAGACAGTTTTTCTATGTTCAAGGCCACTCAACATCCACCTCAGGGAAATTTTCAAATGTTCACATCCACTCAAGGCCAACCATCTTCCATTCCACCTCAACCAGCTCCAGTATTCTTCACTAACTCTGGTCAATCTTCAGCTGATAATGGAAAATCTTCATCCTCTGGTGTTACTTATGGTCAGAACTCCAGTCATATTCCTTCCATTCCAAAAGAGACTCGGGAGAATATAGCTGTAATGGCGGGATTCATGAACTGTTATAATGCATTCCTAGCTGGAGACTTGGTCCAACCTGTAGTTGTTGCTGAACTTGATCAGATCCATCCTAACGATGTTGAAGAAATTGATATCTCTTGGCAAATCGCCATGGCAGTATTTCGGGCCAAGAAGTTCACCAAGAGGACGGGTAGAAACAATTGGAATATGCCTAATAATCAAAAGGTGGGTTTTAACAAAGACACTCTGAGATGATACAACTGTCACGAGCCGGGTCATTTTGCTCGTGAATGTACTAACCCAGCGAAGGATGGAAACACAGAAAGGGCACTGGTTCCAGTGGGTAATGCTAGAGGTGAAGCTGGGGGTGGTTCGGGAAATGGAGAAAGGGTATTGGTTGCTCAACAATTTTCTTGGGAGGATCAGATGGTTGCTCTCAACATTGGAAATCAGACCGCAAACTTTGCAAGTGTTGAAGACACCGGATAAGAAAACGCTACTGGGGAGAAGATCAAGGAACTTCAATTCGCATATATGGCGTTCACTTCTCCAAATTCATCTGAGGTAAGTTTTCAACCATGTTCTCTAGATTGTGTTGATAAGACAGAATTATATAAGCTCCATAATGATAACTTAGTTAGAGACATGGAAATAATAAAATCTCAAAACTTCAAACTTAAGAAAAATGAAAAAGGTTTTCTAGATAAGATAGAAGCAACTCAAAAGGATTTTTCAAAGCTTAAGTATGAATTTAGTATAAAATGCTGTCATTACCTAGACGCTGAACAAGAAATCGCTGAATTAACTGCTAAACTGGAAGCCTCCAAGATGGAAATTTCGAATCTAACTAGTAAATTTGAAAAAGGCTGAATTAGATTTTAAAAACTTCAAGGGTTCCGGTAAAGTAGTTAACTTAATGATTGAAAATCAATTGTGGTGGAAAGAAAATGAAGGTGAGGGCATAGGATACAGTCAGATTCCCCCACCCTACAACCACAATTACGTTAGTACTCCTGTTACCAAAGAACATGAAGAAAAGATAAAGGACATAAAGTACGTTAAGCAAGACAAATGTGATGGAGCTAGTTCTGTGAATGCAAGTCCGTCCACTTCAGAAGTGAACGATTCTAACGTGTTTACTTCATGTGTAGAAAAAGTAATTGTGAAGGAATGGACTGATGAGGATGACGATCCTTGTTTTGAGTTTAATAATGACATTGTTTCTGATGTTTCTTTAAAACTACCTGTTTTGAATTCTGTTATTCCGACTGTTTGTGTGGGCTCTGTTTTAAAGAGCAAGGATTCTTGTGTGGTTGATTATGTTAAAACTATGAATTCTGATAATGTGGTTTCCAATAAAATTAAAAATTCAAAAAATTCTAACAAATACTCACCACCCAAATTTGTTAAAGAGGGATGCTTTAATGACATACAAGGTGGTAAGTTCAATAATGTGAAAAACGGTCCTCGCAATTTGAAGCAAACTGGTCCACACAACCAGTCAAGACGAGGAGTTGCCCAAATTGATTTCTACCTAAAACGCCAAACTTGTTTTAATTGTGGCACTCCTTGTCATATTGCCAGAAATTGTCTACATCGTCCATACGTTCCTTATTATGGATTTTATCAGAGGAATATGCCCTATATGCCTTATAATTCATACAGGCAAAGATTCGGGCATAATCAGTCTAGTTCCTCTGACGATGATTAGAACTGAAACAAATTTGGTTGGTTTAGTTCTCATCAGACCAAGCCTAACATGTTTCGAAATAGGGTCAGAAAAGGTGCTTCGATTTAAAAAACGAACACGCATTCTAAACCGAAACAGATGGAAAAGAAAAAACCATGTCACTACAATCCAAAAACACCAGAGATGAAGTCAACCATTCGTACATATAATGCCAAAAATGGTTGCCTAAATCTCCGGTAAAAGAGGCTGTAAATCAAATGTTTAATGATCAAAAGGACATGTCATGGCAACCTGTGACAACTTTAGATGAGTCAGGGTCACCCAGTGTAACTATGGACTGGGTACCAAAATCTAATTATTCCCGCGCTTTGTGAAGGGACAGCTATGGAGGAATATCATCAGACCTTGGTATGCTGATAGTGGCTGTTCCAGGCACATGACAGGAGACATTTCCCAACTACACGACATTCAAACATTTAATGGTGGGTATGTGTCCTTTGCGGGATGAGAGAAAGGGAAGATTACTCAGAAGGGTACTGTAAGTAACGGTGTTCTAAAATTCGAAAAAGTTAATTTTGTTCCAGAATTGAAGCATAGTTTGTTGAGCGTGTCACAAATCTGTGATAAAGAATTTTCAACTCATTTTACTAAAATAGAGTGCTTGATTTTGAAACCTGGTATAATTATACCAGAAGACTGGATTCTTTTTCGATCACAACGAAAAGATAATGCTTATGTGATCGACATGAACAAAAATGTTCCTGAAGAAATAACATGCTTGTTTTCAAAAGTGTCAGAACATAATGCCATGCTATGGCATCGTCGTCTTGGTCATGATAATACTGAAAATTTGAATCGTCTTGCTAAAAATGATTTGGTACGTGGTCTACCTATGAAAGACTTTGTGACTATTGAAAAATGTGTGGCTTGTGCTTTGGGTAAACATCATCGAAAAACTCATAAGCCAAAATTGATTAATACTATATCATTAGTCTTTCAATTGTTACATATGGATCTTTTTGGGCCGGTGCATGTCTTGAGTCTTTCTCGCAGCTCTTATTGTCTTGTTATTACTGATGACTTCTCACGTTTTACTTGGGTGTTTTTCCTGTCAAATAAGAGTGAAACTGCATATTTGATCAAGAAGTTTATTGTGCTTATGGAGAACCAACTGAATTTGAAGCTGAAGGGGATACGTTGTGATATTGGCACGGAGTTCAAGAATGCATCATTGAATTATTTTTTTTCGGAAAGGAGGGTGCTCCGTCAGTATAGTTCAGCACGGACGCCGCAATAGAATGGTGTGGCTGAAAGGAGAAACAGAACTCTTATCGAAGCGGCAAGGACTATGTTGTGTGATTCTAAGCTGCCATTGTTCTTCTGGGCAGAAGCTATCAATACGGCCTATTATTTTCAAAATCGGGTGATAATAAACAAGACACAGATGAAGACTCTATACGAGATTGTCTATGGTCATAAACCTACTGTTGCTCATTTCAAAGCATTCGGCTGTCCATGCACTCTACTGAATCTCGAGTCTACTCCGAAATTTGGGGCCAAAGCTGATGATTTTTACTTTGCTGGTTATGCGGGTCATACAGCCTACAGGGTCTACGATAAGTCAACCAAGCAGATTCTAGAGTCCTATGATGTTCGTTGGTTGGAAGAAAACGAGACTGATGCTCGTGTTGGTCCGGACTGGTTATTCGACTATAATGAACTCTTCAAACCGTTCAATGTGCTTCCGGTCATTAACACAGACCCTTCAGGAGATGTTACAGTGAATACTGAGAAAGATGACCTACATACAATATCTCATATCTCTCCACTTCTGGATGATGATGTCACAGAACCAATTAATGATGACACATCCGCATCCGATACTCAACCGAAGGAAGTTCCAAAAACTGAATGCTCGCAAAATTCGTCTATAGATGCTACAACAGTTGAGGGGGAGAGTCCTATTCGTCAGATTTTCGGGAGCACACTATTTCCCGATGTCATTCCAAATGAATATGTCGCTGGCACCTCGTACTCACATAGTACAGCGACCTCTGGATGGAAAAACCCTCTTGCTGATATTGATGTAAACTTGTTAAACCTGCACTCTACCGGTGATGTTTCCGATCAATTAATTCCATCGAGGATTCAGAAAAAACATCCAATCGAGAATGTCATAGGTCCTCTTGAAACGGGCGTGTCCACCAGAAGTCAGACAGGACACATAAACCGCTGTTTGTTTTCATGCTTCATCTCTCATATTGAGCCAAAGACGGTAGAAATGGCCCTCAAGGAACCAAGTTGGGTAGATTCTATACATGAAGAGTTGAATCAGTTTGATAAGTTGAAGGTTTGGAGATTGGTTGAGTTACGGAAGGAAAGAAAGCACTTGACACAAGATGGGTCCTTCGAAACAAGCAAGATGATACCGGGATTATTGTTTGAAATAAGGCACGGTTGGTAGTTCATGGCTTTCGTCAAGTTGAGGGGTTAGACTACACTGAAATCTATGATCCAGTGGCTACACTTGAGGCCATCAGATTCTTTCTGGCCTACGCGTCATTCGTGGGGCTGATCCACATAAATCTCTTCTTTGACTTCACCGTACAGACTTCATCTCTCATATTGAGCCAAAGACGGTAGAAATGGCCCTCAAGGAACCAAGTTGGGTAGATTCTATGCATGAAGAGTTGAATCAGTTTTGATAAGTTGAAGGTTTGGAGATTGGTTGAGTTACCGGAAGGAAAGAAAGCACTTGACACAAGATGGGTCTTTCGAAACAAGCAAGATGATACCGGGATTATTGTTCGAAATAAGGCACGGTTGGTAGTTCATGGCTTTCGTCAAGTTGAGGGGTTAGACTACACTGAAATCTATGATCCAGTGGCTAGACTTGAGGCCATCAGATTCTTTCTGGCCTACGCGTCATTCGTGGGGTTCACAGTGTCTCAGATGGACGTTAAGACCGCTAGTCTGTACGGTGAAGTCAAAGAAGAGATTTATGTGGATCAGCCACCGGGCTTCGTTGATTCCAAGAAACCAAATCACGTCTACAGGTTAGACAATGCGTTGTATGGGTTACATCAGGATCCTCGTGCGTGGTATGCTACATTGACCGCACATCTTCTTGTAACATCCTACTTTCGGTTATATTAATAATAGAAAGTTCGTTTATTTTATAGCGGGTCGTTATCGGTTTAGTTGAATAGAATACGAGATGGACTTGTGTTGGGTAAATGGATATGGGTTATGGACTTGGGTTATGGAGGAATGAAGGAAAGACCATGGGCTTAAGCCCATGATCAAAAATATATATACCCTTAATCCTCCATTTAATTCATTTACACATATCCCTTACACCATCCAAAACACACACTTAAGATTCTCTCTCTAGTTCTCTCTCTCTCTAAACCGATATCAAGAAGGAAACTGAGAACCGACTCGAGGTAATGATAGTATTTTATTGTTTGAGCTTAAATCCGTTAGATATAATCATGAAACGAGCCGACACCGTTAAACCGTTTAAGTCATGAGATCCGGGTGGAATCGGGTATAAACCGAACTTGATATGAGCTTAGGGGTCACCCTAGCTCAGATCTGGATCGAACGGGACGAAAAACGATGAAAAACGGTGTAAAACGGTGAAGATACGTTTTTCCGGTGAGTTTTCCGGCAATGGCGGCGCCGGAAAGGCGGCGCCGGAAAAACGTGTACGAGGTTGTCAGGGAATATTCTGACAAATCTGACCTAACCCTAGTTCGCTAAGGAATAACTAGCGAATTAGAGGTAATTCGCCAGCCGATTCGCTAAGGAAAGATTAACGAACTAGCTGTAGTTCGTATCCAATTCGTTAAGGGAAAAGGGTAACGAATTACCCTTGATTAGTTATGACCAGTTCGTTAAAGGAGATAACGAATTAGAAGGTCCAATTCGCTACTTGGACTGATTCGTTAAGAGTCCAGTTCGTTAAAAGTCCAATTCGTGTAAGTAACCAGTTCGTTAAAGGTTCCAATTCGTTACAAGAACCAGTTCGTCATGGCAAGTCAGTTTGTTAAGGATAAGTAACGAATTAGAAGTTTAACAGAATGACAGAATGGTCCCTGGACTTAAAAAAAGAATGATTTAATTACAAATAAGCCCTTGAACTTTTAAGTAGCATATTATTCAATGATTCAAAATGCTAATGGAAAATGTGTTAAGACAGTTAATGAACTTTTAAGTAGCTTAAGCCCAGCCAGGGGCTCTGCCCCTTGGACCCCGCTAGGGGCTGCCGCCCCTAGAACCCTACTGCCAGGGGCGCTGCCCCCGGACCCCCGTTCGTTGAGGGTAATAATTGAACTAGAAAGGCGATATGTGTAGTGATAGTTTACTGAAACGTATAATTATTATACAGTTAGTCGTGCACAGCTCAAGAGGGGAATAACCGTAAACGGTGAACGCAACCGCATTAAGGTGAGTTTCTAGCCCCACTTCCTTGTTATGTTTTCGGGGCTGTGTGCATACTCGATGTGATAGTTAATACACTTACCTTAAGTGGTAAGTGTATGCCTTGTATGATGTATGTATGATGATTGCTTGACGGTGCGTGAACGATCTTCGGATATTGCATGTACCGTCAGGTGGTAGCTAAAGACGTGATTGCTATGTATGATGTAAGATAAGATGCATGTATGAATATTTATGATGTATGCATAATGTACGTATGATAAGTTAATGGTACGTGAACGCTCTTCGGAGATTACACGTATTGTCAGGAAAAATATTTAAGGACATGTATAGTGTGAAGCTATGGAAGAAAGGGTACCGGACCCTAATAATATCCGAGGATGAAGGGTACCGGACCCTAATAATATTCGAGGATGAAGGGTGACCGGACCCTAATAATATCCGAGGATGAAGGGTGACCGGACCCTAATAATATCCGAGGATGGAGGGTACCGGACCCTAAAAATATCCGAGGTATGTAGGGTGAAACGCCCTTTATAATATATGGTTAGATATGAATGTGTATGGACGAATGCTGATCTTGATATGTTGTAAGGCGTACCTTCGGGCACGTATATGTGTATGAAAAGTAAGTTATGTGATTAACTAGAACTCACTCAGCATAGTTGACTTTTAGTATGCACGCAGGCAAATAGGTTGAGGCAGCTCGCGTGACTGAAGACACATGGCATGGAAATCGAAGATACTGGCATCTCGAAGAAATGTTGTGATGTTTTAAAGACTATGTTTTGTTTTAATTGACTACGAATGTTTTATAAGACATGAATTGATGGTTATGTAAAATGTTATGGTTGAAGTTTTATTATTCCGCGAAAGTTTTTGTTAACTCTGATATTTAGAACTGCGTTTAGGAGTAAATCCAACGTTAAAGTAGGGCTACCGGTAACGGGGCCTTACACTTCTAGATCGTGGTTACAAGCGATGAACCATTGATCAAACCTTGTTCCGTAAAACTGTCGGAAAAGATTTGAATCTGAGTTGTGTATGATATTATTTTTGGATCCACCAATGCTGAGTTGTGTATGATATTATTTTTGGATCCACCAATGCTGAGTTGTGTACAGAATTTGAAGAAGTAATGAAGAAAAGATTTGAGATGAGTTCGTTGTGTGAGATGACAACATTTTTGGGGTTATAGGTTCGCCAAAGCTCGACGGGAATTTTACTGCATCAAGGGAAGTATGTTGAGGATATGTTCGCAAAGTTTGAGTTTCAAGATTCCAAGAGTGCTAACACTCCCATGGCGGAAAGGCCTCTACTGTCATCTGATCCGGAAGGGAGTCCCGTAGATCATACGTACTATAGATCGATTATCGGGTCTCTGATGTATCTCACTGCCAATCGTCCTGACATCATATTTGCAGTATGCCAATGTGCCCGTTTCCAAGCTAAACTCTCTCATTAATTGTTGTTAAACATATTTTTAGATATCTGAAGGGACAACCGAAGTTAGGTCTTTGGTATCCCAAACAATCAAAATTTGATCTTTATGCTTTTGCTGATAGCAATTATGGTGGAGATAACATTGATATGAAATCCACATATGCCGGATGCCAGTTCTTAGGAGATCGTCTCATTTCATGGCAATGTAAAAACAACAAACGGTGTCCACCTCGACCGCCGAGGCGGAGTATGTTGCTGCATCAACTTGCTGCTCTCAGGTTATCTGGATGCAAAATCAATTGCTGGATTACGGTTTGGAATTTGTTGATACTCCAATATTTTGTGATAATGATGCTGCCATTACAATTGTTAAAAATCTAGCTCAACACTCTAAAACCAAGCACATCGATATTAAAATTCATTTTATTCGTGACTGCTACGACTAAAAATTGATTCACCTTGAACAAGTTCACACTGATAACAATGTGGCAGACTTATTTACAAAACCGACCGGAACATCCAAATTTAATGTGCTTGTGAGTTTTCTTAAAATGCTTCGTTTCGAGGATTGAGTCTTTTTGAGTGTAAACTTGTACATATTTTGTTAATTTGTACAATTTTAGGGGGAGAAAAATCAAAAAGCCAAAAATAGTGTGTGTGCGTGAAAAATCAAAAATCCAAAAATGGTGTGTTTTTTATGACTCACTCTCACTTAGAATTATGTCGGTTGCTCAAGTTTGAAGAACATATACTTGTATATGTTTGGTCCGGTGATCTACTTGTAGAGTCACAGGATAGCCATTTATCTAAAGACTGAAAGCATCCAGGGCGATTGTGATGTGTTTTGTTTTTGGTTTTGAATTCTTTCACTTAAAATTATGTCGGTAACTCTAAGTTGGAGGGACATGTATTTTCATATGTGTTTGGTCATGTTAACCACTTGTGGACATACGGGATAGCCATTTATCTGAAACCTAAGAGTAACCGGGGTGACTGAGTTCTTAACATGTGTGTCTTCTGTAACTATCTGAGAAATGATATTATTATTCAGTTAACAGCTTTTAGAAGCTTCAAATATTTTAAAATGAAAATTGATCTATCCTTTGGAAAATGATAGATAAATTGTTTCTGTGTGCATAGCGGGTGAAGTTATTAAGCTTAAAAGGCTCTAAAATAGTCATTGATTTGTATGGTAGCTTTCCATGATGCGTAAAAGTAGAAGTGATATAAACTAATATGCTGAACTTAATGTGGAGAGTCATTTTGAATACATGTGCATGTCTCCATATACATCTCTCCGAATGATAGGCAGAAAAGTAATTACCCAGTTACACACGAGCCCGTTAGTGTCTTGATCACCAAAAATATTTTGTTAAAAAATTGTGTTATTAAAATCTCATATTTTAAAATCTTAAAGGGTCAAACTAGAACTACAGAGATGAAGGCACAAAAGTAAGTCCTGTCATGTCTCGAATGAAAGGCTTGTAAGTCTGGATGGCTTGTAAGTCCAACGTTCAACCTTAAAGCTCAAAATTTTGTTTAATTATTCAATAAAAACCTTTTGATCAAGCACTAGGGCGTTGGAGTCAAATTGGGGTGATCTGGGGAAGGCTAAATACGCTTTTTGAAGATATAGAAGGCATTACAGGTTCATGAGTGATGTCCATCTAAGCTTTATGCCAAACTGAACCTAACTCATATCACTGACGCAATGAAAATCATGTTAAGTTTGTTATATCTGTTATCAACCTAATTCTTTATGTCAAAATAACGTTGAACATGAATCCTTGTGACAACATCTTAAACAATATGATTTCATGTTCAAATCCTTTCATAGAAGGCGGCGTTTTCAAAGAAACTGAAATTTGATCCCAATTCTCAAAAATTCAAAAAAGATTGATCTTTCGTGTTATTTTTATTATTGTTATTATTTATGCTTATTTTTGCTTCATTTGTCTTATCTCGAAACTACTCTCCTCGAAATGTGTGATTTAACTGGGTCGTTTTCAATGTGTTTAAACTGTTTTGGGCCGACTGTCATTTATGTGTTGACTTGATTTTGGGCTGAACAATTGGTTTGGGCTTGTTTAGGGGTTCTCGGCCCATATCAGTTGGGGTATAAGTAATCCCCAACTTCAATTATTATCCTTATTACATTCAAAACTCTTTCAAAAACCCATCTTTCCTCTCAAACCATCCAGCCGAGAACTCCTCTTGCATAAGCTAATCACAGGTAATGAGAAAGATTTCTAAACTGATTGTTCTTGTGAGATTTAAGGATTCATGCTTTCATTGATAAATGGATGGATTGATAGATGGATCTCTTATGATAGTATGGGGTTATGGAATGTTTTGATTGTGTTCGCATCAACGATTGTAGTCTGTTAGGGTTGGTGGGTCACGAGTATGTTGCAAGTTTAATGGGGTTCACGGCATTCTCGAAGAAGATGACTCATGTTTCAAGAAGGGAGTTCAAAGGGTTTTCTGTCTCCAGCTATCAAACAATAAAAGGGTTATCGGTTGACTTTCGTTGACCAAGATCTCTCAGCATTGACCGATAACTCACGTTCTCGGTTAATCTTGAAAGAGATGACAAAGAGTTCATTAGCCGTTGACCGAAAACATCTTGGTTGACCGAAATCTCCATTTGAGACAGAGAACTCTTGATGGACTGAAATATATTACAATATTGTCATTACTTTCTCTTATGGTCCATCTAATGTGATCTTGTCACCATTAGCCCCTCATGCTTTAAAACTTTTACTAACTTGTTCTAAAAATATATAACTATAGTCAAGTTTGTATTTACTAACTTGACTCGTTTGGTGCAGTAATGGCTGATCAGGCTCCGTTAAAGTTTGTGGACACACATAATATAGCTGGACACTTATTTGATCCACCACTGATTCACAAGGAGTTCAAATATATGATTGTCGGTCTAAACACCTGCAAGATTTCTCACGCTTTATGAGAAAATCCAGTTATATGCAAGAAGATGATCACTGAATTTTGGAACAATGCCTCAATCAATCTACGAGGGCCAGGTGGAGTTGTATCGATAGAGTCCAAAGTAAAAAAGAAGTCGGTCGTCATTACAGAGGCCATCATACGGGAGGTGCTTCTGTTTGGGGATCAACCCGATTACCCGGTCGGAATACTCAACTACAGCTGTCCCTGAGATTCTGACCAAAATGGGTTACGAGGGAACATATCCTCCGGCAATCAAGAAGTTATTTCACCCCTACCGGAGATTTTTGATACACACATTCTTCACATGTGTGTCGGGAAGAAAGGGGGGGGGGGTCTGATGAGATAAGCCACACTCAGATGTCGGCTATAGTTGCTCTGATCATGGATTGGAATTACAATTATTCCAAGTTTGTTTTCGATGAGATGATGAGCAACTTGAAAGGAAAGAAGAAAGAAATGTTTCACATGTATCCTCGATTTTTGAAAATGATTTTTGATTCTCATTACACTAACATTGCCAGATTTGTTGAAACATTAGATATGAAGTCAATGGGACCCAACACCTTTGGGTTGATGAAACAATCAAGAAAGGGATCAAAGATCTTCTATCAAGGCCTTAATACCTTAGTTAAGTTTGGTTGGTTTTCTGAAACCGAAACTGTACAGGTTGCAGCTCAAGTTGCTGAGGAGCACGCAACACCAGTTCCAAGGCCAGCTGCAACACATGAAATAAGTTCTGATGATGAAGATAAGGAAAACATTGTACAACATTTGTAAGGGGAACACCGTAACTTGGAGACCACTCTGACTGCTCAACAGTTAGAAGATTTTGAAAGGTTTAAAGAACAACTTCAGTCAACTGCTCTGAAGCCTCCTCAGACAATTGCTGAAAATCTTGAAGAAGATTTAGTTGAAGAGCCAACCGCCGATCTCATTCCACGTAAACGAAGAAAGAAAGATCCGAGATCTGGCGGGCTGGTCAATGAAGATGAAACAACCACACCGTCAAAAAAAAACAAGCCCACAGCAAGAATCACATCAGCCTGAGTCGATTGCTCCTGAAACTCATGTTGATCCAAGTCCATCCACTGCTGAGCCTCAAAATCAAGATCAGATATTTGACGATATTGCTCGTGAACTTGAGTTTGAAGCTGATTTTCAACATACCAACGCTCCCTCCTGCTCATCTGGCCCTGCTAATCAGGGCCAGTCAAGTTCTGGAACTCCCGACAAGATTGCACAAATTCTTGCCATGCAAGAAACTTATTTCTATAACAAAGGTAAGGGAGTTGTTCTTGAGGACGCTCTCGTTGACGTACACACGCTACAACTTCGAGTCTTTGAACTCGAACAAGTTTCAGTCGTCAAAGATGTACGTATTCAGGAACTGGCAGCCAGCAATTCTGATAAATATTCTAAGATCAAAGAGCTTCAGTCCAACATGGGAGGATTAACTGCTATGTATCTAGACCTCTAACAAAAGCTATTTCAAAAGTTTGGAGATGAATTTAAGAGCAGTGATGATGTGACTTCACGAACTACTCAAGTTAATCAAAGTGATAGCTCTGGTATTCGCCCAGTTGAGAACATAGATGAATCTGAGACGTCTAAGCAGTATATGTTTGCACCATCAATCACCAAAGAAAAATCAAATAGAATTCAGAAAAAGCTGCTGGTGATGAAAAACTCCAATCAGAATGTCGAATCATCAGATCATCCAGACAGATTCGTTGTCACCTTTCCTAAAGGCTTCTCAGACAAATATGGTGATCGTTCGGGTATCATATCTTGGGGTTTTGACGCTGATAAAAACACGTGGTAGGTCAAATGGAAGTCTGGAAACACAGAGTTTTACAGAAAGATGAAAGATTTTGGGTCCTGGACTAAGGTGGATCTTACTGACCTTATCAATGCTCCATTCCGCAATCCAACTCATGAAAAACGAGCAAAAGATTTCTGGAACTTCATTCGTCGTCAAGTTGACACTGGATTTCCAAATATGAAGACTGCCGAATCATTTTTGAAGAAGGCCAAAGGAGTTAGAGATCCACAGACTGGAAAGACTATTGTGAACGTCATGTGGCCTGCAACTAATAAAGCTACTCATATTCCTGTACCTGAAGCAATTCCAGATGGCACATTGGACAACATGAGATTCTGGATGTATGATAGTGCAACTGCCACCATTGTTGTCAAATTACAAAAGGGAAAAGGGAAATTCAGATTTGTTGATCCAAGGGATCTGCTAAAGTTTGGGGAGAAGGATATCAAGACCCTCAGCACGTTCCAGATAATAGTTGACCTGATTTTTGAAATGGCTGCAAAAGAATACACAAGCATGGTAGCTTCTATTATCAGGTGCAAGTTTTGGGCAAGTGCATTGAAAGACGCTGATGTTGATTACATGGAGCATGACTGAGAACCAAGCTACAAACCAAGGGGGAGATTGTTGGGCCTAGTTAATTGGTTTGTACTTAGTTTGTTTATTTTGTTTGGGTTGCGTATGTAAACCGAGATCCCTTTGGATCTCGGTGGGCTTTGGGCTATGTTGGGCTAGTAGGTTGAGCACCCTATATATGGAGCATATTGTATAGGGTTGCAGGTTGTTCATCATGTTGTGTTTTGGCCGTCTAAGGGTTATTCTAGACGTGTTTGTATTAATAGTTCTTAAGCACCCGACGTTCAATATAACGTGTGTTTTGAAGCAATTCTTGATGTTCTACGTGTTTGTGTTTCGTGTTCTTGAATCATCTAGTGTTGGAATTCCGCACCAACACCTAGATTGGTTGATATCATAATTGAAAGATCCATTCTTTGACCTTACATCGGTTAATGCTTCAGTTCGGTTTTTTTTGGTTCGGTGTTTTTGGTTATTCGGTTTCAATTCGGTTAATTTGGTTTTATGCTCGCCTATAGTTTAGTACTTTCAAAGCCATTGCGTATTGCTAACCTACATATACTTGGAACAAACCCCAAAGTGTAACCATTTTATTTTAGTTTTAGGTGTGGAGGCGGAGTCGGTGTGCATAGATTTTAACAAAAAGGTTATGCTTCCAAACATAAAAGTAACGATATGATTAAGAAATTTATAATGATGTGATCACTATAAACTCTATGTTTAAATTTGTGTCAAAATGTATGTAAATACGTTGAATGAATGAATGCTCTCTCTTTTTATTAAAAGGGCTATATAATATCTAGAAAATAATTACATTAGCTTTTGTTAGCGGGACCATCATAATAGTGATTAAGTGTTATGACATATTATTACAAACCCTGGTTCACATCAAAATGTTTTATGATTTTCATAGTGTTTGATATGAATTAATAAAATGCGACATAGTTATATAATTTATGTGAGTAATCACAAAAAGAAAACAAGTTGGGTAGCTTAAATCGGGGCATTGCTTTAAAAAAATATGCTAAGGATTTGGGTCTCTTAAAGATGCCAACTTGGGTTTTTTTAGTAAAATGGTCGTGGTAGTATAAAAGGAAAGTAAAAAAATTATGGAGAAATATAACTAGAGCGTACCATTATTCACCAAGAAATTGATTTTTAAATCATTCGTGGGAAATGTGGGAATAAGGCAAACTACTCTACAGCATGCAAGGGTCAAGGTGAATTAATGCAACTAGAAACACAACCATCAACACAAGGTGCAACAATGCCAAGTCAAGATGTGTGATTAGAGACACTACTTGTTTAAGTATTTTTTTGTTGAACGTGAGAGTGTAAACAATGCTTATTTAAGTCTTTGTTTGTTGAATGTTTTCTTATGCTGGAGACAATAGTTTGTCTCCAAATCCTTTATGTTAAACCTAATGTTTGGCTACTTATGTTTATGTCAAGACTTTTTATGCTTGTGTCAAAATGCTACATAACTTATTATGCATATCAAATCATTCTTGAATACACGAGAAGTTGGAAGTGCATACTTCTTATGAACATTAAAAAATACATTACAAATAATTAACACATCCACTACAATCATTTAGCCATTCTGAGTCAGAGGAGTGCTCGCAAGGATATAGATCATGGTACCAGTCAAGGTGGTCTAATTCAGGAGAAGCATAATCCCAGACCCTTTTCAACACCTCAGGGTTGTAATCTTTGCATGGATCACCGTACAATTCGTATGGATCCATACTTATAGCCTCTTTTGGTTCCAGTCTTTCTTGTGTATCTTCCACAATGACTTGAGTTTCTTCAAAGATTTCTTGTGTTACTTTCAAATCTTCTTTTTCTTCCTCTTTATCAGCCTCATCAGATTCAATTTGCTTACAAGATGGCTATCAAAATGACAAATTATATAATTGGATCAATAATTTGCATAACCAACTTAAATGTCAAATCAAAATCATAGTCTTAAAAATAGGATCATACAACAAACACAATACAAACAACACTATTGGTTAGAACTTCACTACATAAACAGCAAACAACAACCAATTAACTACTAAATATATCTTCCATTTAGTGGTTTCATTAGGTTTTTTTAGGGCAAATTCTTCTTGCTTCTTGATTGTTCTAGTCAAAGCAAGAATTACCTTTTCACATCTTTAACAATTCAAGATATCAACTCATCTAATCTAACCACAACTCCCCTTCTGTAATAAAATATGGAGAATCAAGAACATAATCAATTCACTGAACACACTAACCAAATTGGTCAAATTAACATAATTGACCTCAATAACCTAATCGAAGTACCATAACTGAAATTAATTGCAACACTTACACAACACAAGAACCGCCGACCCGGGTTAGCTTCAGTCTTGGAAAATCGATAGCATGTAGCAGCACCACATGAGCCAGATGACATCCGACACATCATACTTGGAGTACGATTTTGATGAAGAAGAAGACGACAGAGACATTGTTGGTGTGAAGATCGAAGACGACGGCATTGTGAAGATTGAAGACGGCGAAATGAAACAACCATTTAGGTTTAAATTATTTGAAATTAGCGATAAGGGGAAACACGGTAATTGCACACTTTGTTTAACATCTTCACTTGACGGTGGACCCAAATTGTAAAAAAAAGGACCACCACATGGGCCTTATCTGCGAAAATGCCACCATGGAATTGAAAGCTGCGCTTTGAGATTCACCACAGAAACCAAAACTACAATTAAGTCTAAAGAAAAAGTACTTGTGAAACGGGTATAATAGAATACATAATAAAATATATAATAAAATACATAACATACCATGCTACCCTCTCATTTTACACGTTATCATATACTATTTTGACTATATAGTATTATAGTTCTACTTTTCTGGTTGTAGTATGTATAGGTACGTTATTGGTATCCAATCTCTCAATGTATTAGGCACTTGTGATTAATAAATTTCTCATTTTTACGAACACCTTATCAACATGAGTTCGTTTGTTGTTCTTTGCTTACTTTTCACTATTTCTTAAGTGATAATTAGGTTGTTGCCTAGACTTCGAAGAGGTTGACGATCGAGTATCACAATCGTTTCAGCCCACTAGCACCACCTCGAAATCACCATTGGCATCCACATAAAACACAGCCGCAATTAGATTACGTGTTCACTGACAGTGACTACCTTTTCATGAAGGTATACAAAGTAAACTCTTAGTCCTTACGTACAACAATATTATCAAACACAAGAAGTGTTTTTAACAAATCAAAAATTAATCAACCATTGATTATCTATAAAGACATAATGAAACAAATCTCGCAAAATCTTTCCTTAATGATATGCAAAAGAAGGAGAAATCAAGCAAAGACGTTGTCATTGAAGATTAGACCATGCACACAGACTGAAAGGTGTAAATATAATTCGAGGGGAAACATTGTACACATATTCCTTTTCTTTTAACTAAGTTTTTCTTTTGCTAGATTTTCTTGTGTGAGGTTTTAGACATGCATGCTAACTGATTTAGTGGCATAGCTTACTTTTCTAGATTCTGAAGAACCGAAAATCAATTATCTTAAATTACAAATTTATCTAATACTAGATAATATATTGCATCTAATATCAAGAAATAACCATGATGCATCATGCATTAGAATTCAAGCCGTACCTAGATCATTGTTTAATGAACTTTAGTGCATATGTTGGACTAATATCAATTTGATATGGTCAAAAACCCACTTGACAGTTGACATCCTAAGTCTTTACATCCAATCAATTTAAAAGCGTAAAAGGTCTTTTAACCGACGAAAACATATGATGAAATGTTTGAAAATGTATAAAAGTTTTTACAGTAAAAGTATTATTTTATATAACCTTTTAAGTTTTGGTTTTCCATATGAAATTAAAACCGACATATAGAAAAAGAAGAAGAAGATTGTGTGGAGTACTGGGTTCTCTTAAAAGAAAAAGAAGAAGATTCTGTGACAATGTTACATACAACTGTACAAGAATAAGATATTGAAAAGTAAAGCAGTGACTCTTCACTTGTGTAGTAAAGCATGTTTGGATACTTGGATCTTGCCTATATTTAATAATTAATAGGATGCTATTGGAGCTAAATTGTATGTGCCGTCAAGACTCAAGGGATGTTTTATGATGATTCTATGTTACATTGTTAACAAATGTAGTGTTGTCACTTTCATTAATGTGGCAGGAACAATACAAACATAAATTTTTCTTCCAGATGAAAAATGATTTTAGACACTTATGAATCAAATGAATCAATATTCAATTTCCACTAGCACATTATTTGTTGTTGGAAGTAATCTCGGACTCCAAGTCACAAGTCGATGAACTTGAGGGACCAATGTTGACAAGCTGGTCATAGTTGGTTATGTTTCCTAATTACGTTATATTTCCTAATTGTATTGTAATTAGAATAGGTAATGTTTTGGATGACAAGTTATGTTATTTTATATAAACCAAGTCATGGTTAGACATTATAGAGTGTGGTGTGAGATGCAACCGAGTTAGGGTTCATCTAGAGACACTCACGAGATGTAACCGATTTAGGGTTCATCTAGGTGCAACCGAGTTAGGGTTCATCAAGAGTCAAACTGAGTTAGAGTTTGAGAGTTGTAATAAGTTTTTAGAGTTATATTTCTGATTAATATAAACGAGAGTTATTCGTTTATTCGTGTTTGATTATCAATCCGGGACTTGATTTGTTACATTTAGTTATGCTATATGATAATATTTGTTTTTATGATGCCCAACTTGTATAAATGCTATTTACTAAACAAAACTCCAAAAAAAGTTTTATATGATAACACTATGCTATGATTTTATATTTTAGATTCAATATCTTGTTTGGTTCTAGCTCTAATCCAGTATTAACGGCTCATGTATAATATGTATGCAATGATAGAACTCTAAAACTCCAACAGATCATGACTAGACCACCCACACCAGAAAACATTGTTGTTGGGATAATTTGAATCTAAAATGTAATAGAAACAATAACTGAATCGCACCTTAAATCATACTATGGAGGTGATAACAAACAAACTATAATCATGTGTAAAACAAGATACAACATTGACAGGCCCAGCATTTGTTAAAAAAACTCTTGACCGTTATTATTATTTACGGCGGTGATGTTCTTGCTGCTGTAAATTGATTAGCTTCGAGTACGCCCCATTTTCGTTCTCAACAAGACTCGAATGTGTCCCTTTCTCCACAATCTTACCATTTCGAATCACCGAGATCTCATCCGCATTCTTAATGGTCGATAGCCGGTGTGCAACCACCACACTGGTCCGGTTCTTCATTAACCGGTCCAAAGCCTGTTGAACCACACGCTCTGACTCCACATCAAGCGCGCTTGTGGCTTCATCTAGTAAAAGAATTTCTGGATTCTTTAACACGGCTCGGGCTATAGCAACCCTTTGTTTTTGTCCACCAGAAAGTTGGATTCCCCGCTCCCCGACCTTTGTGGAGTAGCCTTCTGGGAGAGCGCTAATGAACGTATGAGCGTTTGCTAGTTTAGCCGCTTCGTAGACTTCACTTTCTGAAGCACCTTCTTTCCCGTAAAGTATGTTTTCAAAAATCGATGTTGCAAAAAGTGCCGGTTCTTGTTGAACTAGCCCGATATGGCTACGAAGAGACTTTAACTTCAGTTTCCTAATGTCCTTGCCTGCAACAAATTAAAATGAGTTTAGTTGACAAACATTTTTGTTATTTGAATTTGTTTTTGTTGTATAATAATATACAAGTGTCTGTAAACTATCAGAATATGAAAACAAAAATTACTATTATTGTAATAGCTCTAGTAACATTGTGTATGTTAAAAAATGATTAGGAAAACAATATAATTAAGTAATACTAAGATAAATCTTTAAAAACATTATTTTTACATAGTTTTGTGCCATTAAAAATAGATTTGTGTATTTTTAACATGTTAACGCATTTTTGTTGTTGAAATAAAACATAACTCAAATTGACCCGTCATCAAGCAAATGATAAGAAACTTAGTATTCATACAAGTTTGAAGAGGCCTACCGTCAATCAGAACTTTTCCGGAAGTTGGATCATAGAACCGAAGAATTAACGAGAGAACCGAGCTCTTCCCAGAGCCACTTTGTCCCACAAGTGCCATTGTCTTTCCGGCCCGAACCTTCAAATCAAAATCTCTAAAGATCAAGATATCGGGCCTTGAGGGGTAGCTAAAAGTAACACCTCTCAGCTCGATAGTCCCCTCAACTCGAGTTATTTCCTCTCCAACATCACTAACCACTTGTGTTCTCCGATCAAGAACCTCGAAAACCGATGCAACCATCTGGTTTCCCTTCAATAAATCGGGTGCCATAGCCAGCGTTTCACCCATGGCTAATGCGGTCACAATTAAAATCATAAATGATTTCATGACTGATTTGAATCCGCATAACCCTCGTTCCATTAACACTGAGCCATACCATAATGCAAGACCGTAAGACGAGAAGATGAAAAATTGAGATACACCATAGAATATTCCTGCAATCTGCCCGCGCTTAAATGACCGTTTAGAAGGTCCCACGAGCTCCCGAGAGTAAAGATCAAGCACTTTGTTTTCAGAACAAAATGCTGCAACTGTTCTTATGTTACTCACAGCTTCACCCGCGAGCATATTAGCCTTAAGATAAGCTTTGCTCAAGTCTCCACCATACCCTTTCATGAACATTTTCTGATACAAAATAAAACATGATCAAAAAATAAAACAAACATACTCTCTAATGATTAAGACTTTAACTATAAAACAGAACAAACGCTAAATGAGAGTGTGCGATAAGAGAGTGTTTAACCTCGCTTATGTGACCGCTGATGATCAAAGGGTACATGGCCATAACGATGAGCGTAAGCCTCCAGTTCAATATGAAAGCAATAATAAACGAAGTGCCAATCAATCCCAGATTCTGTATGAGAATCGTTGTTCGGTCCACAACTACGGTTCTGAGCAACATTGCATCGCTTTCTAAACGGGAAGCCAGCATTGAGCTTGTGTTGTTCACATCATCGAACCATCCGATCTCATTTCTTAAAATAGCTGCAAAAGTTCAATATTATGAGAGATCATATTAAGTGAGCTTACTATCAATTATAATTAGTATCGTTGTTTTATCATTTTCTTGTAATTCGATTACACCGTTGATCAGTACCTGAAAACATTTTTTGTCGAACACGAAGAGTGAGCCTTTCTGCCATGATCCCGAAGCACAGATGAGTGATGGCGTAAACAGTAATGCTTACACCAGCACCAAAGCAAAAGAGAATTGCAATCTTTTTCACCTCATGTTGAGTGGTTTCCCAGTCCATGTAATAAGCTACAAGGGCTTGACTAATCCCAAGTGCAAAAAGAGGCATACACGATCCACAAATGATCGCGCCTATGGTCCCAGTTAACCCGCAAGCCCAATCAGGGCGAATCATCGAGTATAATCTTTTAGAGGAAACATGTGGTGGCTTGGTGTATTCACCACCATCAACACCGAGTTTGCCCACGGATTCTCGGTCTGAATGAAAACTAGCTCCTAGGCTCCTTGTGGTTGTCCGCGATAGTTCACGAGAATATCTAATGCTGTATAAAGAAGAAACAAAATTAGTAGTGCATTGACTTAATTAGATGTAATGAGAAAAAGGTTGTAGATTAGGGAAAGAGGCTGACCTTGAAGGTCTCCCCATTGATGCAGCACGAGACGGGGCGCGATGCAAGGAAGCCGTTTCGTGAAGTTGAATGAGTGATGAATAAGCACTATTGGGTTGGGCCATGAGTTCGTCATGGCTCCCGGTTTCAACTATCTTTCCACCTTGAACTACAGCTATTATGTCTGCATTTCTAATGGTGGAAAGACGGTGGGCCACCACCACAGTTGTCCGGCCCACCATCACACGATCGAGTGCCTCTTGCACACTCTTTTCAGACTCGGTGTCAAGGGCACTCGTGGCTTCATCTAACAACAAGATCGACGGGTTTTTCACTATTGCACGTGAAATTGCAATCCGTTGTTTTTGTCCCCCTGATAATTGTATCCCTCGTTCACCAACTTGCGTCTCAAATCTTTCGGGAAGGTTGTTAATAAAAGTGATCGCCTCGGATAACTTTGCAGCATGTGTGATCTCATCATAAGTAGCCGAATCCTTACCATATAAAATATTTTCTCTAATAGTAGTGGCGAAAAGAGCAGGCTCTTGATTCACAAGCCCGATCTGGTCCCTGAGCCATTTGATGTCGAGCTCACGAATATCAACCGAGTCTAATAAAATCCTCCCCGATAACGGCTCATAGAACCGTTCTATCAATGATATGACCGTGCTCTTTCCTGAACCACTACCACCAACAAGTGCCACAATTTTTCCCGAAGGTATATCGAGTCGTAGTTTTTCAAAGATCATCACATCCGGTCTTGAAGGGTAACTAAATCTCACATCATCAAACCGTATGTGACCGTCCACTCGGGCTAGTGTCCTGCCCGTTCTCTCACTCGCTTTGGCTACAGTTGATCTCTCTATCATCTCAAATATGGGATAAGCCGCTGACTTGGCTCGGATAAATGCACTGATGTCCGGTGCAGCCTGCCCAAGTGACCTACATTCACAAAACAAAATTCTTGATCACATCCCAATCTATTTATGTATAGTTAAACGCAGCTATAATTGTGGGGGTGGACTTACAGGCCTGCAATGACAACATTGAGCATAGTGGTGAAGGAATCGCCGCCATTGGCAATGTTTTTGTGGACTACTATACTCGTGTACCAGACGAGTAGGGACCAGGAGAGGAAGAGAACAAAATGTAAAGTGCCGAGGCCTAAGCCCTTGGCTAGACCAGCTTTCCTGCCGTACTTGTAAGTATTTGAAAGGGCTGCAATGTATGAATTTACGGCTCTTTCTTCTCCGGAAAATGCGTGCACTGTTCTTACATTTCCGATCACCTGCGAATTAAGTATATTAAAACTAGCATTACAAAATAAATGTAATCATCAAGAATATATATGTATCTTCTGGTTCCTTATTTTACATCTCATCACTTCATGACATTTTTTTTATAAAAATAATAATAATAAGGTAGAAAAGGTTAGCACCTAAATTTAGAGCTCCCAATGTTGACTTTGATATTTTGTTTTTCCTTAAAAATTGTTAGTTTTAATAGATTTAATTTTGATTATAAAACATGTATATCATAGATTTTGAGGCTATTGCTAAATATTAGAATGTAAGATTAATATGTGGTGTTTTAGAAAGAGTAAAAGAGAAATTAAACAGCAATGTAAATACCTCTTCAGCAATTTCACCTGCTTTGACGTATGATTTTCGCACTCTCGCGATGAGGCCAGTGGCGATGTAAGCATAGACACCGCCTGCGATTGCAATGGCAGGTACAATTGACAAAGTCACCAAACTTATCTGCCAAACCCTAACAAACCCTATTATGAATCCTGATAAGAATCTGCTGATGTAGTGCATGAAGTTCCCCACCTGCACCCAACCATATATTCACACCAAATTAACACTTATCTTTCTTTCCTTTTCTTTTTCAAATTAAAAAAAAAATAAAGATTTATTTATACACACTTTGTATTAGAATAAAGTTATAAAATAGTAATCACTTTGTTCTACTAAACTCATGAAAACCTTTTACATGTTTTCATAATCAGAGCGGACATGAAATCTGTCGTGTTACCAGCATATTGGTCTGTCTTACTAGCGTCATAGATAATATTAAAAATAAAATCGTATATGTACATATAGGGTTTGGATCAAATACAAAAAAAATTAACGTGCTAATTGTGAGAATCAAGTAGAGTAATTATATATACAAGTAGAGTAATTATGTAATTACATCGTAGAGTAATAGTGTATTACTCTACGATGTAATTACATAGTTACTCTACTTGTATATATAATTACTCTACTTGATTCTCACAATTAGCACGTTAATTTCATTTGTGCGTTAACTTTCCTCTATACATATAAAGGTGACAATAAATATGTTTAAGCAGACCGGCCCGATGTTGTTTAGCCGTTTCAGATGACGAATGATTCAATATGCTTAACAGAACCGGTTCTATGCGCGATCCAACCAGCCAGCCGTTGGGTCGTGAAAACAAACAGTGCTTTATTTTTTATATAACTATAGAAATTTCTCAAATATAATTTTTTATCAGCATGTTAATCATTCAGAAAAAAAAATACAAACAATGAACAATGTTGAATATTTACATGTGTCCCTATTAAAAGTAAAAAAATGTGGGTTAAAAAGAAAAAGAAGGGAAAGAAAGACTGTTGGTTGTGAAAAAGAAAAGGATAATGAGGTAAGTGATAGAAGACCATAATTGCAGTGCATGGGCAATTAGAGCAGTGGGTGCAACTCCAGCCTGCCCAACAAGATTACAAACTCATTTAACTACAAACCGCCTCCCAATAAATGTGGCATTTATAAATCACCCCAAAATTCAGTTGCACCTCTTCCTTCTTTTATTTATTTATTTATTTATTTATTATTATTATTATTATTATTATTATTTTCTTCTCTTTTTTTTTCTTTTAGACAAACCAAAATATTAATTAAAAAATGAATATGTTATAAGAATATTAAAGTTTCATAAAAACAATAGGGAACATGTTACTTAATTTATATTTGACGAAATTTATTTGTTTAAGGTGATATGAGAAGAATTTCATGTTTTTGGACTAAAATTGAGAGTTGAATGAAACCTGACTTTGTGATATATTTGTGAATAATAACCCGACATTATTAACTATTAATATATAAGTATTTTAAAGGCAACATTATTGTTGAAAATTAATTTGCACACCTACTCGCTAACACATTTATTATTGAATTAAGCCAAAGTTTCTTTCCATCGCTTTAGCAAAGGAAATTTAAAATGGAACTTTATTTATGTATATATATATTGTGACTAATCATTCAAAACCATACATCACGATAAAGAAAAATACTTAACAGTTTCATTTTTTAACCACCAATAGTTCATATTTATTAATTTTTACAGGTTAAATACAAATGTATATATGCTATATATATGCATAAAACCATCAAACTAGATCAGTTGTTTACCCAAACTTAGCAAGTGATATGTAAATAATATATTACAAATGACTTACACTTATGTGCTTTTTATGCATAACGAATTTTGTTCATTTTTTAACTTCTGAAAGATGAACAAGCTAGCATTTGCATTTTAACCATGTTCTTATATTTTATTTATTTTTTTAAAAACTATAAAAATAATTGTTTTCTTTATTCTACTAGTTATTGCACAAAAAAGAACTATAAAAATAAATGATGTATTTAGTTTGAAAATTATAGTTATAAATGCCCTTGAAGGTTAACCTCGAAAAGTATTTATTATTTGAATAGATTTAATAGAAAATTTAAATATTTTAATGATTTATGTTTAAGTAAATTAATGCATGTATTTTAATGATTTAGTTGGAAAATTATACTTATAAATGCCCTTGAAGGATACTGTATGCATTATATTCTAACCAAAATAAACTTTTTAAATTTAATTAAGTACATATACAAACTGTTTCAAATCATTCAATTCTAACAAAATAAAAATGACACTTTTCCAAATCAAGTATTGAATTCTGTCCTGATATATTTTATAGCAATTTTTAATTATATAATAACTTTAAATATAAAATCAATCATCACATGATAACATACAAAAAAACATTTATTGGGGTACAATTAATATTCAGTAGTAAAATACAGGATAAATTAATTAATTATCACATATATAGAGAGTGTGTGTTAATTATAATTAATAAAATTAGTTTAGATGTTACCTTCTCTGATATAGCATCTTGAACAACTATAATATCACTAGTAATTGCAGAAATGACTTCTCCAGTTGAAGCTTCAGTATCAAAAAGACTGATATCTTGGCTTAACATAGACTTCAAATACGCCATCCTCATCTTTGCCGCCTGCCTCTCTCCGGTATGCATCCAACAGGCCACCTCTATATAAACGCAGAGTTAAAAAAAATTTAATCATATTATAAGTTTATAACCTTTTTGTAATTAATTAAAATTTTCTATCTTAATCATGAACTTTCAACTATTATTAAACTTGAACTTTGGTTTAGATGATCAATAAAGATAGCTTATAAAACATCTATCATAGTTACGAGTTTTAATTATACTTAAATCAATAACTAACTTAAAAGAATTTTAGTCAAATTTCCAAGTATTAAATTATCATTATTTTAATATCCGAAATTAAAAAATAAAAACTACAAACATACGATGGAATAATTTGATCAAAACCCAAAATATATATATTTTTCTTTTAAATTAAAATAAATTACGAGAAATATAAAATTTATTAAGGACTTACCAATCCAGGAAGAAAAGAGTATCACCACACTAAGATACACAAAATCCAATGAATACTGTGAATTGAAAAAAATAAAAAAAAAAGTTAAAAAATAATTTCAAATTTCAAGTCAATACCTCAAATAGCAACAATTTATAGAATATCAAACAATAAATAAATAATTAAACAAATAATAAATTCAACTTACCCTTGCAACTTTATGAGAAGCTTCTTTAGGGAAAAGATAAGCAAGACCGATAATGTTAATCAACTTGCCAAAAAAAATAAAGAAAACCGGGATTGATGCACCATGAACACATGCACCAAGGGACCCAAGAAACATAAGAAAGTAATCATACGAATCAGCAAATGAGAACAGCTTTAGCATGGGAATTCTTTTGGGTTTTTCGGATTGTTGTTTGTGGTCATGATCTTCACCACCGGGTTCGACCGAAATTGAGCCATGGTTATTCATTTTGTGGGTATCAAAAGTGTGAGAGACCGGTGAGGGTTAATGAAGGAAGAGGGGTGGTGAGACTAGAAGAGATTGAAGAAATTGGTTTGGTGGTTTAAGGCCATTTAATGCAAAGCAAAAGTAAAACCAGCCAGAGTGTGTTGACTCATGACATCGGCGTATTTATGGGCAGTTTGTAGTAGAGAAAATATAGGTTATAAAGTAAGTATTTAATGCATAAAAATATATAATATAATCATTTTTTCTACTGCAATAACTATTCATATTTATTTTACCTTATTTTTTAAACAACTACTAATACATATCTAATATACTCATAGTTCAACTTCATATATTATAGTCTTCGGTGGGACTTGAACATTCAATCTCAAAAAAAGTATATCAAGATACCGACAGCTAAATATATACACACTGAATTTCCTCTCGATATTAATAGCCAGAACTAGGGCTGTCCAAACTGCTCGTCGTTCGTCGCTCGTTCGTCGTTCGCTCGAATTTTGCTCGAAAAATGCTCGTTCGATTTCGGCTCGGTTTGGAAGTGAGCCGTTCGGCTCGGTTCGGTTTAAAACCAATCCAAGCACGAGCAAAGCCTCGCTCAGTTTGGTTCGGTTCGTTTTGCTCGAATTATTTTTTATTTATTAGTTTTATATACAAACTTTATGTATATATATAAAGGTATACTATTTTTAAAATTTTTTAATATTTCTCTCTTTTGTGTTGAATTTAAAGTTCAAATTTAAACCATAGCCACTCGTTTTATATATGTTTTGTTGTTAAGTATGAGTTTTATACATTTTAAAGGTGAAAGTTTAGACAATTTAGAGTTGAAAGTTTTGAATTAATGATATTTTGAAGTTTTATAAATTTAAAATTGGAAACTTTGTACGAAAGCAAGCAAAACCAAACCGAACCAAGCCGCTCGGTTTCAAAACCAAACTAAATTCAAGCATAAAGATATCGCTCGTTTCTTTAAATTCAATCCGTTCGGTTCAGCTCGCTTTCAAACCAAACCAAGTATGAGCATGCCCGCGTTCGATTCGGTTCGGTTCGTGAACAGCCCTAGCCAGAACTAACTTAAGACATGATCTTAAGATATTGAAAACTCGTGAGAACCACTTTTAAATGCTATTTTTTTTTAATTTTTTTTCATTGGTTTTATATGTTATTAATTTTTACAAAAACCAAAAAGAAATAAAATAAATACTCGTAGTTCACCTAAGTTATATATGTAAGAGTATTCTCATTCCATCAATCATCTTCTCCTCAATCTTTAAATTCTAAAAAAATATGTTAAAAACTAACTTCATCCTATCCACTATTTGTTTACCCCAACCCTAAATTATGAAAATTGATACACCAACTCTTTATATATAAAAAATTACTATTCATCATTCTTTAAATTTTTGTGAGTGTATAAAAACAAGAAATATAATAAAATAATTGTTTATGAGTAAGGTAAGGATAAAGATGATGGATGAGTTGTGTGAGATTTTTTAAAATGAGTATTAAATTTTAAAAATTATGAATTTTAGTTAAATTACAAAGTAAAAAATGGTGGATGGGATGTGAATGCTCAAACTCGTTATACACACACATATTAATTTGTTTTGGCAAAGTTTTTTATATAAGGCTATGTGTAGTGGAGGGGCTACAAAATAGGGCGTTTTGTGCCATGTGGCGCCCAGTCAGCAAAGGATAGGTTTTTATTTTTAGGGTGTAATGGTGTAGGAGCTACAAATAGTAATATAATATATATATGTATATATATAACATACACACAACATATTAAATTAATATTATTCTCCACAACAATTCGCCGGACAAGAATACGTCGCCCCCCAACAAATCGCCCCTTTTGTAGCCTGGGGGGGCGGTGTTCACCTCAAATATCGCCCCATTTCTCTTGTTTTGTCGCCCCACTACATATGGCCTAACATATAAAAGCAATGAAAAAAAATAGTGTTAATAAGTGGTTTTCATGAATTTTCAAGTTATTTGTAGCTTTCGTTAAAACCTACAATTATATATATATATATGTGTGTGTAATATATATATGTGTATATATATGATCCAATATAATAATCATTAATCGTATATTACATACGTGAGTTCCTACACCATCGATTTCAAAAAAACATGTGGTGACAATATTGTAAATTTCATCAATTATGAATCCATCCTAATTAGTCGTCTGCGTGAATCAGTTCGTTCTGTTCACGATTTCACGATTTGCGTTGATCTCAAACCTACACTTTTGGATTTGAAGATTTCACATTATGTCAATTTTGAACTTAACGTGAATAAAAGAATCATAGGGTTAAATTAATGAACTCTGCTCCAAAATTGAGCAAAAAAAATAATTCTAAATCATGTAAAATCGTCAATCGAACTTGATATCAACTTCAATATTTTGAACTAAACATGAATCGAATTTTCCAAGTTTTTAAATACGTTGTATGTATTTTGTCTGAACGTTTAAATGTATAGTTGTGTAATTCATTTTTGGTCGGAAATTTGTTCTGAATATCTTAGTTTTTTGCTTGAACGTTTTAAGTGTGTAATTAGTTTTGGTCAGAAATTTGTTCTGAATGTATTAGGTTTTTCCTGAACGTTTTAAGTGTGTAATTAGTTTTAGTCAGAAATTTACTCTGAATGTATTAGATTTTTGTATGAACATTTTAAGTGTGTAATTAGTTTTGGTTAGAAATTTATTCTGAATGTATTAGATTTGTCTGAACATTTTAAGTATGTAATTAGTTTTGGTCAAAAATTTGTTCTGAATGTATTAGATTTTTGCGTAACCATTTTAAGTGTATAGTATGTGATTCATTTTTATACGATTTTTGCTTAGCAAGTTTTTCATAAGCATGTTTAGGTGCTTTTTATTGAACTCAATTTACATGTTTTTTTTTTGAAATGTTCCATTTGAAAGCTTTTGGCCGAAATTTAACCTTCAGTTTCTTTTAAATTGAGTGATATGTTATTCCACTAATACAGTTGATTAATGGAAAAGAAGTCAAAAATCTAGTTCGAAATTAATATTCCTTTAATTGATGGTCGGTATCTGTTCTTGAATTACGATTTGGATTAATTGTACCTATGATTTGAATTATGGTCGGCGATTAATTGACGACTGCAAATCAACTTGGAGAAATCATTATTCTTGAATTCCGGCCGGGATTTGTTCTTCCAAATGACTTGATATGCAATTTGGTATTACGAATGAATTAGTTGATTGCAATCGATCAATTAGTTCACGAATTTAAATTTAGGTTATTTACAGATTTTCCACTGCGTGAAATTGAACTCGACGTTCAAAATACTCACGTACCTAATGTACGACAAGTGATTATTGCACAATAACCCACCCATGTGTGTATATTTATATTGTGTATAATATGAACACAGAGTAACATTAAAAATAAATATAATTAAATATAAAAGTAATTTGAAACTAAAAGTCAAACAATTAAACACTTTTGTACATTAACACAGTTACAATACCTTTAATTTCATATTACTTATGTCACTCTATATTCATTATTCACTCTATGCATAATATTTAAAAAAAATGTCATATATATAGTAGTAATTAAGTTTTAAAAAAAATGTTTTAGTTAAGTTTATAATGCAATTTTTTTCTCATATCGAATCTCTAAATCTTCAAATTAAATCTCAACGGGTTTTTTTGTAAGTCGAGAAAGCAATGAAGGGAAGATTTGAGATCGGAATTTGATATGTATGTAGTTATATTTAACAAATAAAAAAACATTAAGTATATTAAAATATTAAGATAAAAAAATCCACGTTACCACTACATAACAACATAAAAAAAAGATGAAAGATAAAAAATATTTCCCTACTATAACAAAAAAAATTAAAATTAAACATGGTAAAACCTGTCTATAATTAAAATAAAATATAAAAGTTGAGTGATTTAATTAGAATAATTTAAAACTTGATTGCTATTTAAAAAGCCACAATACTAATTTCATATTATTTCTATATATCACTTTTTAATATAAATTAGAATGTTATGTATAATCTGAAGAATTTAGAGATGATATTAAATACAAAATTTATTCTTTTTCGAACTGGTAATACAACATGAAGGCAAAAAACGCATAAAGACTTTTAAGTGTATAAAGACATTGTTTTCTTTTTTATTTAGCTCTCATTATATATGTATATCAAACACTTTATTTACATTAGTTTTGTTGTTCTCTAACTTGTAATTAAATTTTGTACTACCTACTGTATTTATTGTATGAAGTGAGCATTTCTTTTGGCATTTATACAAGTTAGGTGTGTGTATATTTGTAAGAAATAAATCAAATTTACTGAAAAAAGGGACTTTATTCGTTAGTATACTGTCATTTTTAAGTAACAAAGCTCGTTTGGAGTGATCGATTTGATTCTTAATTTGTTGCTCATTTATTTGGAAATGTTGTAACAAACGTGTGATCAAGGTTTTCGTCTCTCAAACCATGACATCACTCATGCATACTAAATGTGTGAAAGATGATAATTATTTCGTTTGATTCATTTAGAAAGGTGGAAATTATGAGTTTGTTGTGTTTGATATGTTGCCACCTATTATTATGTAACGGAACTATCGTCGCAAATAAGTGAAATAATATTGTTTCTTTTTCGTAAAATTTTTTCAGTTCCTCTAGTAAGTATGCAGACTATTTATCTTTTCTTTTATTTATTTGTACGTATAATAATAGAATATTATGTTCCTTTGTACATGTTTTTAAATACAGAGTCAGGATAACATATAATAATCTTTAACTTATCTTAATGTACGCGAATCATGCTCAAGGCAAAAACAAAACGCTAAAGCTAAAATACAAAAACGCTCAAAAAATCGCAATACGCTCAAAATGGATTTCGTGAAGAAAAAGTAAAAAATTGATCGATTAACGATCTAAATCTGTGTTTTCGATGAATCGATGATTAATTGGGTATGTATTGATGATTCCTAGATGTTGGGATGTGATTTCATGGACCAGTTTCGTGAATATAGTTATTTCGTTAAAGTACGCTAAAAATTATTATATAATATCCTTTATCTACACATACATATCTACTTATCTATATTACTATATACTTACAAATGGTTTTTGGAATGTTCGTTTCAGATTATATTAAATTGCTATAGTAAGATGAAGCATATTGATTCAGTAGTAGGACTTTAGCAAACCTTAGCTGAAAGCGAAAGAAATTTTAGGTCTTAAGTAAAAAGAGTTTTTATAGGTTTAAAAAAGTAAATTTTAAATTGGCATGTCAGGTTATGATTTGTGTTGGGCAATTTTTATTTTATTTTATTTCTTTTTATATAAAAATAAGGTTAAATGAGTTGAGTAATTGAGTTTATACACTAAAAATACATATATTTTTTTTGCATAAATTTATATATTATATAAAGCAATTGGATCGGGCTGGGAACCGTCAACCACCCTGCCCTCCTTCAATGTTGGCGCTGTTCATTAGATTGATAATCAACAAAATTGAGTAACATCACCAGAGATTATCAATTCCTTTAAATAGAAAAGAAAACAAACGGCAAAATGCATATATGAGACTCATCGTTTATTCAAATTCAAATGGATAGACTGATAACTTAGTGCATTGATTCAAGCTGCATAACACCAAGCCATTGAACAAAAATTCAAAAACTTTTTACACGATAGAGCTTTGGTTATGATTATATGTGCCAATTATTCATTAGTGTTGTAGTACTCCAGCTTCACATTATCTGACTTTCCATTTTACTTATGAAATGGTGCTTCAACACTATGTGTTTAGAGCGGCTGCGCATGATTGGATTTTTGCTCAAACTTATATATAGTAGACTTGTTATCATGATCTTGACTTTCCATTTTACGCATGATTGGCTGCATTCGAAGCTATTTACTTGACTTCAATGACTGATATAGCCATCGTCAGTTGCTTCTTCGTACTCCATATATATAACAGCCACGCTTCCAAGAGAGAATACATATGCTTAGATACTTTTTTTGTCATCAGCACAACTAGCCTAGTCATTGTTCGTGAAGCCAACCAATTCGATACTTGTTCTTTATGCATACCATAGGCCAAAAGACTAAAAGAGGTTCATGGACATAAGCATAATTTAATGATTTTAAATGAAATAACATAATTACACATACTTAGTTGATGAATTGCATTACAATTTGGCCTAAGTTAGCAATCCTCTCGCAAAACTATATAATCGAATTGGAGCCTCTTTTACCTCGGAATTAAGAAGTAAATAACTTGTATCATAGTAGATGTGAATTATAAAATTAAAAATCCACGTTTAGAATTGTACTTGTTAGTTGTTACTTTTTATTTCCTGAACGACGACTTTCTTGTACATTAGGTCATTGTACTCTTCAAATTAGAAGAGCCTCATTGCCCCACGGCCCACCCAGCTTTTTCGAAAATATGTGCCGAGTCCGGTCCATCCAAACTATTGTTCAAAATATATCGCCTCACTCATATTATGTGTTCAAGATTCGTCACTGCATTGCCCCACTCTAGTCAGACTATGTTATTTTGACCGGGCCCACACTGACTTCAGAGTTTGGCTTAGGTGTTTCTCTGAAAAACCATACCACTGTCACTTAACAGTTGTTGTGCCATCACAAAAACATAACTCTCTTTCATAACATAAAGTGGGACGAAAAACTCGAATTAGTTCAAAATTCAAACCGATAACCTTCCAAGTCTTAGGTGGTAGAAGTTAGAAGAATAAAAGAAAATCAACAAAGTTGGATGAGAAAACGGCTTGTTGTATTATATATTGTTATTTATTATTTGTCAAAGTGCTATACTTCGATATACGGTCCAAATAATGTTTAATAATTAATTTGACAAAACGGCTGCATTATCGTATATTTGTTCCGATCCCCACACAATTGTCTGGGTGGTTCGGTTGTTCCATTCAATTTGCATCCCTAACTCGTTACGGTATGTTTTTTGCATGTTTAAGTTATAGAAATTTTCTACTTTTTTGTTTCCTATTTTTGTCAAAAATGTATACAATACTGATATTGTATTAGATGATATATAAATATAGTATATTCAGCCGAAAATACTTCGGGCGCTACAATCGATTAATGACTGAAAACTTTGGTTGCTAATTTTGTGACCAATTTTGTTTTGATCGCTGATTATGCAACCGAACAAATTCGTTAGCAAAATTTGCGACCGTTTTGGTGACAAAAATAGTTTCTATTTTATTTTTTTTTTTCTAATTTATAAAAATAGCGCAATATTTGCAACCAACACAACTTCAGTCGCTATTTTTGCAACCGAAACGAAAATCAGTGATTTTGCGACCGATTTTGTTTTGGACGCTATTTTTGTGACCAATATTAGCGACCGGTCTTGTGTTGGTCGCTAACACAGTCGCTAATTTGGCGACTATTTTGGTGGGTCGCAAACTTCGGTCGCTTTTGCCCATTTGTGTAGTACATAGAGTATAAATAAATATATATATATATATATATATATATATATATATATATATATAGGGTTGGTATCATTTAAGAACTCTAATAAAGTTAAGAACTCTTAGGAACTCTAAACAACCAAACATTTTTTTAATTTTTTATATATATTAACATTGTTTAAGAGTAGTCTTATCATATTTTATACAAAAAATTTTGATTACATATATTAATCACAAGTTTACATGTATGTAAAATTATGTACTAACAAATTTACATAGGTGTAAAACAAAACATGGATATGTATAAAAACTAACTTTCAAAACTGTAATCGTAAAGATATAAAAAAATGATAAAGCTACACTCAAGTAACACTAACATACAAAAAAAATTATAAAAAACGTTAGTTTTCAAGGGTTCCTTCAAATTCTTAAATAATTTATGAGTTTTGTAATGATATATATATATATATATATATATATATATATATATATATATATATATATATATATATATATATATATATATATATATATATATAGATAAAGGATCAAATACAATAATCCCATATCGTACAATAGCTAGGTACGCCAGTGTCTGGAACGTTGATTTGTGGAAACACGCGGTGGCAAGATTGTAAATTTGTTCAAATCCGATTCCGGTCCCTAATTAAATCATTCCCTCATCAACCACGATCATACATCGCTCATAAACTGCAGACCAAGATCAGAAACATATTCAAATTTAAATTGAAAATGGAACGGTGTTCTCCATCCTTGTTCTAGTTAATGGAGTCGGACTAATTGAAGATTGAGAATTGGACTAACGAAGTAATTGAACATAACGAACAATAATGAAGGTTCAATTTTAGAGTAATTCATCTAAAACCTAACTTTAACAGATCTGAGCCATTGAACATTTAAACGTTCAAAGGTTTGTTTAGTACAAAAAGTTTAGAAATTCAGAACTTCTAAACTTTTTGAACACCTAGAACTTCTAATTTTTGAACGTATTAATTTAGTAGCATTTTTCTGGTTTTTATTGATGACCTTGTTCGTTTAATCGTGTTGAACGTTTAAATATTTTGGCTTGAACGTTAAAGGTTTGTGTTTCTGGGTGCTCAAAACTAAGAACTTCAGTACAAAAAGTTTAGAAGTTCTTCTAAACTTTAGAATTGCTTCTGAACTTCTAAACTTTAAAAGTTCTTGAATTTTTTGTTCAAGACGGTTTAAGTTTGTGCAGAACGTTTAAACATGAACCTTTAATCAGAGCTCAATTGAATGTATTATTCTTCTATTTCATAATCGACTCATGATTCTAAAGCCTCTTACATATCAATTCCATTGATTAAATTATCATTTTTTGATCAATTTGAAGATCATTGATATTCAACGACGTTTTATTTCAATTTTGGTTTTTGACTTTTGAGATTACATACTTTAAGCTGTTATTAGAGTTTAGAAATTGGATGAGACAGAGCGACGGGTTCCAAATTTGGATCAGAGTCAATTTGTAGTCGACGAATTTGATAGCGAACTACTGTTGGGTTATTTATGAAACTGTCACCGCGTGTTTTTAATCTAACGCTCTGGAAGGTGGCGTAGGTAATTTACGATAAGTCATTATTGTATGTTAACCCACCCTTATACATACACACACACATACTCAAGAAAACTGACTTATCATCTACTCAAAATCACCGAAGACAGTAGTCCGTAGATAATTTTGATGAATCCTATAAAAAAACCAAAAATAAAAAATGTGGTAATTCCTCGATGATTACCGACAAAATATCCAAGAGTCGTTATCGAGGAATCACTAGCCCAACTAATATTATAGATGAGAATTTGTTCAAATTGTTTTGTCGTTTTCAGTTGAAAAGTGTTCTGACGGAATAATTGTCACTAATTTGTAGGTAAGGTTGAAGATAAGACTTTAGATAAGTTTTTATCTCAGGTTTTGCTAGTGGAAATGATTTTCCGACAGACTATTCGTCATACTTCTAAGTATAAGTTTTCTAATTAGTTTCTTGCAAAGTTTTACAGTCGTTGGTAGGAATACATCTCAAAGGAAACATCCTCCGGTTATATTCATTACAATATTGTTCGAACCACCTAATTTCAAAAAAATCCTGCCGCTTTCAAATACACGAGGCTTTTGATACACATTTTTTGGATACCAATACATACTTTGCATAGCATAGTACTGTTTATTAGGTAACAGCCTTAAAATTTTTAATTAGGCACGTATTGTGTGTCGGTTTAAACCCCTACGAGACTAGAAGGTAACTGGGATATGTTTCAATTTACCGTTGCATGAATCATTTGTTGACAAGTTCTTCGAGCAATAGGTTTGCCCAACCTTTGGATTGGCACTGAGACATGTTCAAAGAGATGGTTTCCTATGTTTACATTATTTTTCCTTGTACACGCGTCTCATTTCTAGCTAAATAACATTTGTTATCTTAATCTTTAAGTTCTGAAATATAATGTATAAGAGAAATACATGTAGTTTTCTAGCTAAATAACATTTGTTATCTTAATCTTTAAGTTCCGAAATATAATGTATAAGAGAAATACATGTAGTTTATCCGTAATATCTAGAAATTAAATGTAATATATGTAGTTTTTATATAATATCGGAAAATAAAATGTGGTAATTAAAAAATGTATTTTATCAGTCTGTAGCATCTAGAAATGTAATGTCCTGAATTTTTTTTTTTTAAATTTTATCTATAATAATGTTGGTAACGTATGACATTAACATTTAAATGACTTGTTATAGCGCAGTGTGATTTGTTATCACATAGCATATGTTTACACCTAAATGATTTAAATGACATACTTGTTTCAAGTGTCTTTCCCACCTTTGACCTTTGAGCTACATTACATACGGCTTTTTTGGAAGATACTAGTTTAAGGTTTAGGTGTGGTATGGGAAAGAGGAAGGGAAGGAAGAAAGGGTCAAGGTAGGGAAGTGGTGGTTGTCATTAGTGTTCCCAGTCAACTTTGTTGGGGTGTTAGTGGTTAGTAGCAATTGACTATTGCATGCAAGGGAGATAAAGAGTGTGAAATCTAAAGAAAAGAATGAGAGAGATGAAAGTGAAGTTGGTGCTTTTTTCTTTCTTTATAAATTGTGTGGGTTTCATTCGGCAATTTTATATTCTTTTATGTCTGTGGAAATATATATATAATATATGTTTTTAACGGTAACTTTCACACTTTCTACTCTACTTATAAATTATATTGTCTTTTTAGTAACTCCAGACCAAAGGTGTTTCAGCAGTTAGCTTTACACATGAAACATAATTTTTAAACTTACAGTCAAACATTAAACGACCACGGAAATAAACGTTATTACGATGTCTATCCAACGATGGATCTGAGATCCTTAATAACAACATAAATTGTCCAAAAATGATAACATAAATAGATTCAAGCCTTAGGCCCGCTCCAATGCCTCCTAAGCCAATCATCCTCTGAAAGGACCTACATTTACGTAGTGTGCATAAAAAGAGTCTGCATTGCTGAGTGTGCTCTAGCTTATCATCCTATAAATTAAAATAAAAAAATTGAACTTTAAAACCTTACCGTATCACCATCATGCACTTTTAGCAAAACTTTAAGTGATATATCACGAGGACATACTATTATTAACTATAGCACTAAATTGTCACAACATCACTATACACATAAGTCAAATAATCATTTGTACACATTTGCAAGTGTAACCCTTCTAGAAATAACCGTCATCATTTCAACTACAACCATCAGTTGTACAATTGTGGCAAACCATAGAGGCGTTTCCTTAAAGTTTGCAACTATAACTCTTCTAGAAATCACCGTCAACTATGATTGTCAGTTGTCATCATTTCAACTATAACCACAACCCCGTAGTTAACTATATGTATTAGACTCTTCCCGTTTAAAACTATATAACATTTGCTAAAAGAATTGGGATCTTCCCGTCTAAAGCTATATAACATCCTCTATATTAGTTGGATTCTTCTCAAAGAATGCTATACAACATCCACTATAACGATTCATCCCAAAAAAGAATCTAGAACTCATTTAAGGACTTGACTAGTTATGTTAAACTATCGCAATACCGCCCTCCAATTATATATAAGGTTCACTTGTGAAACATTTATTTTCTACCACATGTGAAGAGGTAGGTCCCAGCAGAGCCCAGTTGGACCCGCAAGACTCATCTTGAAGAGGGACGTCTGCGCAAAGACCAACTGGTCCCGCAGGACCCACCATGCTCAGAGAGATGAAGACCTTACGCGCAGTACGCCAGCTGTTCCCGCAGGAAAAGCCTCCCAATGGTGAAGTACCCCGCCTGTTCCCGCAGCTGCGGATACAAGCCATCAGGGAAGGCTACCCGCACTAATAGTAAGGCTACACGCACAAGGCACTAACTCTTAATAATTCAGTAATGTCACCTGAAGAAGGAATGAGCAAGGCGGGAATACTCCCGCCCAAATGAGCCAGTCCGTACGCTTCTGGAAGATCTTTTGTACTATACCTGCCAAGGTATGGACAGAATAGACAAGATCTGACCAAAGCAGCCCATGAACCAATCAAAGGGGACAGCTCACCGACAACAGTACGAGGAGGACCACGCTCTAGTACAAAATGTCACTATCAGCCGCTGCCTACCCACCAACCCTCATCGTGGCACGTACATAGCCTGTAGTTGGTGAAAAAGGAATAGTACACAGCCGGCCATGTCACTATCAGCCGCTGCCTACCCACCAACCACCAGCATGGCGCGTACGTAGCCCACAGTTGGTGGAAAAGGAATATTATACAGCTGGCTGTACCTGCTTGGAAACCTACATTCGGCTATAAATACTCCAACACCTTGGAACGGTATCATCATCTGATCTTCTCTAGCTATTTCTCTTAATATACACTTATATTCAGAGCAATCTAGTCTGATTCTCACGCCGGAGGGTGGTCACAAGGAGGAACCCCCCCCCCCTTCTCAGTGACGAGCTCACGTTGTCTGTTTTGCAGGTCAAGAAGAATAACCGTCTTTACCGGACCTAACCCTCGTGGGAAACATCTACTTAACCCTAAGATTATCCGTAATCTGCCGGGGTTACTTAGTGTTTCTTCATTGGCGCCATCCGTGCATAAAAGCTAGAACTAATTCTTCTTCACTTTTTTCAAAACCTCTGGAAAGATGGTTAAGGTTACTCCGGTGCCAAGGCCAGCGAGTGACCAAGAAACTCCGGTAACCACAACCCCAGCTACTGGGGGGAACATCGGCGAGTACACAATTTTTACGAACACTACCCCGGTTACCCAATCCGGGGCAAGTGCATAAACAATCCTTCACTGGGATTCACCGATACCCAGTTGGAGAGACAACAGACGAGGCTCCCCCGCCAAACACTTGATCAAGTTAAAGCGTGGGCGAAAGCACGCCAGAAGGAAATCCAAGCTGAGTTGTATGAACGCTTACGTTCACTCCAACAGGCTGACGAATTCGGAAGCACTCGACAACAGCTCAACATGAGCAATGAGTGCGAGTACTTGGACGATGATTGGGAGGAGTCCGACAGTGACGCAAACCCTCGTCATAGGGCGAAAGGGAAGCGCAAGGAAACGGACTTCCAACCAAGAAGGAATTTTGGAGAAACCTTCAAACCAAGGAACGTGGAGGGAAACCCACGTGACTTCTCCAAAACCTTTAGACCAACTGTTGCAAATGCGGGAACGTCCAATTTTGCAAGGGACATTGCGGAAGCAATCGCCCCGAAGAGTGCCAAACAGATGTCCAACATCGGCACTTATGATGGTATATCCGACCCAGACGATCACTTGAACAGATTCATAGCGGGGGCAACCGTCAGCAACTGGACGGAACCCACGTGGTGTTATATGTTCCAGATGACGCTGGTTGGAGCGGCCAGGGCGTGGTTTGATCGTTTACCGGTCCACCACATCTATGATTGGGCGGATTTCCAACACAAGTTCAGCCAGCACTTCAGTCAACAGAGGAAATATACTGAAGAGCAGTGGACGATCCTCAACTGCGTTAGAGAGGAGGATGAATCTTTACTAGACTTCATCACTCGCTTCAACTCGAAGAAGCTGAGTCTGGGCACCATAAGCGAAGATCTTGTTCGCGCCGCTTTCATCCAGGGCGCCGAATACCCGGAGCTTATCCGCACGTTGACGGGTAAAGACGGCATGCCGTCCACATGGGATGCCATCATGACAGCAGCTAAACGCTTCGCGGAAACGGAAAAGAAACTGGGTAGAGATCTTCCCCAGAGCACAAACCTCTACACGCAGAGAACTAGAGAAAACGACGTCCGGACCGCCCGGCAAAACAAAAAGAGGAAGCTAGGTATTTGGCAGTCAATGGTAAACTTTGACACCTCATCCAGCTCTCGCCCTCTAGTAGGCGGAAGAGATAACACGCACCCATCAAGCCGAAAACCCCGGTGGACGCCACTCACCAAAAGCGTCACGGAGATATTTGCCACCGAAAAACTCCTATGGCCAAAAGCCCCAATGATCCGGCAGCGACATAACGCGGATCAGAGCAAATCCTGTGACTTCCACGGGACAAAGGGTCACACCACTGAGGAGTGTACATCCTTGAAGGATATTGTTGAAACATTCGTCAAGGATGGAAGACTTACACACCTTGTGGCATCAATCAAGAATGGAGGGAGGAATGATAACCGATACAAAGGCAACGGACGAAAGCCCGTTGACATCAGCATCCACATGGTTCATAGTAACGTCAGAGGAAGAAAAAGACGAACGACAGAACCATGCGCGTGGAAGGAAGCTGAGGTGCGCTTCCCGCGAGTGCCAGGAGGACCCAGCAAAGAAGGCCCTGTCGTCATCAAAAGCCAGCTGGGGCACTACATCACTTCCCGCACTCTTGCTGAAAACGGTGCCTCGTCAACGGTTATGTACAGGCAGTTCTTTGACAAGCTAGACGACGAAGACAAGGAACGCCTGGAAGCGGTCTACGCCTCGATGGAAGGGTTCGACGGCAGCACAAACCCCCTGGGTATCCTATCTTTCCCCGTCATTCTCACGGACGAGAAACACTCCTGCACAGAAGACGTGGACTTTGTCGTAATGAGGAAGCCACACCACACGTACGACATTCTCTTCGGGAGAGACGGGATTGCAAGATTCAATGCCGTGGTATCTTCAGTCCATGGCATGATGGGATGGCCAACAGTTGAGGGTGTAGCGATGATCACCGGTATTCCCCAGGTATGCATCGCATCTGTCTCATCCAAACCCAAACCAAAGATGGCTAAACCAACCATCACCGAACCAGAAGAATGGGCATTCAATGGCAAATACCCTGACCAGGCTGTTACCATTGGCCCAACAATCACTGATCCTACGCGCACCTTACTCAAACGCTTGCTACAGAAAAACGCTGACATCTTCGCGTGGACACCAGCTGACATGACTGGTGTACCTCGAAGTAAGGCAGAGCATAAGCTCAAGTGTGACCCGGCTTTTACGCCAGTCATACAAAAGCGCAGAGTAATGGGGGCGGAACAAGCTAACGCGTGTAGAACCCAAGTCAAGGAACTCCTTGACGCGGGCATCGTACGCGTTAGCAGATATCAAACATGGGTTGCAAATCCCGTCATGGTACCGAAATCTAACAAACAATGGCGCATGTGCATAGATTTCAAAGACTTAAACAAAGCATGCCCCAAAGATTGTTACCCGTTACCCGAAATTGACCTTAAGGTAGATTCGTTAGCACCGTTTCGCCTTAAATGCTTCCTTGATGCGTATAAGGGGTACCATCAAATCCACATGGCCGTTGACGATCAGGACAAAACCGCATTTCGGACGCCCGATGGCACATTTTGTTATCAAATGATGCCATTCGGACTTAAGAATGCCGGGTCCACATACCAACGCCTGATGGACAAAGAGTTTCATGCCCAAATTGGGAGGAACTTGGAAGTCTACATGGATGACTTGGTCATCAAAAGCCCTGAGCCAGAAGCGATGTTGAAAGACATCGAAGAAACTTTCAACACGCTCAGAAAGATAAACATGAAGCTCAATCCGAGCAAGTGTTCCTTTGGGATGGAATAAGGGAAGTTCTTAGGAGTCATTGTTACTAAAGATGGCTTCAGAGCGAACCCTGAAAAGGTCGAAGCCATTATCAAAATGGAATCACCTACTACCATCAAGCAAGCTCAGACACTGAATGGACGACTAGTCGCACTAAATCGTTTTTTGGCAAACCATGCGGATAGGTCGTTCCCATTCGTGTCGACATTGAGAAACTGCTTAAAGAAAACGCACTTCAGCTGGACACCAGAAGCGGAAGCAGCTTTTCAGGAAATTCGGTAACGCTTGATCGAACTCCCAACGCTCACAGCACCAGAAGCGGGGGAGGAATTAATCCTATACCTTTCCGCCACAGATAGAGCAACTGGGGCAGTCCTGCTAGTAGAGCGGAAAGGCATCCAGATGCTAATCTACTATGTTAGCCGTGTCCTAACAGACGTAGAATCCCGGTACTCTACCCTGGAAAAATTAGTCTAAGCACTTGTACAGGCTTCACGCAGGCTAAGACGATATTTCCAAGGTCACCAAATCACCATTCTCACCAACTTCAAACTTGCAAACGTTCTAGGCAAACCCGAGTTATCGGGACGCCTAGCCAAATGGGCAATTGAGTTGGGGGAATACGCGACAAAGTACAAGCCAAGACCAGCCATAAAAGGCCAGGTTTTGGCCGACTTTATTGCGGAAGTCCCCGCATCGCGGGAAAAAGAGTGCCAGGAAGAGGCTCAACCCTCTCCAGCACAAGACATCGATGTCTGGCGACTCTACACTGATGGAGCAGCCAGCAACGAGGGTTCAGGCGCAGGGTTGAAACTAACCAACCCAGCAGGCCAAGAATACACTTACGCTATTCGACTGGATTTTCCAAGTACGAATAACGAAGCGGAGTATGAAGCATTCTTGGCCGGACTGAGAATTGCGCGTAAGATGGGAGTGAAGAACTTGGAAGCCCACGTGGATTCCATGTTAGTAGCCAACCAAATAAACGGGACGTACACGGCCGTGAACGACACAATGGCCCTGTACCTCACACAAGCAAAAACCCTTATGCGCGATTTTAACGATTGTAAAGTCATACACGTCAAGCGTAGCGAAAACAAATCTGCGGATGCGATAAGCAAGCTTGCATCATTAGCCTTCACCCACTTGGGAAAGGACATCCGCATTGAACTCCTTGGAGCACCATCAGTCCCGCACAAGAAAATCTGTGTCATCCAAACCGGCACAGAAACGTGGATGACACCAATAATAAATTACCTTGCGGCGGGTATACTACCAGAGCCAAAAACACAGGCAAGAAAAATACGCTGTAAAGCACTGAACTATCAACTCATCGATGACATCCTTTACAGTCGTAATTTTCTTTGCCCACTCCTAAGATGCGTGGACAACCAAGATGCTGGCTACCTCCTAAGGGAAGTACACGAGGGCATCTGTGGAGTACAAGCAGGTCCACGCGCTGTTGTAGCTAAGCTAAACAACGCGGGATACTTTTGGCCGGGGATGCATACGGATGCGCTGGCATACATCAGAAAGTGTAGGTCTTGCCAGCTCTACGCACCCAACACGCATCGCCAGAAGAATGAACTTCTTCCAGTCACCTCTTCATGGCCATTTCAGAAGTGGGCCATCGATGTGACGGGCCCATTTCCCACAGGAGCAGGGGACGTTCAGTTTCTAATGGTAGCCATCGACTACTTCACCAAGTGGATAGAAGCAAAACCCTTAGCCCAAACAACCGCAAAACATATCGAAAAATTTATTTGGGAATTTATTATTTGTCGTTTTGGACTTCCACAGAATTTGGTGAGCGATAACGGCACCAACTTTGCTGACAAGAAGCTACAAAAGTGGCTGGAAGAACTTCAAATCACCCACACCTTTACCTCAGTGGCGCACCCGCATGGTAATGGTGAGGTGGAAAGAGCAAATAAGAGCATCGTCAACGGCATAAAGAAAAGACTCTTGGAACACAGATCCGGCTGGGTGGACGAAGTTCCACACGTCCTTTGGGCAAACAGAACGCTGAAAAAGGCCAGTACGGGAGAAACCCCGTTCAGCCTCACTTATGGAACTGAAGCCATGGTCCCGGTCGAAATTGGTTTACCCTCACCAAGGGTCTTGATTCAGCCAGAAGACAATGATGCGGAAAGATGGTTAGACCTTATGCTAACCGAAGAACGCAGAGACTTAGCCGCAGCGCGTGAAGAGAACTACAAGCGACAAATGCAAAAGTACTACAACACGCGGGTAAAACTCTGCAACTTCAATGTCGGAGACTACATACTGCGTAACAACGAGGCTTCGAACCAAGAACGCCCAGGAAAGCCGGCCCCGGTCTGGGAAGGGCCATACATTATCAAAGAAGTTTTGGGATAGGGCGCATACCGGCTCGAAAGGCTCGATGGCACCCCCATCCCAAGAACATGGAATGGAGCTCAATTACGCAAATGTTACATGTAGATCAATTCCAAACTTGTAAAGAAAAGGCCTAGAGCTACTTCTAATGGAAATGATTCTCCTTTGTCACATTGTGTTGATAGCCTTACCTTTAATACTTATAAACTTTCCACACTGATATGCCGGTATTCACCGCATAAATAAGTGTGAAAAGAAGTAAGTCGTTGCGTGTGAAAGGCGACTAAACTCGCATAAACACAAAAAATGGTAAAAATTTCTAAGGAAAAGATGAGGAAAACCTTCACGCAGGTCAGATATAGGTAAAGTTTAGCCATCCTACTGAGTGAAAGTGACGGTCTTACCCGCACAATCATGAGAGAGGAAGCAAAACTTTAACCTATTATCTGCCACGTTGAAAGGTTAACTTATCCAAAGTACTCAAGAAATTGCTAAGTTAAACTAAAATATGCGTAAAACAAAACATATAAGGTTTACAAGGCCAGGCATTAACAAATAATTTATATTCCATCAAAATTCAAATATTACAAGAATTGATGGGCATAAACCCTCATACAAAAATATAAATCTATTCTAACAGAGGGAAGGGATCTAAAGGATCAAGCTTCAGGACCACTCCCGCTTGAACCCGCACCATCAGTTGAGTGTGGCGGTTCAAGGAAAGCCTTGAGAATAGCTAGCCCATCATCAGCAGCAGCAATCTCGTTCACCTTCCTCACCACCGGATGCGGGAAGGCAGCATACTGATTCACTGCCTGGTCATAAGCAGATTCAGTATCCACGTCATAAAGAGGGAAGTTGGAAGGCGGGATGCCTTGTTCAACAAACCCTAGACCAAGCAGGAAGCCAGCCTTTTCCCCATCCTCATGAGAAGCGTTGAGGGCTGCGCTCATAGCATCGTCATAGGATGTGTTCGTGAGAACCCGATGCACAACCTACAAAAAATATAATGCATCAAAAACTTCTAAGTATAAAGAAAAGCGTAAAGATATTATGAAGCTACGCATACCTGCGACAACGCTTCTCGTAGAAGCCATTCCTTGGTGATCAGAGCTTCCTGGAGGGCAGCTTGAGCTTGGTCACGGGCGCGTTCGGCTTCATTTTTGTTAAGGTTGGCAAGCAACACTTCCTTAGCAGCAGCCTCTTCAACGCCCTTCAGCTTACGCTCAGTACGGTCAAGCATACCCTTCTGGTCCAGGAGCTCTTGGAGTTTCTTGGCATCTTCTAAAGCCAAAGCATCATGAGCCTGCTGAAGCCTCTCTAGTTTGGCTTTAAGCTCCTCATTCTCGGCGCGTAGAGGCTCAACAATGGCTTCAGCTTTGGTGGCCCTCTCGGTCGCGTTCCGCGCAGTTTCCTTAGCCAACCTAAGCTGTTCGTTAACAGCTTGGGTAGCCTTGGAACGGGCCTCGAGCCGGGCCTGAACTTCAACCTCGAGGGCCTTGAAGGCCTTTTCCTTCTCCGCAGCAAAGGCGGAAAGCCTCTTATTCTCCTCCCGGATTGCTCGCGCCTGAGCCACTTCCAGGCTACGCGCCGTCTTTAACTTGTCGTTTTCACGACAAAGCAACTCGACGCGCGGCTGCATCCGGGCAAGAAGGATTCGGAGCTCATTCGTTAGCCTACCCTCTTGGTAGCTAGACATGGCCTCCCCCAACGCACCGCTTGGGGCTGCGTGACGCGCCCACTCGACGCAGTCCACAGCCGTTCGAAGGGTTGTTCCCCGGCGGATGTTCCACCGTGGAACATACACCTCATTGGAATCCGAAACTGCAAAAACAAAAAACAGTTAGGAAAAGATGATATATAAAAAAAAAAGATAATAGGCCAAAATAACCCTACGCACCTGTAGGGTCGACAACAGGCCGGTAGCCGCCAAACCCATCACCCGAACCTAAGGGATATCCATCCAAGAGGTCGGGGAGATGGGAAGGAGGCAGAGATTGGCTACAAGCCCCAACCCTGAACGTACCTGAGGGACCGGCCGTAGTCGCCGGCGCCGGAGGAGGCATTGTAGAGGCCCCTGCGGTAGAAACCAACGGAGGTGAACTCACTGGAGGTGAACTCACAACCGTGGCCGTCGCTGCGGAAGAACCCGCAGGAAAAACCACCGCCGGCTCAGTGAAGGATTCCGTGAAAATGGCACTGACAGCCGGCGGAGATGATGTTACAGTTGGAACAGTTGCCTCAACGGGATGAGCAACTGAACCAATGCTGCAAACAGGCGCAGCCGCCTGGGTCATCGCCTCGGGTAGTTTGACCAAACCTACCGTCATGGGTCCAAAGATGCTCCTTCCCGCTCCACTATGGAATGCGGTTGCATCCACGCCTGCACGAAGACAAGATATATAAGTATGATGGCGGAAAGATATGCAATTAAGCTGAATATAATTTATACTTACGAGTTTTCTTGAGCTTGAAGGTTCTGACAGGCGGGGACGAACCCGATGGAGCTGGCCTCTTCACGCCAGTCACCGTCGTAGAACTTGGTTGCTCGGAGGTGACAGCTGTCTCAACCTCCGAGACAATTGTCTCACCACCACCAGGGTTCCCCGCCGCCTCCTCGCTTTCAGTCTCGGAGTCAGACTGATTTCCTAGGTCGACGGCGGAGGTAACCTTCGCCTTGCCCTTCACGGTGGCAGCTTTCTTCTTCCTCACGAAGAAAGGCCCATTTGCGGATTCCTCATCAGAAGATGACAAAATTAGAGGAATTCCAGCAGAGGTTTGAGCATGGAGAGGGCGAGGGTTAAAGAAACCCTTACCTGGCCGTCTGGCGCTCAGAATCTCGTGGCCTGGCGGGTAGACCTCCACAAACCGATCCGCCGTTTGCTCCAGGATGGGCAACTCGTTCTCATCAAGAGCACGAGTACCCAGCCGAGCGGGACCACCGCTCTCACGTGGTTGCAGAAGCGACTGCAAGTTGTTTCTCTCTGAAAATAAAAAGAAAGAAATGGTTAGAGCAAAAACCCTAAATTAGCAAATAATATGAAGCATACAGTAAGGGATAGAGTTCAAACCGTATTCGAGGATGATGGGTACTTGCGGAGACTCAGAACCGGCATCCTTCCATACCCGGCTCATCCCAAACATCACCATCCCAGACTCTGCAAAGCGGTAAACCGGAGTCTGGATCCGGGAGATCTTGGTAAACCATTCCGCCTCCTGGTAGTTGGAGGCGTGAAGGTTGGGGAGTGCCCTCCCGTTCTTGAATGTCATCGCAATAGGGACGACATGGGCAGAGATATAGAAGAACTCCCGCTTCCAAGACCGAAGACTGCGCTCGGTAGCACAGATCTTCAAACCCTTGATCCAAGTGATCAAGGTGTACCAGCCCTGGATGCACCTCCAGGAGTAGAAGTTCATCAGGCGGTCGACGCGAGGCTCAACGCCCAGAATGTGGCACACCCATTCAAAGTGGCGAACCTTTGCGATCGCCATCGGGTGCACCTCCGTTAAATGTACACCGTGTTTCTCCAAAACACGGTACACAAACTTCGTCAATGGGAACCTGAGATTCCCATAGATGAAGAATGCAGCATACACCCCTATCTTGCCCTTGGGGGAATCGTACACCGTCTGGTGAGGCTCAGGAAACTCAGGCTAGAAAGGCTCGAGCATGAACTTCTTGACGATGTACTGGTACAGGTCGACAGAAAGAGCACACTGGCACTCGCCAGCAGTACTCTTATCGTCCTTATCAGACGCGGACATCGGGTTCTCGGTGTACAAGTCAGACTCCTCGACAGTAGCCTCAGGATCATGAATGGAAGACATGTTTTGGATGTAAAGAACGATTTCAGGAGAATGCTCGACGGAAAAGTTAGAGTATTCGCCGGAAATCGTTTAGAAGAAGAAGAGTGAAGTGAAGGTGTGAATTAGGATACACCCTCTCCCCCTTTATATACACTCATCGCAATGAATGCGATGAATTTAATGCGGAAGAGAGAGAGCGCAGGTGCAATGAAACTATGACACGTGGAAAGAGCAAGCTGGCAGCAGCTGTTGAAAGGACGCGTGCCGTAAAATTCGCGCCCACGCGCCCGAAAACTCGCGCCCACGCGCCTGAAAAAGCGTCTGGAATGACCATATACCGTCACTGCGCCATAACTTCATGCACGTCCTGAAACTGTCAGAAGAAACCGTCGGACGACGCTAACGTCCCTTCAGCAGTTTGGACCGTTCGTATCCTTTCACCAACCCTCCGAATTTCAAAAAGATTCTAAAAGATTCAAAGATTCAAAAATAAAAGGGAATATACCCCCTTACCTTGGTAACCAAGAAACCGTAAGACAAGTGCGGGTACAATGTCAAGGCGAAACCCTTCACATACTTAGCACCTGCAGGGAATTGAAGCCAAGAATACCTTGGTAACTAAGAAACCGTAAGACAAGTGCGGGTACAGTGTCAAGGCGAAACCCTTCACATACTTAGCACCTGCAGGGAATTGAAGCCAAGAATACCTTGGAAGTCAAGAAACTATAAGACGAGTGCGGGTATAGTGTCAAGGCGAAACCCTTCACATACTTAGCACTTGTAGGGAATTAAAACCAAGAAGGATCTTCTGGGCCATGCTTGTGGAAAGGGAAATAACATCCCCGCATAGCGGGAACGTTGAGAACTAGATTGTTTGAAGCTCCAGGATGGAATTGGTTGTTTAACATAATTGATCACTATGTCTAAAACTACCAAAACCTCGTGGAGAATCTACACAAGTGAAACTCAACGCTCCTGACTTGCGAGGAGGTTACACACCTACCCGCATCATACCCAAAGATCAAGCAGAAAAGTTGGGAATTTCTGCACGTGACATTAGGAAAACCGCGGGAAGAATCCCCACGGAAAACCTTAAAACTAAAAACCCTTTTCAAAACCCCTTGCTTAAGTCCAAAAGTTCACCTCACTTATTAACAATTCATGAAAAGAACATTGGACTGGGGGACTTGAAGAGGTAGGTCCCAGCAGAGCCCAGTTGGACCCGCAAGACTCACCTTGAAGAGGGACGTCTGCGCAAAGACCAACTGGTCCCGCAGGACCCACCATGCTCAGAGAGATGAAGACCTTACGCGCAGTACGCCAGCTGTTCCCGCAGGAAAAGCCTCCCAATGGTGAAGTACCCCGCCTGTTCCCGCAGCTGCGGATACAAGCCATCAGGGAAGGCTACCCGCACTAATAGTAAGGCTACACGCACAAGGCACTAACTCTTAATAATTCAGTAATGTCACCTGAAGAAGGAATGAGCAAGGCGGGAATACTCCCGCCCAAATGAGCCAGTCCGTACGCTTCTGGAAGATCTTTTGTACTATACCTGCCAAGGTATGGACAGAATAGACAAGATCTGACCAAAGCAGCCCATGAACCAATCACAGGGTAACAGCTCACCGACAACAGTACGAGGAGGACCACGCTCTAGTACAAAATGTCACTATCAGCCGCTGCCTACCCACCAACCCTCATCGTGGCACGTACATAGCCTGTAGTTGGTGAAAAAGGAATAGTACACAGCCGGCCATGTCACTATCAGCCGCTGCCTACCCACCAACCACCAGCATGGCGCGTACGTAGCCCACAGTTGGTGGAAAAGGAATATTATATAGCTGGCTGTACCTGCTTGGAAACCTACCTTCGGCTATAAATACTCCAACACCTTGGAACGGTATCATCATCTGATCTTCTCTAGCTATTTCTCTTAATATACACTTATATTCAGAGCAATCTAGTCTGATTCTCACGCCAGAGGGTGGTCACAAGGAGGAACCCCCCCTTCTCAGTGACGAGCTCACGGTGTCTGTTTTGCAGGTCAAGAAGAATAACCATCTTTACCGGACCTAACCCTCGTGAGAAACATCTACTTAACCCTAAGATTATCCGTAATCTGCCGGGGTTACTTAGTGTTTCTTCAACATGCAAGAAACTATACTTCATGCAGAAACTCCAAGTATTCGCTCCTTTAGAGTTCCTGCTTATCAAGTACTCACACGAGGTAGTACTTGCTTAACATCAAATACTAGCACCAAAAGTACTCGTCAGTGGCGGATCTAGACCAAAATTTTATGGGTAACGTTCAAAAGTTTTTTTTTTTTTACCGTATTTCATACTATGTAAACGATTTTTTTACTATATTTCATAAAATAACCAAAAAAATTTCTTACCGTAGTTCATACAATAACTGAAATTTTTTCTTACCGTATTTCATACAATATTTTTTTTAACTTGATGTTGGACCGATATCATCGTTTTCTTAGATTTTTCATTTAAAAAGATTAGCACTAAGATATATATTTATGTGTCATTTTCCAAGTTTCCTAATTTTATAAGAAATAAAATTTAAACCATAAACCCAAAATTAACTTCAATTTACACATAAACCATAAATCTCTAATTAATTTTAGTTTAGACATAAAGCCCAAATTTCTAATCAATTCCAATTTCCAATTTACATTATCCAAATCTAATAAACCATAACCAATCATTCAAATATTTAGTCGCCCATAAACAATTCCAAATTAACAATTTATATAAACAAATTACAATTACAATTTTAGATAAAAGTAGAAGAACACCTAAACTGAACACGTAGAAATCAAACTTAGAAAAGGGATTGAGGGAGCATCGGCCGTCGGCTACTTGGCTGTCGGGTGGAGGTCCATTGACCAGAGGTGGGCAGTTGGGGGTCGGGGAAGTGTATGGTGGAAGCAACTGCTGAATGAAACATTGTATTGTTGAATGTTGATGTCCGCCCTAAACCAAACGTCCAACATCAAGGAACAACGAACAATGTTTTATTTGGTTTGGACATTAATTTTGTTGGGCTTTAATTAATTTTAGCTTTTAATTTGGTTGCACTTTATACAAATAGGGGTAACGCTATATTTTTTAATTTAGGTCCTGGACCAAGGTGGATCTTACTGACCTTATCAATGCTCCATTCCGCAATCCAACTCATGAAAAACGAGCAAAAGATTTCTGGAACTTCATTCGTCGTCAAGTTGACACTGGATTTCCAAATATGAAGACTGCCGAATCATTTTTGAAGAAGGCCAAAGGAGTTAGAGATCCACGGACTGGAAAGACTATTGTGAGTCATGTGGCCTGCAACTAAGAAAGCTACTCATATTCCTGTACCTGAAGCAATTCCAGATGGCACATTGGACAACATGAGATTCTGGATGTATGATAGTGCAACTGTCACCGTTGTTGTCAAATTACAAAAGGGAAAAAGGCAATTCAGATTTATTGATCCAAGGGATCTGCTAAAGTTTGGGGAGAAGGATATCAAGACCCTCAGCATGTTCCAGATAATAGTTGACCTGATTTTTGAAATGGCTGCAAAAGAATACACAAGCATGGTAGCTTCTATTATCAGGTGCAAGTTTTGGGCAAGTGCATTGAAAGACGCTGATGTTGATTACATGGAGCATGACTGAGAACCAAGCTACAAACCAAGAGGGAGATTGTTGGGCCTAGTTAATTGGTTTGTACTTAGTTTGTTTATTTTGTTTGGGTTGCGTATGTAAACCGAGATCCCTTTGGATCTCGGTGGGCTTTGGGCTATGTTGGGCTAGTAGGTTGAGCACCCTATATATGGAGCATATTGTATAGGGTTGCAGGTTGTTCATCATGTTGTGTTTTGGCCGTCTAAGGGTTATTCTAGACGTGTTTGTATTAATAGTTCTTAAGCACCCGACGTTCAATATAACGTGTGTTTTGAAGCAATTTTTGGTGTTCTACGTGTTTGTGTTTCGTGTTCTTGAATCATCTAGTGTTGGAATTCCGCACCAACACCTAGATTGGTTGATATCATAATTGAAAGATCCATTCTTGGACCTTACATCGGTTAATGCTTCAGTTCGGTTTATATAAACAATTACAATTACAATTTTAGATAAAAGTAGAAGAACACCTAAACTGAACACGTAGAAATCAAACTTAGAAAAGGGATTGAGGGAGCATCGGCCATCGGCTACTTGGCTGTCGGGTGGAGGTCCATTGACCAGAGGTGGGCAGTTGGGGGTCGGGGAAGTGTATGGTGGAAGCAACTGCTGAATGAAACTTTGTATAGTTGAATGTTGATGTCCGCCCTAAACCAAACGTCCAACATCAAGGAACAACGAACAATGTTTTATTTGGTTTGGACTTTAATTTTGTTGGGCTTTAATTAATTTTAGCTTTTAATTTGGTTGCACTTTATACAAATAAGGGTAACGCTATATTTTTTCTGGGTAGCAAACTACAAAAACCGACCAAAAAATTAATAAATTTGCACTACGACGAAAGTTGAGGAGTAGCGGAGGCTACCCCTAGCTACAAGCTAGGTTTGTCCCTTGTACTCGCTATAGTTTTCGCTTAGCAAAAGGCAACCACTTAGTTACGCGAGAACTATTCTAAGCGACTACTTTACTATGAGGAAACTCATATCATGCGAGAACCAAGGCTATGATGGAAATATGCTAAGCGATTACTCTATTAAGCGAATAATATCTATATATGGAGAGAAATATCAATGCAAAAACTTCACTCTGTGATAACTGTGAGATGCGAGAACTTACTAGTTCTTGTTTGAACCCTACATCAAGCTGTTGCGACTACTGGATCCAATATCTACCTGAAACGAATCAAGATCGTTACTTTCTCCAATCCCAAGACTGATCATCTGTCCCTTGAAGTCCTGCAATCACACAAGCTTTATTGAGAAATTAACTTACCTCCGAAACGAACTCTTAGTTGAAATGAAGGTGGAAATGATTCCGGGACGATTTAATTAATTCCCTCTGATGAATCCTCATTAAACTAAATATGCTCTGACACTAATAACAAAAACCGGATTCAAAAAACAAAGAGTGAATGCACTACAACAAAAAGGGCCTTTTAGGACCTTTTGTGTGGGACGCTTGTAAAATAGGGTCCTGAAATATATTTAATAGGACAAATGAACATTTGGGGTCCTTTTAAAATGTACGCTACAGAACTGTGTCCTAAAGAGTTATTTAATAGGATGGATGATTCTTTGGGGTCGTATTATCATATAACTTAATAAGACACTTAAAATCTATATCATAATAAAGTAACCTATAAGACATGTAGTTGTTGGTGTCTTTTATGTAGTAATATAATAGGACACTTGATCACTGGAGGTCTTATTATAATATAAGTTAATAGGACTTTTATAGTTAAGTCATAAATGTTCAGTGTTATAGGACCCTTTCTAGTCGATGTCATATAAGAGCATAACTTAATATGATATTTTACACTATGGTCTTACACTTTAGCCTTTATAAGATGCTTAATCATTGTGGTGTTATTATAATACACCGTAATAGGACATTTGATGTTTGAGTCATAAAACATCTGTTTTATAGGACGCTTATTCGATAGAGTTTTATTATAACATAACTTGACACGACACTTGACACTTGAGTCTTATAACTTTAACCTTTATATGTAACATCCAAAATTTATATATGTTTAAAATATTAGTTGGAAAATACCATTTTTAAATATTATGAAATCCCTTGTATAAAACAAACATTGAAGTATTTTAAATAGGGATTGGTATATGCAATAGTAGTTATTTTATTTAAAAAGTCTACATGATATAATAATAACTTGGTGTTAAATTGGAGAAAGCAAAGTTAGTTTTAATTGTTTCTTTTAAGAGATAAGAAGTTGAGGGACTGTTTTTGTCATTAGAGCATTTTTTACTTAATTATATATTATATGACCAGAGAAGAGCATGATATGTTACGACTGCTTTTTTATTAAATTTCAGCCCAAGAAAAGAACCGGATGAAATCATGATCATTGATGTAGCAGTTTCAAGCAGTCTTCATAGTGGTTATCATTTACCCTCCTATTCGCATGCGGTTATCCATACGGTTCCTCAATTCAACTCAACTATTAACATAGGTTTCATTTTGAAATACCAGGCCACCCTAGCATGTCAACTTTACCATTTTCAGTAAACTGGTCAAGATTATCTTTTTTAGTAAACGATTTAAGGTTACACCATTTTTATTATACGGGTAAAATTATCATTTTTTAAATTGGTCAATATTACGAATTTACTATCATGATTAAATTATCATTTTTGTTAACCAGGTCGGATTACCATTTTCAAAATGGGTCAAATTAGCTTCTTTTTTTTGGATGTGGATAAGATTAGCATATTTAGTAAATCGATCAAGGCTACCATTTTGAGTAACCATGTTAGTGAAAACGGGTCACAGTCATTTTTAGTAAACGAGTCAAAAATATCATTTTTAGGGACATGCAGCAATCCCAACTGTGGTAGTCAGATCCTTCAATGCTTAATCATTCTGGCTAAAATGGTAATGCTATGTATTTAAATAATATCACAGCTTATTTTGTATGTGTTTTTTTTGGTGTATATATTTCTGAATCGCTGAATTGATATTAAATCTGTGCAGGTGAGATGAAGGGGTGAGGTTTTTAAGAACTTCAGGTGAGTAGGTTTTTGTGATAAGTTTAATTTGCATTTGTGTTAAAATTCATGCTACTAACGTTTTCTATTGTTTTCTTAATAGATTGGGGGCACTCATAAAGAAAGCTACTTACAAGAAATACCACCGAGCCTACCTTTCAGAACAGGTAAATAAAGCCTCTTTTAATACAGAAAGTTTAATTATCATAAACTATTTATGAAGCTTTTATAGTGCTAATGTCACCAACTTAACTTTAACTGGTTTTAAGATTCATGTGATATAGCGTTATTGTTTTGATACGGATTTTGGATATTGAAATCAACTATCCGAAACCTTCGGATATCCAAAACTTCATATATCCGGTTTTGAACACCCCTAATTATATGCATTGTGTGATTATGTTTGAGCAGTTGTTACCTGCTGATTTTGATTCTTTTTGTTTAGCTTCTAGGTTTTAGATTAGAGGTCAACTGAGTAACAAATGCAAGTAAGTATTCTATATTCATATATCGATATAGATGCGTACTTAGTGTTAGGTTTTACTTTAAGTTAATGATACGATATATACATAATTCATTTTGTGAATAATAATACCGATGTATGAAAATTGCGTAAAACAAAATGAAACAAAGCGCTTTTTTAAATTGTAGATATAAGATTTACATCGGATAGATCGGGTCTTGATGGTAAGCTCGTTGTGATTCCTTACTATCCTGTTACACGGGATACCATTACGGATCGAGTAATGCCTTACATATGTATATCTTTATTACACATATCATTATAATGTAAGGATGCCATGCCATCTTATCCTCTCAAAACTTTCAAATAAGTGTCATTTGTTTGTCTTAGCAGGCGAATGTTTATATATATATATATATATATATATATATTGTGTGTACAATATAGACACTCGGTCCATAGCTAATGTATCGTTTATGTTTGAACCGTTACAATTTTGACAAAGTTAGAAAACTCGGTCCATGGCCTTGTCAATTCATGTCGGTATGTATTTGTTAAACTTGTGATATGAATAATTTTAATAACATGGAACTTAATGCTTATACATGGATGGTTTATTTATAGGTAGTCCATGAGGATTGAGGACGTACACATGATGACTCGGGATTTTATAGTGCTTATTTCTTTTATTGCTTTTAATTTTTTATTGAATGTTACAAGAGTTTATGTTGGATAATGCTATAACTTATTTATGTTTAGCTTTTTGTTACGAACAAACTTATTTAATATAATGAAGTTTTATTTCTTTCAATATTCAGATGTCCATAACCGTGTAGTAAAATTGTGTGTCTGGACGTTTTAAAAGGGGTTGTATAATATGATTTGTTAAGACTTCTAATTTTTGTCCTATTAATGTTAGAACATTGTAAAAGTATCATAATATGTTTTTTTAGGACGTTGTTTAAGTTGTTCATAGACATATTATACGACCATAAAATTTAGTTTCATAATCTTGTTTGGGATATTAGGACCCTTTTCTTGGTACTATAATGTTCTATCATAAGGGTCATATAAATTAATTTTTAATGACGCTTGTATGTGTATCAAAAGTTTACAATTAGGTAAGCACATGTCAAAACATTGTAAAAGTGTCATAATATGTTTTAGGACGCTTTTTGGGTTGTTAATGGATATATTATGCGACCATAAATTGGTTTCATAATCTTATTTGGGATATCATGACGCTTTTTGAGTTCCGAGACTTATTACGACCCCTTTACATGAAACACTGTTCTCGTTTGTCATATTAAATGAAATGTCCTGTAAAATAGCATTTTAGGACGCTTTTGTGCATACTAAAAAGCCTTTTTTTGTTGTAGTGATGTGTCCAAAAGTGAGTCCTTTTTCTCTCTAATCTCTTTAAAAAAACATTCTTAAAACGATAGCAAAAGAGGCGTGTGTCTGCTGACGACTGATGGGTAATAAGCCAATTCTAAGCCTCAAGTCCCCATAGGCAGTGGCGTAGCCACCCTTTGAGGTGGGGTCCCTCGACCCTTGTGTAATTTTTTTTATTAGTATATATGTGTTAAAATCCAGACCGGCCGCTATATAATTTTGACCCCAGTCCCTGTGTGATTTTGAGGACGGCACAAACACCATGTTGGGATTTCGAGAACAACCTTATGAAATTTGAGACCGGCCCTAATAATTTTTTTTCACATATTTACAACTTTAATTATATAAATGTATATAAATAATATACCAACTAAATTTGAGTTTAGTGGGAAACAATTTAAATACAAATTTATGCTCAAGTGCTCAATTAATCTATGCTCAATTTTTAAGCACAAGTCTCAAACTCCCAACTTAATCTACATTTAAGCTAATTAAAAAAAAAGAGTATGATGGCGGAAGTAATAGGTTAGGTAAATTTAATGGATTAAGTTTTTTAATCTCAAAAAAATTTTCGGCTATACATTATTTTGCTCACTTACTTCATTTGCATTGGTGTATTGTTTATTTTTTTAATTGAAGTTACCTCTCATACCATTATTACTCATTGCAACCGTATGCGTTGAAATTGCTTTTCGGCGATGGAGTACGTGAAGTCCAATTTGCGTAATCATATGGGTGATGAGAGTTTAAACGATGATGTTATTTATTTCATTAAGAAACAACATGCTTATAAATGTCAAACTAGATGATGTTTCGGTTAGATTTCAGAAAATGAAAGCCCGTATATAACAAAGCTAGATATATTGTTCAATAATTATACATTTATAATAAAGTTTCTCGTACTTTTTTTTGTTATATAATGCTTTGTTTGATTATAATTTTTTCCTATATATATGACAGACGCAATTCGACCCGACCCGATGGTCGAACCGGACCAAAAAAAATTGTATATAGCTAGCGACGGTTAATTGTGTACAGATACAAAAAATTTCCGACCCCTGTGAAAAAATTTCCTGGATCCGTCACTACACATAGGCGTGGTTAAAAGAAATAATACAGTATAGTTAAACAATTAAGCCTATAACAGATATGTGTAATTAACACATAAGTATTTTATATTTGTTTATCGCTATAATAACTTTGGTTTTGCTTATTGTTATTACAACTATCGTCAATACTTGAAAAAATAAATTATATATTAGAGCCTTGTCTTAGTACTTATCGGGAGCATCTAAACTCTCACAGACGACCCTAAGTATGTTATATGACTTTAAAGTAAGACTTTTAAGTAACAAGTTCATGTGAAAGCTGGCATCAACATGCTCACAACTTTGTATATGTAAACTTTCAAATAAAAGATACAGTAACATCTAATTATATTTTAATTATAATTATCCTATTATACTTACATATAGTTGGTCAATGGTGCATGACAAATATTTAAAAGAGTTTTCATTATTGTACATAGTATCAACGCTTTAAGAAATTTGCCTTCTTATTTTCCTGCTCTGCCCCGGGATGCTTGTACGCATTAATTTTACGGTCACCACAAAATTTCTCTCTTTAAAATCCTTAGCCTTCTTTTCCAAATCTAGACGTGTACGGTCGAAGTAAACGACATGGTCATGATTGTTCTGGAACCGCCTCCAAGTGCTCACTAGAAGTTAAAATGCCTCCTCGTCTCTTCAGCTTAAAGCAGAGCGACCGTCACGAGTTTTGCATATCTAAGATCCTGTCCAAACTTCTCCCTTTGCCAGAAACATCTTTTCGCGCAGTCACGCCACCATGCTCTTACGCGACAGTTTACCGTTCGTTTGTTTTAGAAAACGAAGTGTTTGTCCACAGATTTCTTACTGTTTTGGTTTTGGTTTTGGTTTTGGTTTTGGTCCAGGAGTCAACTCGCCTCCACTGAGTCACCTAGCTAGCATATATCCAGTTTGTTATTGTTTTCTTTTACATCACTGGCCTTTTATGAATTTGGCTTAGGAAAAAAAGTTAAAGAGGATCCCTAGCCGCCGTCTGATGATCATGTATCTCCATAATTTTTCGTTTCAACATGAACGTTTGATTTTCTCTTGTTCTAACTGCTGGAAAATAATACAAAAATATAATGGTACGATTCTATATTATATTTTTTACTATAACTAGGAATAGTATTTGATTATATTTGTAGTTATTCCATTATACTCATAGTCATATATTTGGTTAACAATAATAACTTAGAAGGGTTTTCATTCTTCTACAACTTTCAAACTCATAACCAATTATGCATAGTTATGAATTTAGGTGCTGTTTGTTTTTGCTTCAAACATCTTCAAGATGGCTGATGTCTGCAGGCGGGCAAACATCAGTTGTGAAGACAGTTTGGTTTTCTAAAAATATAAGATCTGCAAACATCTTAATACATCTTAAAAAAAAAGCTCCTAGGGTTAGCTTCAAACTTCTTCACATTTCTCATCCATCCCTTGTGCACCTCTCCGTCGCTCCTCCACTCGCCGGTCGGCCATCGCCACCACCTCTGCTCCTCCAGATACACTCCTTCTCTTCCTCCTCTCCCTTGGTTCCGGTTGGCCATCGAAACCGCCGCCTCCATATATATATCTGTTAGGTGCCTCCATGAAAACCGCCGCCTCCATGGACCATCGAAACCGCCACCTCCATGGACCATCACGACCACCGAAACTGCCGCCTCCGGTACACTCTTTTGCCCCATCACGACCACCGAAACCGCCGGAAACTTCCGATTCCCCACCGCCTATTCCTCCTCGGCCATCTGTTACCTCCACCGCCTAATCCACCATCTCACAACCGACCATCTGTTACATCCACCGCCTAATCCTCCTCGGCTTTTCGATGTGACAGGAACCAGTTTTTGACCAGCGTACATATTGAATTTTAAAGTAACAAGAAAAAAAAAACCTCAAACTACACTTTTTAGTTTAACATGTAAACTTATAAAAACAAACGGTCTTAAAATTTCAGCTTACAGATCTTCAGACCACATCTTCAGTTGCAGACATAAAAACAGATGAAATCAGCTTACAGACAGTTTATGTCTGCAAAAACAAACAGCACCTTAGTGTCCACACGTATGCTTATGCCATATATGCAACGATGGCTTAAAAGGTTGTTTATTGTGTTTAATCATCATTTTAGCGTTCCACAATAACGTCGATGCTTACATTTTTTGTTAGTTGGCTAGAAATTCTATAATAAGTGATATAACATGAATCTATATTATCTTGTGTTTGAAATGCTAACTTAGAAGCCTTAGCAACAACATTTTTTTTTTATAGATAGTCGTATTCTATTTTTGAATGTGGTGATATTCATTATTTTTTTTAAAGCCCTGAACCTGGGGTGTCACAATGGTTGAGCTTACACCTTCAACATAGTTCTTAACTTAAATTAGAGCATAACGGCATCGGAAAAGCATGGCATTACTTTACTTGTCCAAATTAAACAAGTTCATTGATCCTATCTACCATCCTATAGATAACCTCCTATACTAAGGCTTTTTCCTTCGGAAGCTATCATACGCCCACTATAACACATGGGTTATTCCCGAAGGAAGCTATCATACATCCATTATCACAATTCGCCTAAGACGGGATATAACAAGCTTGACACTCTGATATCTTTTATTTAACATTCGTTACCCTTTTTATATAAATTTTAATAACCATCACTTTGGCTATAAAATATGTTTAATTTACTACATCACTTTACTTAACGTTTAAAACGCATTTCATTGTCATGTTTTGTTCAATGTGCATACTACTACGAAAACATGCAGAAGAGGGAATCTAGAACTCACATGATTCCGTTGGGTCAATTGTTGTTTGGCTCAAGTGTAAGGCCCAACCCAAGAAGTAGGGTTTATTATATTTGGTAATGTCTTGACTAGCAAGTTAGGTTAGTCTATATAAACCGGGTAATGGTTAGACATTATAAAGTGTGGTGTGAGATGCAACCGAGTTAGGGTTCATCTAGAGACACACACGAGATGTAACCGAGTTAGGGTTCATCTAGGGTGGACAAGATGTAACCGAGTTAGGGTTCATCAAGAGTCAAACCGGGTTAGGGTTTGAGGGTTTGTAATAAGTTTTTTGAGTGAGATTTTCTGATTAATATAAACGAGAGTTATTCGTTTAATATTCGTGTGTTGATTATCGATACGGGACTTGAATGGGTATCAAAGCGGTTACGCTCTTGGTGTTTATCGATCAAATACGTGATCGATAAGGAAGAAGATCAATTTTTGGAGAAGTCGTGATCGAAGTCACGATCCGAAAGAAAACCACAATTTAATCGATCAAAGAAAAGGAGTGTCTTTTTGGGTTGTTCTTTGTATTGGTGGTTAGTCAAAGAAAAAGTGGAATTGAGTTATTCTAGGAAAATGATTTGGAGAACTCTTAAGTCTTAATTTTGGTGATTTACGTGGCTAGCTCAAAATCAAAGAAGGTTCTAAATATATTTATTGTTTCGTTGGCAGGAGGAATCCGAAGAAAAGAAGAAAGTCACCAGTGGGTTTATTTTTCTTAGTTAGTTGAGTTATTTTGGGTAAATAAGTTGGTTTAACAATTATTGCTGGGTTTTTATTTGGATTGGACTAGTCGGTTCAATCGGAGTGTGTTTATATACGGGTTGAACGAGTTATGTTTTGATCAAGGATTTGAAAGATGTGCACATGTTTTGATTCGGGAACAAAAGATGATCAAGAAAAATTAATGTTCGCTCGATTAGATGACCGGGATCGCAACCAAAGGAGTGGTTATGCGTGTTCATACGACCTAGGGAATGGTCGGGGACAGGGTCACAGAGGTAGTCGAGTTCGGGGGAGCCGAAGAACACATCTAAGGATCAAGAAAAGTTCCGGGGAGATCAAGGCTAAGATGGTTGTGAAAGCTGAGAAGGTCAAGATCATGGTTCGAATCAGGCATGTGAAGAAAACAAGTTTGGAGACAAAGATCCGTCTATTTCGAGTAGGAAATTAGGGGGTGAGTCGGGTGACTCGGGTACAACAATTGCGGGGGTGATTGTTGGGTCAATTGTTGTTTGGCTCAAGTGTAAGGCCCAACCCAAGAAGTAGGGTTTAATATATTTGGTAATGTCTTGACTAGCAAGTTAGGTTAGTCTATATAAACCGGGTAATGGTTAGACATTATAAAGTGTGGTGTGAGATGCAACCGAGTTAGGGTTCATCTAGAGACACACACGAGATGTAACCGAGTTAGGGTTCATCTAGGGTGGACAAGATGTAACCGAGTTAGGGTTCATCAAGAGTCAAACCGGGTTAGGGTTTGAGGGTTTGTAATCAGTTTTTTGAGTGAGATTTTTTGATTAATATAAACGAGATTTATTCGTTTAATATTCGTGTGTTGATTATCGATACGGGACTTGAGATTCGAGTACCTTTAGTCTTTAGTTAATTCCTCTGTGCACGAACCCTTGCAACTATATAAGGTTCATGTGTGAAACTATGAACTATCACAACATTGATAACACGACCAAGTAATTGCACCCCTAAGCTCTTGCCCTACTAAGTTCTCGGGTATAAAGTAATTACTCGACACTGATTCTTGCATACTAAGTTATCGCATCCTAGGTTATCGCATATATCAAGATCTCACATACTAAACTCTCACCACGTTGTCGCATTCAAAGTAATTGCACGATCAATGTGATTGCTTATATCTAACCAATAACTACCCTCTACAAGAACTATCTTTACGCGATAATATTTTACGCTAGGCGATAACTAAGCTAAGAGACTACTTTACATTGCGAGAAAACTTATTGTGGGTGATAACTAAGGCTAAGAGACTACTTTACATTACGTGATAACTACAATCTAGTGGCACCTATGGAATAGATGATAACTTAACAGCTTATAAGGAACCCTTAGCTTAATTTTCTCTTTGAGCATCGTATGTGTATATGATTCAGATATGTTTACTTTTAAAGTTATACACACACACACATATATATATGAACAAAAAAATTTCCTACGTATCAACTCTTAAGAGTCTGTTTGATAAGAGTTACGTAATGAAATAAACAAGAGAATGAAATGGATTATTATCACTTCTTTTTCTTGTTTGGTTAAATTTTGGGATTGGAATGAGTTATTCCTTTATGTTCTTTGGAAGCCATAAAAACCAAGGGGAATGAAATACAAAATGGCAGCGGTGACGGCGGTGGTAGCGGCGACAATAACGATGGTGGTGGTCGGACGGCGAAGGTGGCGGCGGTAATGGTGATGGCGGCGATAGTGGTGGCGGCAGTGGTGGTGGTGGTAAAATCGTTTTAAATTTTAATATGTGAGCGAAAATTTCTAGCTGGTGAGCATGTTGATTCTAAGTCATTTATGTGAACCTTTAGTTCTTACTCAAAACAATTAGTGGTCGTATAGACCGGCGTACCAAATATATTACATAGTCAAGCCCTAACGACCCTATAGACAGTGGCAAAGGCTAATGGGGACCCAGGGTATCCCCTGTTACCCCTGTTTTTACTCTTCGTAGGGTAAATTTGATGATTTCGTTCGGATTATAGGTATTGTGCTCGGTCACCCTGAGTATATTTTCCAAAAGGCTATTTGTCACTCCCAATTCATCTTACGATTACTTGTAATCATTTGAGTTTGTGTTAGATGTGATTTTCTTCCGATCGACGGCTGCGACTATGCTCTATAGCAAAAGAATGGTTTCGAAAACATGAAGAAGACGATCTAGCTTATAATAAAATTAATCGACAACCCATAGTCTTTAACCAAGTAGTTTTTCATGTGAGGAGGGTAAAAGCTAAAACAAAAATAGAAAAGAAAAACCTATATAGTCATTTCTTTATTATTTATTATTCTGTATATTAATAAAAGTTAAGATTTCAATTTTATTTTATCTTTAATATATTTGTTCATGCTTTTATTTTGTTTAATGTTTATAAACTTTTAGTAGTTTTTGTGTTCGTGATACATTGTTTGTTAAAAAGATTGTAGGCTCTCATACGATTGTGAATGATAAAAAAAGACAATTTCATATATACCCTTACTGATATTGAAAATATCATATACACCTATGCAAAACCAAAAAAAATCGTATATGCCCTTACAAAGTTACTAATATATCATGTATACCCAATTCATTAAAAATAATTTAAAAAATCACCATATTACCCAGGTTCGATTAGATGAAATAATGGTTACATGTAGACCATTCGATGCAATAAACCTTCTAAGAATTTGCAATTTTGAAGAAGTGATTAGAGACGATTTGGTTGTCTTCATAGATGAGAAACGTCGATCAAAATCAAAATAATAACATATTGCATAAACACATTTTGTAATGGAAAAGGGGAGGATGGTCTATTCATTAAAATTTTTGGCATATATGAAAGTTAAAATTTAGAAAAATAACGGTAAAATGGTAATTTATTAATTGTTATTAATGAATGCGGGTATGTACGATACTTTTTTAAGGGTATATATAATATTTTAATTATTTTTAATGTTTGTAAGGTATATATGAAATTAATCCAAACTCGAACCCTCCACTTAAAATTTCCGTTCGACTGCCACTTGGTACAATTTTTTTCAAAAAAGAATATATATATATATATAATATGATAAAACTAGTCTCAAATAGGGCTGTCAGTTTATAGCACGAACATGTTAACACGACACGACACAGGTTTTAACAGATTTGGGTTTGAGCTTAACATGTTGCATGTCTTAAATAGGTCAACCTGTTTAAGACATGTTTAAATTCGTATCCTAACAGGTTAAATACCTATTAAACTATTAGTAACCTTTGTATATTTTTATTTTAAAAAAATAAATATATATACACTCCTAAAGTCTTAAACCTAAAGTCATACTTACAAAAGACATTTCATTAATGCCCGTTATAACCCAATATTATATTTTTTATGTATGTTATGATTTGCTTTTATGGTTTTTTGTTTCAGCTATGATATATATTTGTCGTATTTTGTTTCTAGTATGTTATGAATTTGTGTTTTTTTGTTTCAAATATTTTATGGATTATCTACTAATTAAGACTTTTATGCCTGTTTTAAAAATGTTGGTTTCGTTACACATGTTTTATTTACTGTGTGTTTAAACATGTCCCTTAACAGGTCTTAACAGATTAACTTGTTACTAAACAGGTTTGTGTTCGTGTTTGGAAAAAATGACACGATTAGTTATCGTGTCGTGTTCGTGTTTAGCACAACAAGTCATCGTGTCTTATCGTGTCGCGTCCGACATGTTATGATAGCCCTAGTGTCAAACAATGTCAATATATGAAAAAAAATGTTTGGTTGTTATGAGTTACTAGAAGTTCTTAACTCTTTTGAAGTTCTGAAAAGATACCAACCCTATATGTGTGTGTGTATTAAAGAGGGCTTGAGTTTATATAAAAGGTCTAAAAATGTATGGACATGACTCAACGCGCAAGGTTCACCACTACCTATAGACCGACTCAACGCGCAAGGACATGACTCTAAGTATGGTGGTGTATACCTATCCTAAACCCACATATGTATGGATCCATATAAAATGTATATTTAGCTTGAGAGCCAGTAAATACTAAAGTTTTAATGATCTATAATCCCATGTAAACTTTGTTTAAATGACTTCTTTTAAAGAGTTTGTAAGGACCGATCATATTCACCTTTGTTATGATGATCAGTTGAACAGATTTATACTTTGATGAGTTATCTCGGACCTATAGTATGAGACTAACTTGGTCTAAATATATAGATTGACTGATCTAGCTTCAAACCTTTAGTTTGAATTTTATAATTTAAACCTTGATAACACATTTGTCTTTGTTTTAAATCTAGACATGTAGACTTTCTGTTTATTTACCGTTTATGTACTACGTTTCCTTTTTTATGAACAAAAGTCTATTATATAAATATCTTTTTTTAAGATTTATGTTTCTTTTCAAAGAAAAGTTATTTGATTATAAGCTTTGTATGTAAAACTTTTATGTTTTTTGTCCATGTAGAAATATTGTTATTTAATAAATCTTTATTAATGAAAAAGTTTGATATATAAAACTTCCCAAAGTTTAGGCTATATCCCCGACTAGAGTCTAAACTATGTATTGAAATGACTTAAATGGAATCCCAACCTTAACACATGTATAAAAATGACTTGAGCATCTCTAATACACGTCGGGTATCAGGATATGAAACATTGGAAATTCGAAGTGGCGTCGGGAAGGAACGAACTTCGAGGGATCGGAATAACGACTCATAACGTCGGGACACACTTAATGAGATCGTGACATGCTTTACGAGGCTTGGGAACAATTTCCGAGCTTGTGGGAGTGATACAAGATATGTTAGGTAATGTTATCGAGACAGTACAATGAAAAAAGAATAGAATGAAAAATAAAGAGTAAAGTGCCATCGTCCCTATGGTTTGGTCAACTATATATGCGAATTTCGTACAAGAACTTTGTTTTTTTTACATAAGGAACATCCATGTTTCCCACATGTTGTCAATTACATCTAAATCACTAACTCTGTTAGATTTTTAACGTTACATAAGAGGTATAATCACTTTTTAACGTTACATGAGGGGCAATTTTCCTACCCAAATTGTGTACCTTGTGAATAAATATATATAAAAAAAGGATAGAGTTGATATGTAAAAAGTACGTTTTAAATATAATACACTAGGTTAAAAACCCGTGTATTACACAGGTCGTAATAATATAAAAAGAAAAAACAATAAAGCAAATAATTAAATATTACATAAATACCTTAAAGTTACAATTCACATATATCTGAGTATATTTCCTTGTAAAAAAATAAAAGAAAAATATAAATAAAAAATTTAAAATGATGATATTGAAACAATATTATCTTAATATTTTTCGCAGGAAAAAGTAGAAATGGAGAAATATTATATTGACACATGGCAAAAAATGGATTATATTGTTATATAGGATAGATTTTTTTTTTGAATAGTGACTTTCATAGTGGTTGAATAATCAGCCACAGCTCTCGGAGAGAGCCCCAACCGCCCCACTCGGGCCAAGACTATGTTGTCTTAACTGGGCCACGCTTAGCATCCGAGTTTGGCTAGGCGTACCACGAGAAAATTTCGAGCCCCCAGCCACTTGACAGGAGTTGTCCGCCCACAAGAGCAAGCTCTCTGGGAAGGGACACTCTAATAGAAAACTCGTGTCACTATCAAGATTCGAACTTGATAGGCCAACCGGCATCAAGCTCTTACCCATTATTTGGCTGACCACTTGAGCTAGCCCAAGTGCCCTGAAGCTTTAAATGTTTCAATTAAAAAACATTAAACGTGTTTAAAGCTCATTTTTATTCAAAATGTTTTATTTCACTTAGTTTCCTCAAAATGTCTAGTCATTTACATCAGAAACATTAAGCGCGTTAAACGGGTCGAATCATTTAAAAAAAATTACTCAAGTCATTTTGACCCTTTACCAATTTGGATAGAAGCATGTTGTGACCGTTATCAATTTTATTAGTGTTGTTTTGACCTGAATCAAAATTATAGTTCTTAAAATTATCCATTCAGATCCGATCTTTGGGTCAGCTTAAAATCAGGTTAAAAAGTTCAGACCATTTTTTAAAGTTTGTCGGTTTGACTCGGACCATTTTTATTAAAGTAGTTGTGACCTAAACTAAAGTCATCATATATTTTAATGACCTGTATGTATTTGATGATTGTCTTATGTTAAATCAGACTGAAATATGTGATGTAATTGTAGTCTGAAATGTGACAGCCATGATATGGTAATATGATTGTAGGTTTAAAATGTGTCTTCACATTAAACGCAACATGTGATACAAATGCTATACAAAGAAGTATTTTCAAATTTACAAATCATCATTTTAAGGTCTTAGTTTTTATATAAATTAGTGTTCAAAGTAAATGACTTATGAATTTTATATATATATATATATATATATATATATATATTTCATGTTTCAATACTTATGAAATGCATTTTTTTTCATTTTCATCTTGTGTACTAAACATATGAAAAATATGAACTTAATGTAATTTATCGTGTATCAATATTTAAAAGATGATAATCAATGTGTATATAGACAATAATTTAGAGCATAATGTTATTAGACAACATAAATGCAGACCTAAATATATATTTTGTGCAATGTTGAAAAATCTCCACCAACTCAATAATTGATTCCATTTAGCATAACTTTTTTTTGAAGAGTGATTATAAGGGTGGCATTTACACACCTTTGAGTAATGATAAAATCCACCCAACTATATTATGTGGGTGTTTGAGATTCCTTATTTTTATCAACTTATAACTTATAAACTTTTTAAAAAGTTAATAAGGAGCATAAGGTGTTTGGCAAACCATAAGGCCTTATAGATTTTAACTTATGAAGAAGGCAAAATAAAGGGATTTTGAAAAGTTATGAATATGTAACTTACTAACTTAATGAGTTTGATTTACCTATTACACCCCTCTAACCTTCAGAACCTATTACACCCCTTTAAAATGAGTGTCATTTTTAGTCATTTTGGTTTTCCCAAAACCATAAGCTAATCCAAACATTTTTTAAAACTTCTTCTACAAAATTCATAAGTTAATAAGTCATTTTAACAAAAGTCATTTTTCACTTATATAAGCAATCCCAAACACACCTTATAACTCAATTGACAAATTGGTTTTGACATATCACCCATGAATAACTAAGATGAAAAAAGATGAGAGATTAAAATTCGAAAAGAAAATTAGGCTTGGAGTGAACGTGGGCTTCACACATAAGCCTCAACATCTTTTTTTTATTAGTAAAGATTTTATCTCGTACGATAAGATTGGCCTATTTATGTTCTTTAACATAGGGGTGTGTTTTTTAACGTACCCGAATAACATACCGACTCAAAGCAATTCTAGACCCGAATGTACCCGGCGAATAAACTCTTGGCCCTAACCCGAGAATAAACATAAGGGTTGTTATTTGGGTTAAAATTATCCAAAATCGGGTTGACTCGAACAACCCGAATAACTCAAATAGTTGGTTGTGATGTTTTATAACCCCAGGGTAAACAAAGTCTCATGCTCTCAAACCCTTGGCTGTTGAATGCGTACACATTAATATTTTAGTTGAAGCATGCTCTCTTCATTTAATTCACAATTTAAATTTTCAAAACCCCAAAAAATCTCCATTGCTTTTAAGTATTGTTCGGTGGTTCTTTTCATTCCAAAATCCACAGCACACATAACATAGAATCATACAAAATAGTGAAGCACTCCTACCATAACCACACTCAACTTGGTTCATTTAAATCTTTTTCAAGGTGTCACTTTAAATCTTTTTGTTTAATCCAGCCTGATAAATGATGCCTATTACTGGCATTTTTGATAAGTTCCCACAATACTTGTCAAATTTTATGTTTCAAACACCTTATTTCTATTTAGTTTTGGACTTATGAAGGTTTGGATTTCGTTATAGTTAAATATGGTTGGATGTTGAAATTAACTTGATTATGTTTTTATGAAGGTTTGAATTATAGTTTTATTTATAATCTTGTTAAAGGTGATATTTTTTATTAGTTAGACCTGAAACCCGCCTCGAATTAACCCGACCCGTTCCACCCGAAACCCAAACAACCCGACCTGGGTCAATTTGCCTTAAGCTCAAACCCAAACAACTCAAAACCCGAATAAATAACCCGAAAAACACCCCCACCTTAACATACTTAACATACAAAGACTATACTCATACATTAACTTTTTACATGCAACTCTTAAGGCTATGTGTAGTGGAGGGCTACAAATGGGGGCGAATTGTGACACGTGGCGCTCAGTCAGCAAGAGGCGAGAATTTGTTTTTTGGGTGTAATGGTGTAGGGGCTACAAATTGGATCCACAGTATCTTTTTTTATTATTTTCTTTTTATAATTAAACTAATCAAATAAAAAACAATTTCTTCAAATATTAAATAAAAATGCATTAAAATTAAAAAGAAATACAAAAAAATACATAACTAAAAAAATACATAACTAAAAATATAAAAAAACATATAGCTCGGTTGGCGTACATGTTTAGGTTCGGGTCGGGAAATTGAAACAGATAGCTCGGTTGGTTTAGGTTCATCGGGTTCCATTGTAAGTTCACGTTCGGTTGGTTTTGCGAACCATGGTTTTGATTCATTTTGCATATACATATACACACACACAACATATATACATATACATATACATATATACACACACACACAACATATATACATAAACATATACATATATATACACACACACAACATATATACATATACATATATATACACACACATAGATACATATAATATAATAATAATATTTCTTCTTCTTCCAGGCAATAAAAACACCCCGCCCCCGCCCCTTTTCGCCCACTTATCGCCGAGGGGGGGGCGGTGTTCGCGCCCAAAATTCGTTAAAATCGACGCCCACTACACATATCCTAATAGTAATCTTCAACATCATTTTCAATACAAAGAAATGAATCGATCCTTTGTCCACCGAAATTAATTACAATAGACATCTATAATTTTTAAACTCACATGGTAATCGATTACATTATTAGAAAAAGACAATTACTATTTCTTTCTTCTACAACCTCCATTCACAACCATTTACGAGTTTACGACAACCACCACCAAAATTTTATTATTTAATTGACTTCACTGGGTCATACATCAAAAAACAACCCAAATAATGCATTCTTCTTTCAAGTTTCTCTTCATCACCTTCTCTCTACAATCATTTAACATAAACAAACTATTACATCTAATAAGTTGCTATTTAAATTTTGTTTATTTAATTAATAGACTGCATATAAAAACTATATCTAAAGTTAAATAATTTAAAACTTAAAAAATTACATAAACTTAAAATTAAGAAGTACATACATATAATTACAGTTTAAAAGATCATATACGCTCCACTAAATCAACTCGTAGTGTACGCTTAATACCCTAAAAGGTTTATCGATTTGACACTGATTTGAAGCCTATTTTGATTGAAACACTAGGAGTGTCATGGTGAATATTAAAAATAATCATTAGATATAAACTATAGATTGGTTTTATGAAAGCATAAGAACACTATTCTTAAGTCAAAGAGAATATATGTGTAATCTATTATACCTTTTCTTTTCTTTTTTAAATAATGTCGTAGGTTACTTACGTCATATAAAAACAAGACGTCTTGAAAAACGAACAATGCTAAGCTAAGTAATTAAGAAAATCAAATAATAAATAAAATTTAAGCATCTCATTTTTCTAACAACCTCCACCCACTTTTTCTACATTTAGTTAAAAATGAATGATGCTACGTGACGTTCAATAAACGAAAATTAGTTCAGCCGAAAATCTAGATAAGCATTGACACTTTAATGATCTAAAAATAAACGAAAAAGGATACGTTTGATTATCTCATACATACAATGCCTTTTTTCTTTTGAAAAAAAATATATTGTTACCACCATTTTATTAAGTTTTTTGATATTTGGATTTTGGAAGCCACTAGCACTTTTATTGCATGTGGCTAATTTAGTTTCTTGACATTGTTGATTTCAATTTGCTAAACCATTTAATTTGTTTGCTTCGGATAACAATTCTCATCAAATCTACCATGGTAAATCTTTATAAAGGTTTATAAAATATTATAACTTCTCTTTCTTTGTTTATGGTTAATAAATACCACGAAGGAATTTTTATCTGTTAAATGTTGGTGCTTAATTTTAACTTTTGGAGATTGTTTTAATTAAATAATGAATAGAAAATGTTGCTCAATGAATCTATATATGTTTGTAAGTTTCAAGAGTGCTTGTTCTTGCTTAAGATTATGGTGTATGTATCATTTCTTATGTAACATGGGTATGCTCTAATACCAACTTTAATAATGTTTTGTTCTTGTAACCAATTTCTATCATAGACATACTCGAGCATCTTGGTTACTTCTGTGCTTTGCTTCGTCTTGATTATCATCTTGTACTTGTAGTACAAGCAATCTCATTCAACAATATACAGGTCTTAAAGAAAAACATTTTTTAAGACAGAGCATAATACGTAAGAGTTTTGTATGGTCCTTGTGATATTGCTTCCGGTGTGTGGGTCTCTATCACCAACTGGCTTGGCATATCGTCGACCCTCTCCCCCCCCCCCCCCCCCCCGAGGATCTTGATTTGGCTTGATTCGGTCTCTGCTTCAGGCAAAGAGAGAGAGAGAGAGTTCATTCATAGTATTATTCTTACCACTTTGTGGGTGATTTGGAGATTTCAAAATGAAGTCGTTTTCTCGGGTGAGAAAGAAGAAAAGATACAATATTCTTGATTACTAGTTTTGGTGACTTGGCAATAGAGATCATAAATGATCTGTTAGTTGGTTTGAGTGGACTAAAAATCCTTTTCTTGTTATATAATTAACCGTTGTTTATTTTCTAGCTCATTACTAATTTTTTATATAACGTTGGCCATTTAAAAAAGATAAATAACGTTATCACACATATTGTTGAATGAAGAATCACAAAAGGGAACCGTTTTTTGCTTGGATTGAATAGATCCTCAATGCAAGCAATTGAGGTTTTGATTACTGAAGTTTAACGATTAGTTTGGAATTTTATTTGCATGGTTAAAATCGTAACGGGTGATGCTAAATTGGGTGATACATGGGTTTTGTTTTAAGAGAGGGATATTTGACTTTAGGCCCATAAGGCCATAAGTTTTGGAGTAGATAGAAAGCCCAAGTATAAACTTCGGTCTACTTTGATCACCTGAAAATCTGAAATCAGAAAATCAACCTTTCACGTGATGGAACCAACTAATCAAACCCTACTCAGCACCTCATCTCGATAACATAAATGGGTCGTGTTATAATTGCTTGATTGATCATAAACTTCATAATTATATCTTCATATGAAGAAGAAAAAAATTTAGGAATAAGCCCAAAAATAAGTTGGATGTGGCTCAATGGTAGAGCATTCACTTTACTAGTAAGAGGTAGGGGGTTCAAAACTCACTATCACCAACTTATATGGGAGATATGAGGGATGACCCTGGCTTGCCAGAGTTTGAGTCCTGATCTCACTCGGTTTTACCGGCTCCTCGCTGTAGGGTGGACCGCTAGGGGCTTCGTCCGTCCGGTCCGTCCGGAATAGTGGCCGGCTCGGGCTACCTTTGGCCAATGGAGGCCGCGTACGAAGTACCCGTCGTTACTTAGTTGGTCGTTCAAAAAAAAGGAATAAGCCAAAAAAAATAAGTGTGTTTTTTTAAATATTTTTGTTAAATAAAAACACTGACTTACTCTCTAAATCTACTCTTAAATCTATATCATCAACTTTCATAATTAAACTGGAACTCTCAAGCATTTGAAAATAAACAAGTCTATATCAACTTTTATAATTGAACTGGAACACTCAAGCATTTGAAAAGGAACAAGTCTATATCAACTTTCATAATCAAACCGGAACTCTCAAACCATTTAAAAATGAACATCTTAATTTATTATATGCCTTAAACCACTAGACTATTATAAGTTCTTTGATTCTACTATTTACCTTTAAACTATATACAATGAACATTATTCTTGATTTATATATTTTCTCTCATATTATAATTCCAAAAACATTTAATAAATACCAATTCTAATATTCAAACATTAAGTTAATTTCTTTCTTTTCTTGATAATCATAGTTTTTTTTATATAGCTTGTATTGTATTTTTAATAAACAAATTAGGTGCATATATATCAATATATGCCTAATTAGATCTACATAATTAGCTTCACATAGTTACTAACCCTTGACAACTTATTGTTAATCTATCCATATTTACTTCAAGGTGTATATCAATATATGCCTAACTAGATCCATCAACAGGTCGATTAAAACTTAGAAAGCTACTACCAATGCTTGTGATGCACAAACCGACGCCTGC